>NW_026136710.1:4100448-4147948 GCF_905237075.1 Dicentrarchus labrax
ACGATATTAATGGGATAATCGTGAAAATATATTTTATTTTCATATATTTATTGCATTAGAGATGGGCACCTCATCTCCCTGATCTTTTATTTTTGCCCCCTGGTCCCCTTGTTGTTCAAAATAAATCAGGAAATCAATACAGGACTGCAGCTGGCGAGCTAGAGAGCTTTTTCAGATCAAGCCATGTGAGGATATTCAGGATTATTGTGATAATGGAAACTGAGTGATAAACGATAATACATTACTCAAAAAACACCCTCAAATATCATTCAAAGCTTTTTTTATTTTGTTTTTGTGCTCAGATTGACCTCATTTCAGACATTTAGCCCTCACTTATTATTCTTATGGAAAGCACAGAGACCAATTTTATTATGTAATGTTATATTAATTGCATCAAATTTTAGTTTTTAACTACTGGAGGTTAGATTGACAGGAGTCTCTACATAATAGGCTGTATAAGTAAACATAAATATCCCTTTTACTTGAGCAGGTCGGCTGTTTGGAGATATTTTAAGCCACTTTTATAACAACATTTAATTTGTTACAGAAAGTCAGGAACCTCTGACATGTTTTCAAACTCACTGTTAGAGCTGTAACGGTATTTTTGCCCAACATTGTGCCTCCGACGTCTAAAACCAAATGTTAAAATGCTCCTGCAAATGTACACTGTATGCACATCTGTACTAATAATCAATCGTGGCAGCTAATGACCGTCATCATGGAGGTGATCAGGTATTCTAACCTCTGGTGTTCTTTCAGGAGAGCAGAGTACTTCGCACAGTTCCTCTACTTGCTGCTTGTTTGCCACAAGGAAAATGCAACGTCATAGTTGGAAGGAGATTCAACGAGGAGAAGTAAGTCATATTTCCTGTCAGCGCACTGATTTTTAAATAAAATAAAACAATTTTCAACCTTTTTAAATATGTTTTGTTTTCGTCTCCTCTCTCAGGCACCCGGAGCTGGCTGCCGTATGTCGGGACAGCAGAACGCTGATCCTGTACCCGGGCCCCAAATCCCAAAACCTGGAGGAGTTAGTGCAATACCAGGAAGTGGGCAGTGTGAAACATAATGTGATCATCATAGACGGCACCTGGAGCCAGGCCAAGAACATGTTCCTCAAAAACAGCCTGTTCCACCTGCCGAAACAGGTGTGTAGAAGTGTGTTATCGCATTTTAAAAGGGGACGAGGTCAGACGTGGAGAGAACAGGAAGTTAATTCAGTCAATAAGATGAAGAGAATAAACACATTTCTGCCCTCAATTGTGTCATAAAGGCCAATTTACAGATATTCTTGGCTGGATTTACTGTAAATGTTTAAAATAGTCCGAATTTATGAGCCTCAATCACAAAACCTTGCTGGAACGGAGAAGAGTGGCCCTGTGCACCCGAGACGGTATAAACTCTCCCATTACACCCACTGGTGGGAAAGCTGCCTCACCCACGTGATATGACTAATTAAAACAAAATATCTCTTTAAATGTGGGAGAGTGAACACTTTGCACTCATCTCTTCCCTCTCGTTGTCCTAATATTCTTTGGTGTTTTATATAAACTGTAAATTATAGTTCGGAAGACTGAACGTTACGTGGACATTATATTTCAATATTTAATCTCTCGTTACAGTTTAATGACCAGTGCAGATTCCTCTTCAGTGGTTTCAATGCTGCTTTCATGCATCTATTTTAACTACACTTTGTTTTTCTTACTCCTAAAGTTATAATTCTGTTTTTGTTTTTGAGGAAGAAGAATATATTTATTGCTCAGACATGATATGACAAGTTAAATGAGTGTGTTAGAACAATCCTCACCAGCCTCCTACCACAGAAAAATAGAAATAAGTAAAGAAATATGCAAACAAACACAGGTTACAGGTTTCGTAGAAGAGGATTGAAGCATATGTGAGATGTGTTCTTTGGGAGTTCATTATAAGATCATGTCACAACCTTTTTTCTTTCAGTAACATCCTCGATCCAAAAGAGCAAAATGTACTTGCTGCCGGCAAAAGTCAGCAGATTGAATAACCTCTTATGTTTTGATATTTTTAGTGTATCTGGCAGACCTAGAAGGAGGCACATAAAATAACAGAGTTCTTCCACAATAAGAGACCAAATAGCTTTGAAACTTCACACATGACCAGAAACCACAGGGTTAGAGTGGAGATGCTTTAGCAAACCCTTCAGAGCTGATTTTATATGTGTGCGAGGTACAATTCTAACCTAAAGTTGTTATTCTTGAGCTTTAAATCCTGTTTGTACTAGTGGTAACAACAAATGAGGTTCAATACTACAGAAAAACACTTTTAGTAGCTTTTTTTATGTCAGAAATACAGCAGAATATCAGCTTATAATTAACTGATTAGTTTATTTTATTGTAGAGGACCACACACCACAGCATTTATAGCCTAAGCTAATTCCCAACGCCTGTCCCTAGTTTGGGGCCTTTAAAATAAATAAAACTCAGCAAGAGAACATAGAGGACACAAAGTAAGAAGTATTCAGGGCACAGCTTCCATGCTGAGAAGCTTAAGGTGTCATGTGTTGTTCCACTACTTCCTCCAGTATTTAAAACAGTTCCAGTAGCTCTAAAATCTGTCACTAAAATAAGCTGTGTTTCTAAAACTGCTTTACAATTCTAGCCGGCTGTTGTTTCACAAGTCATTTTCACAAGTTCATTTTTTAATGTGAAGCAGCAGGAGTTGGAAATGTTCTGTTTGCACTGGCAGTAATGTAACGCAGCTCTGATACGGCTGTTAGGAGAGTCAACAGCCAGGCTGATATCAATTAGACTAATTAAAAACAGTAAAGCTGGATTAAACATGCTCGCCTCGTCCTCTGTGAATCCCTCGTGCACGTGAAGGCAGTTTGAATCCAGCACAGGAATGGTTTATAATAAATGACGTTGATTTAAAGAAATGTAATAAAGGATTGTAACTTTAATTTCATACTGCTCATCACCTGTGCTTTGGTTTACCAGGTCCAGCTCAACCGGACTCTGTCCAGTCAGTATGTGATCCGCACGCAACCCTCCAACATCTGTCTGTCCACGCTGGAATGTGCTGCTGTCGCCCTCTCCATCCTGGAGCAGAATGACGACATCCAAGAGGTGACGTAGTGAAATAATTACCATTATTGTGCCATTAAATTAGCAGTAACAGATATTTTTGGCCAGCAGAAACAACACTCGGCTGTATTATTATCAGCAGCTAGCTGCTAAACTGTGTCTGTCTGCTGGTTGGTGCTGTCTGGTGTTGCTCAGTGGGTTTGTCAGCTGCCTGTGTCTGGAAATGAGGCTGATGAGAGCCGTAACACTGAACCTAAACAGTAAGGGCGCAGGCTTAACGACAAAATATGTTGTAATTTAATCTATTGTTAATTAAAGCAGCTTTAACATTACAGAAGTGTGAAATCAGTAAAGTCATATTCAGAGTTCCCATGTATCCTGGAAAACCTGGTAACTGATTGAAGTGATCAAATAGCCTGGAAATAATCCATATTGTCCTGAAACATGTTTATTGTATTTTTGCCTACATTAACCTTTAAGTCAATAATAGGCTTACTGGTACATTATATCAGTGGTTCCCAACCTTTTTCTTTTCAGAACCTTTTCTATTATTGAGTAAACTGACTGTGACATATTTTATGGATATTTAATATTATATTCAAACAATAACAGTAAGAACTGGGAGGAAAAAAGCGATTTTGATTCGTTTTGAGCAGATTATTTCCTGATAACTGTGTAAATGTTTTACACTTATTATTCTAATAATATAAATTTAATTATAAATACTTTTTTTCTTTTGACGAATTCGGTGTTTCTTTCCCCGTAAAGCTTGGTCGTTTTGTTTCTAATGCAGGACGAGGCTGTTCAGCAGGCAGTGGAGGTCGACAGAGTTTATATCTTGAATAATAACCTAAGCTTTAAAAAAAATAACAATTTCATTTACTTTTCTTAAACTTTAAAGGACTAGTAGGGGGGATCGTTTGTGAGCAAATGTTGTCTTGAATAGTCAAGAAAAGCTCCTGGAAAATTACTTCTTAAGAATACCTGACCACTCAGACGTTGCCGTAGAATAAATATATATATATATATATAAAGTAGAATATATCTTGTATTTTTAATCCCTCTTCCCTTTTGTCCATCTATGTCCAGGTTCTGCTGAGGCCCCTGAAGGCCCTGTGCTCCTTCCAGCTGCAGCACGGCGCCCAGATTCATCACAGCAAAGAGCATCTACTGAAGAACGGCATGTACGACAAACCGATGCCCAAGAACAAACGCAAGATAAAGAGGATGGAGAAACTCGTCACCGACCACAACATCTGCCCGAGATGAGGGAGCGACTGAGTGGAGAAACTGGGGCTCGACTCATCTCTGCTGTCCGCGCTGCACAGGACTGAATCGTCAGAGCAGCACGCCGCCACCACCGCCGCATCAGGGCGCAGGAAGGAAGGGAAACCACTGGACTTACTAGGGAGTTGTTGTCTTTTTTTCTTCTGTTTTTAGATTATTGTAATTTATGTATTTGTCATTAATTTAAAATAAATTAAGGACATGTTTAAGTGTCATGGTGTGACCAATAAATCAGGTTTTTATTTTGTTTATTGTTTTAAAAGCAGTTTACATCGTTCCTCCTCCTGCACTTTATAAACACTGTGGTGGTTCTGTTGTGATTGACTTCATGTGGTTATTACATCTGGAAAACTGTAATACGATAAGTTATTTTAACTACATTTTAAGTAACACAATCTCAGTTTTGTAAGTTTAAAAATATTCTTTATTAAGCAGCTTTTACTTTTAATTTTAAGTGACACTAACTTAGTTTCATAAGTTAAAGAAACATTCCTGACTTTTTACTCTGTATTTTGTTATCACAGTACAAATAAAAATGTTATGTCAGTGTCACGTAAATTACCAAAGCTAATTGAGCACGAATGTTTTTTTAATCTACAAAATTAAGTAAAATGTTTCGATGTTATTGGTTTCAACAATTTTCTTTTGTTGTTGAATGAACTTATCTGGTTTTACAGTAAAGGGCTGATTCCACTGATGTTTTTTAAATGAACGAAAATCTTCATTCAGACGTGTTAAAAAATAAAAAATTACTCTAAAACCTATGTGATACTTAATGAAACTACGAGACGCACACCATACATGTAAGCTCCTTAATATACAGTAAGGTACATTTTAGCTGTAATGTTTTTAAATATTTAAATGCAGGCCCACAAGTAATTGTACAGTAATTAGATATTACATAAAGAAATTTAAGTGAATCTGCACATGGTCCATAAATAATATCTCAATAAGGTCTAATAAGGTATTATAGGTCTCTTGCAAGTGTTGAATTTGCCTTTTCAGATGCTGAGAACTGAATTAAAGGATTTAAATATGCAAAAGAAAATGTGATTTAACTCGAGCTCATTAATTGTAAAACAGGCCGGTAAAGCGATGATGGAGTGACGGAGTCCACTACTTTTTAACTTTGTCATGAGTTTAAGGGTCAAATTACAGCTTTAATTAATAAGATGTACAGAATTTACCTCCTATAAAGAACAATTTGCTACAGAGGAGCTCTGGGACTCTGATATTACAAATGGTGATGAGTCTGGAAGGCTGGAAACAGTCTGACACGCCATATGTTTATACGTTTCATGTCTTAAATATAATTCTTAATAATCCTTCTATGTAATTGAGACACAAAACAGTTGATTAGTCGTATCAGATTACATTATGTGTATCATCCTGATTACAAAATGGCAGTTGTGAGTAAACAACACAGTGCAAGTACAAAAAATAAATAAGGAAATAGGAAATAATCAGGGTAATGTAGTCAGTAACCTCATCCAAGAATCACAATATTTAAGTAACTTTCTGTTACTTTTGGATTACAAGTGTGTAAATAAAAACAAGAGAAAATAAATGTCAACAAAAGGTATTGATTAAAGTGTAATTTAGAAGACAAAAGAGCAATTTAACCATTAAAAAGATTAAAAAATAAAAGAAATAGCATAAAAAATGTATTTTAAAAGTTTAATCCTGCCAAATAATTCAAAATGTTCCCTAAATGTAACTAATCTGATTACATACTTCCTCTTTTTGTTACTGTAATAGATTACAGTTACCTATGTTGTTGTTGTATCCTGATTACGTAACTCAGCTACATGTAATCTATTACTCCCCCTTAAGGCATGTAAACAATTTAAAAAAAAAAAAAAAAAATACATTAAAAGCAGCACACTCACTCGCTGTCAATCACAGCTCACATTCTTTAAAGAAAAATGTAAATAAATAAATAAACTTAAATGAATTTTTTCAGCCGGCAGTTGTTTTTGTAATAAAGCCTACAAGTTAGCCTCTGGTTGAACTACTGCGCATGCGTGTTTCGTGTCGGCCCCCGGTCGCTCCGCCATCTTTGTCGGCTACCCATTGTTCACTGTGGAGCTAGCGGCGGTGGTAAATCTGTTCATACTGCGCAATAAAATAACTCGACGGTGTCACAGGCAGCTGCCCGCGACAGTCGTGGATTTGCTCTCAGGGTTGCGACTTGTTCTCGGCCAGCAAGTGACACAGAATGGACGATGACCAGCCCAAAACCCTGTAAGTGTGTGTGTGTGTCTGCGTTACCGTTAGCTCGCCGCTAACAGTCAGTTTATGATCCCGGACTACTCTCCAGCGACCAAAACGCTCCTTTTCTCCGGCGTGGAGGGATTGTACCTTCTATTTCTGTTCAAATACAATAATTGTGTGTGCTTCTGCGCCGGGTTTCGATGAGCCTAACTAACGCGGTTTCATTTAAAAGCTGAAATACATGTAGCTCCTTTCTCTGGGCAATTTCGGCTCGTTAGCCAGCGAGCTAATTCCAGAAGAATCTCAAATGAACGCGTCGCTTCGCATCGTTTTTTTACCGGTGTTAAAGTTGTATTTGTGTTTGATTTAAAAGCTACTGTGCGTGTTTTGTGTGTGCCGAATTAAATAGGGACTTGTATTTATTAGCCGTAATGTATCAGACATCGCTTTGCACCGCAAGTATGTCTGACGATGAGCAGGAGGACACTAAATTGCCTGTTTTTTCTATGGAGTCTGGTGTGCCATCGCTAAATTAACGTTACTCGCGATAGAATGATTGCAAAAAAAAAAGCCTAACGATATTAATCAATCAATTATTTAATTAAACCTTTTATTTAAGCATCGAGAAACAGAAATATGCAGTTCAAACGAAATATAGTAAAATTCCGCTGGAAAATAATTCATAATAAACAAGTATAATTAATAATATTCAATTAAATAATAATAATAGTTCAAAGGACGGCATTGATTCCTTATTTGTATGAATTTCTGATACCAGTAACTGAATGTTAATATATGCTAATTTTAAAAAACGAGTTATTTTTGTTACCAGGTTAAGATTAACTTAAATCTATTTAGAGCCAGCAGTGATGTAAGGATAAGGTAATAATGTTAGCGAGTTGTCCCTTGCTGCACCCTATGTTTAGCTGAAGAGCTTATTATTAAATACAGGCGACAGAGCTGTCTGGACATTTCAATTTACATGACTCATGAAGGGGGATTTGGAAATCTGCATATTCCTGAGAGCTGGTATCTATTTGTTTTTATTGTTTTTGTGTTTTTGTGTGAGATTTTGGCATTTAAACACATTTTTATGGGCTCTTTATGGTAAAAAGTCCCCGTTGGAGTCCGTTATAGTCTATTTTAGCAACACTGCCAGACAACAGCAGCAGGTTATATTATAGGGAGATTAAAGAGAGGAGGAGGAGGAGGGTTGAAATGTCTTAAAAGTTGCATAAATATGCTTTTGTGTGTGTTTTTTTACAACCCAAAAACCCTACAGGAAAGGGAAGCGTCATTATCAGACAGGTAAAGCCTTTTATTTTGAAGAGGCGAACAATTAAGATAAACGAGACCAGGTACTCTACTCGCACTTTAAAAGACAAAACACAAGCGAGGCAACCACCCCGTAAGCCATGTGCACAGGCATGTGTGTGTAAATGAAAACAATCTAACAGCCTAACCCAATCAGATCCTGCTGATCGAGTGTCTCAGGAACTAGTCAACCAGTCACAGGGCTGGATGTTGGCTGCTTCAGCACATCACAAAGCAGTAATTAGTCCCGTCTTGTGTCTTCTGTCCACTTTTCCCATCCAGGTATGTGGGGAATCTGTCCAGGGACGTGACAGAGGCCCTCATCTTGGAGTTGTTTGGCCAAATTGGACCCTGCAAGAGCTGTAAAATGATAGTAGATGTAAGTCGGTTTGTCATCTTTCTCACTCTGTGTCGATGCTTCCCCCCCTTTTTCTTTTTTAAGGCCGAAGAGATGCTTTGGCTACAACACAACATTCCCGTTTGGCGTTAAACCTCAAGGACAACAGCAGTTTTCCCTTTGAGAACTCGTACATAAACACCTCGTATCCGAACGTTGTGATCCCATTTTGTCGCTTACTCATCTCTGCGGATGTCTCGTCTTGTTAAGCCACAACTATTTTTACATTGAAGTATTATAGTGTTATTGCAGCCTCCCATTTTAATGCTAAATGATGACATCATTATATGTACTTCGGGTTGTATAATAGCGACAGTGAATTACAGTACGACTGAAATTAAATAGCATTTTTTTTAGCTCTGTAAATCACTACTCCGGTGTCCTCTTTTATTAAAATTTATATTATTATAATTTTTGGTTTCATGATGGCGCCCCCTATTTGCGTTAATTTAACGGAAGTTCCTGTATCCACGTACGTAGGTGGAGGCTGTTGCGATAATAGATGGAGAAAGTGACGTAGCTTCGGCCTCGCTCGCTCTGGAAACACCAGCAGTCTTGCTTACCATCCCAATTCACCTCAACTGTGCCGTTTGCGTCCCGCAGCGTGCCATTGTTTCGGTCCAATGAGATTTTTCATTCAACTTAAAGTCAACAGTTAACAGGAGGCAAGTGGAGGAAGAGTAGTACAAACAGGTACTGAGAAGAAACCTGCTGTAATAATTAACAATAAGTGTTGAGCCACCTTAAATCCTCAAAGGGAAATTTCTTCACCACAAACAGTCCTAATGGAGACCGTAGTTCGATCCAGCCCATCGCATCTTACATAAAGCGGTAACGTCAGCCACATTAGCTTTCCTGCTAAAGTCTCCTCCTTTTTATATAACTTATAAACACCAACAAACGTCTTTCCCTGAACCATTGAAGTGCTCTTTAGCTGCTTATTAAAAGGCATGTAAACGTGTCGCTTGGATCCGGTTCGACGCCGGTGTGGTTCTTGCTCTTCAGTTGCACTAACAAGACGCCGTTTGTCCGTGACATGTAGACTACAGCTTATTTGCTTTGCCTCTCGCGCCCCTGCGGTATAACGCCGGCACTCTTGCAGCCTGCCTGTCAATCAAAACGCAGACGGCATTCCTGATGTTTTCCACAAATTCCCTCCCCCCTTTTTCTTCCTTTTTTTTCCTTTAACAATAAACTATTAACACACACGTTGATGTTATGTTGTGGACTAAATGTGGTTTCAGTTGGACTAATATTTGTATTTCCCGTCCACTCCAGACAGCAGGTCATGATCCGTACTGCTTTGTGGAGTTCTATGAGCATAGACATGCCACTGCCACAATTGCAGCCATGAATGGTCGGAAAATTCTGGGTAAGGTAAGCAATCATATCTCCTGGGTGAGTCAACTGAGGGCAAGGCTTGGGTGGGCAGGGTTCAAATGAAGCGGCTGGAGGGGGAGAAAGAAAAACCAACAACTTGTATCTTGTTAAAAACCGTATCTTCCTGCTCCACTTCATTTCATTTGTTTTATTCCCCCGTGCACTTTATTCTTTCTGTGCACAGTCTGAAATGACCAGGGTGGGAACAACCAGACACTGAACTCTGTAACCTCACTGCTGTGAAGTATCCAGGGAAAAAAAAAAAAAAAAAAACCTAACGTCTGAGTACTCAACTATGTGAGCTTTTGGGTTTTTGTTTGTACTTGTTTCCCGGTGTCGTGCTTTCTCTTGGTATTAACACATGTCAGTAGCTACTCCATCAAGTTGATTTGGCCTGGATTCAAAACACAAAAGCCATCAGATTACTAGATTGTTAGTGTGTGTTTGGACTTATTTATGTGTTTTTAGTCCCTCTCAAAAGTAGCCTAAAAAGATTGTGAAAGTGTCTTTTGCTTTTGTTTTCATTCCTCTACAAAGGGTTCAGTTCAGTTGATTAAATATTGATAATTTATGATTGAATTTAGACCTTTTCTCATGTTTCCCACAGAAACTGAAGCTATGAATATTTCAGTAATGTTTATTTTTCATCACTGCACAATATCTGATGTGTGTAACAATATAATTGTTTAATAAAAGTTTTGCACTCTAGGGCCTTTTGAAATCAACTGAAGCCAGCAATCATTAGGATTACTGATTGTTTTGAGGTATAAAATAGTGAAAAAGACCCGGTGGCATATTCAGGTGTCTTATTTTGTCCGACCAACAGTTTAAGAAATCAAGAATATTTAGTTAAATATGATAGAAAAACAGCAAATATTCCCTATTTTAGAGAAACTGGAACCAGTTTCTTTGCATTTATACTTAAACATAATTTGAAATCTATTATCAGAAGTAGTTTTTTAGATTTTAGACATTTGAAAAAATATGTAATTAAAGCCCCGATGAACTGACTTTCCAGGTTTAGTTGTAATAGTGCGAACTGATACAACAAATATTGAACTTAATACACTTTAAATGCCATATTTTTGCCGTCTTTTTCTGTATTAGATAACATACCTATTAGGGTGTAAACAAAGTGATGTTTGGGTTGTTTCTATATTGTCACTGTCGCTCGCCATGCTGTCTCTGCTTTTAATTAAGAGTTTTTCCTTGAGTGAGTTTTGCCATCTGTGTATGAATTGATTTAACATGGCCCTGCTGTGTAATCATTGCTACGTGTAACTTTTTTTTTATTTTTAATTGATGCTCTTCTGTGGCCCTACATCTTTTTTACTGCTATGTGTTCTCTTTTGCAAAGTTATTTCCACATAGAATCCACATAAGAGCAAACTTGGAGAGAAAATACATTCAGTTGAAAATATTTTATCCTCAACAGGTATTGAAGGACCATTTGAGGAGTATAACAAGTTCGTAAAAATCACTTGTTTGTAAGTCCCTTGTTATTTGGACCTTACTTCCTACAGTTTTGCTCCAAATTTTTTACTAGACTGAGACTGAAATGTTCCTGATTATGAAGGTGAAATCTTGATATCCCTTTTTATATATTCTCCACTGTATTTTACTGTTTTTTTTTTTTTAATTAATTAATGCAAAGGTATGTAAAATTAGATAATAACAATGGATAAATACATTTGTACTTGAACCCAAGAGACCACCTTATTAAAAAAAAAAGAAAAAGTTCTCAATCACAAAATATAACCTAAGTAAAACTGGTGTGTGACAAAACCTCTAATCAAAGAAAAAGCACCTTCCTCTCTTCTGCATTCGTACCTTCACTTCTCACCTTTGTCCTCTTCCTCGCTCTCTGCAACTGTCTCTCTTGCAGGAGGTCAAGGTCAACTGGGCCACGACGCCAACCAGCCAAAAGAAAGACACAAGCAGTAAGTATTATCAATTATCTCAAGGTTTAGCGTAGTTTATGCTCGGAAAATGGTTCCTCCCTTCGAGGTTAAAGGTAGAATTTATTATAATGTTGTCCAGATACAATACTATATACGTAACATTAGGGAACAAAACGACATTGCTCATGCAAATAAGTATAAGAAAGAAGAAGCAAATTTAGCCTCTAAGACAGGAAATAGTGCAGTTTTAGTTGATATGTAGGACTATAAATGTGTAAAGAGGTTGTGCAGTAAGGTAGTAAATGTATTGAGAACAGGTTGTAGACAGGTATTTACATGAATATATAAATTTACATATAGATCAGAATGAGCCACCGCACACAGAACTGATTGTACTGAGACTTTATTAGGGGTGTGTGTGTGTGTGTGTGTGTTCTACTACTATAAGAACAGATAAAATACTAAATAAATAAGCAAGTAGTATTAAGAGTGAAGTGTATGACCCTTGTTTCATTAAAACCAGTAAAATGTTTAAAGGATAAAGGAAAGCATCAGTTAGGGAAGGTTTTATTATTTTTTTTAATCGTTTTTATTGTGTTAAATTATTGTTTTGTATTAAAGTGAATGTGTGTGTGTTTTTATTTTAGGTCACTTCCATGTCTTTGTTGGAGATCTAAGTCCTGAAATTACCACAGATGACATAAAAGCAGCTTTTGCTCCGTTTGGGAAAATATCGTAAGTGTTTTACACGTGATCGCTATTAGTCTGTTTTAATTGTGTATTTTATTTTGAAAAGACCGAAACCTGCAGCCTAGTACATGCTGCCTTTTATTGAGGACTACTTTTAGAGGCGGATTAATCCACATTTGGTGCTATAGTGCGTATTTGTGGCAGCAGGATTGTGTTTAAAACAAACTACAGTGTGTGTGTTCATGTTAATGAACCCAGTGCAACAGTGTGGCTCACTGATGTGCTTTTAATAAACAATAAAGCTCTATAGCTCAGAGGAAGAGGATATATCTGGCTTTAGATTCACACAAAATACTTTGCATTTAATTCCATGAAATCATCCTGTTGTATAACATAAAATAACGCTACCATGCAGCATATATGCACCTTTTAATCTCCAGTTAAACGATAAATTAAACATTATCATCGAGGTACTTTCTTAATAATATGAAATCCTCGACTGACTGCGTGTTTATGTTTGTCCGTAGGGATTGTCGAGTGGTGAAAGACATGGCCACAGGTAAATCTAAAGGCTATGGCTTTGTCTCCTTCTTCAACAAATGGGTAAGTGTGCCAATAAAGGGCCGTGTGTTAGAGGACACAGAAAACATTAGTAGGTTCTGATTGTTGAAAACCAGGGTTTATAGAGAGGTGGTGTTTTTTTTTTTTTTTGTTTGGTGACTCAGGAGTGTTTGTGTGTTTGCTCTTGTTTATAATCAGGATGCGGAGAACGCCATACAGCAGATGGGAGGACAGTGGTTGGGAGGGAGGCAGATCAGGACCAACTGGGCCACAAGGAAGCCTGCTCCTAAAACTACAAATGAAAGTAAGTTAACACACTGTAAAAAAAAAACACAATTCTTCTTGTATTGAGCAAAAAAAATCGGTTTTACTTGAAAATATAGCTACTGAACGACATTAATGGGGCTTAAAACTGGAAAAAATGCCCCAAATTTAATCAAGTTGTGCACCTTATTGAGCTGAATTCAAGAATCTTTACCCTTTTTTTTAATCTAAAAACTTACAGTAAGACACATTTTCTTCAAACATAATAAAAAATAAGTGACTTCATCTTCATGAAAGCACCAGAAGCTTCTTATTTTTAGCAATTTTTTTATTAAAACAATGAAAAAACTAAACAGCTGCTTCATTTCCAACACTGGGAACTCTCGTTCCTCTGCTGGGATATTATACAAACCATTGTTACTGGTTGAATCGAGCTCAATATTAACTGTAATATCTCATTAAGACAAAGTCAGATATATTTTCTGAAAACAAAATCACCTTTTTAATGCAAAATTTCCCAGAAACAGGACTTTTTTTGGGGGTGTTTCCTTGAGATTCCTGACTATATTTAGCCCTCTTCAGTTCAGGGGATGCACAACATCTATTGGATGGATTGCCATTAAATTCTATACAGAAATTCATATTATCAGGATCAATCGTAATAACTGTTGATCCTCTGATCTTCCTCTTAATACCCCCATCAAATCAAAATTTAAATACAATTAACAGTAAAACTAATGACATAAGCAACAACTCTTAACTACCTTTTTCCAGCTGTGACTGAGAACATAAATAATGATGGTGTATGTTTCTTTATTATAACTGTCAACTGACTTCAACACCTTCCTATAAAATATCTAAACTTATTTTCCCCTTTAGCCACCAGTACCAAGCAGTTATCCTTTGATGAGGTGGTCAACCAGTCCAGCCCCAGCAACTGCACCGTCTACTGCGGGGGAGTCACGATGGGTCTCACGGGTGAGTCGTGCTACTTTTCTCCATAACATTACACTGCAGGTTTAAAAGCACTACTTTAAAAAAAACATGGAATATTAACTTTTTTTTTTTATTCTTGTTTGTAGAGCAAATTATGAGACAGACCTTCTCACCTTTCGGCCAAATAATGGAAATCCGCGTTTTCCCAGACAAAGGCTACTCATTCGTGAGGTAAGCTGACTCTCAACAGTCGCATATTAACCTCACGTATGTGCAGGATGACTTGAGATCTCTCTCTCTCCCCCTCTCTCTCTCCCCCTCTCTCCCTCTGTGTGTGCAGGTTCAACTCCCATGAAGCAGCAGCTCATGCCATTGTTTCTGTCAACGGCACATCCATAGAGGGCTATGTCGTTAAGTGTTACTGGGGCAAGGAAACAACAGACATGGTTAGCCCCATACAGCAAGTTCAGATGCCACAGGTATGCACCAGAATCGCCTCCTTAACATTACATGAAACCCCCACGTATGGCTGCTACAGTGCTCGTCCCTTTGCCTGTGAGCTCCTCGGTGTGCTGTAATGTGATACTCCCCCGCGTCCTGAAATATTTCCTCCATATGTCAGCAGAACACGGTGAGCTTTGCGGCGGCGCAGCCCTACAGCCAGTGGGGTCAGTGGTACAGCAACACGCAGCAGATTGGTCAATACGTGCCCAATGGATGGCAGGTGCCGAGCTACGGAGTCTACGGGCAGACCTGGGATCAGCAGGGCTACAAGTGAGTACCGGAGAGGAACAGCTGGGGAGAGGGAATGCGACAACATGTTGTTTCCAAAGTTCTTCCTCCTCCGTAAATCTGTTTTATCTCTAGTTACCGTCTTAACTACGGGGCTAAATTTAATGACATTCCCTATAGCAGCGTGGGAGCTGGCAGGGTTCGACCTCTTCAGAAGATTTAAGGGGGAAATATCTATATCATATGTGCCTGCTAGCATTTAGCCAGCTAGTGCTAACTCACAGTAATGGACACATATTTGAAAAAGGATAAGAGCTGACGAGCAGATCTCTTGTTTTGGTTAGTTTTGTACATTTGCCGCAGTGTTTATCGGTGGGTTTTTAAAGACATGTTGCTGAAAGGTGGGCTGCCCTTGCCGTAAGCTAATGCTTATTGTGCGGCCTTTGCCTTCCCTTTTAGTAACGGCGTTCACTCGCTTTGTGATACAAGCAACAGTGTGGATGTCCGCCTTGTTTAATAACTGAGTATTGGACTATTTTGTGCAGTCGCAGCTGTATTTACGCTTCATTCGCTGCGATGGAGAGCGAGGGATGTGCTGAGCAGTGGAAATAGCTTTGCTAGAGACAATAACTGGGCCTTTTTGTCCTGAGGGGAGCAGATTAAAGTGGTTTCTGAATAAACACTGAAATAAGGTGGAGAATTAAAGTATAATTAAAAGGGTGAAATAAGAAACTACCTACTAGAAATATAAATAAACCACAGTTACACTCTGTGGGATACACTCTCGTACATGTTGCCTTTCAATTTAATTAATCGGCTCTTTCTCGTCTCCTTAATTTTAATATTTAATACACACTGTTGTTAAGAATAGCTAGATAAGGCTGCATGAAAAAGAAAAGACCCCAAAAACTCAGAGCGTCCTGGTGCGTAGACAGATATGTTCGTCTCTCTTGGCCAGATTACAACTCGATTACAGTCCGTCTCCACCACCTGAAGCTGTTTGCGAACTGCCAGAAGGATAATAACCTGTGCGAGCAAACGTGGATGAATTGTATTTATAAACTTAAGAGTGTAAAGGTCTCTCCTCCCATCCCTCCCCCCCTCGGGGCTCTCCTCTCACCCACACACATCATTAAATAGTTGAACTCATCGTCAGGGATCAGCAGCCTCCTGTGTGGAAATCACCTCTTATTTCTGTGGCTGGTTTTCAGCGAGACTTTTTATTTTTATAGCTGATGGCAGATATTTCCGTCCGATGGCTGAACAAAGTGCTTAGGAGGAGTTTATGTATGTATGAGAAACAGATTTCAGTTCGTGTCCCACTTAAGAGTACATTTAGCTTTGTTGATGTCTGATAGCTTTCCAATCACTGTGTCCTTTTATGGTTTCATTAGTTTTTATTTCTATTCTGTTTATTTAAGTGGGTTTGCTCATTTCAGTTTAGTTTAAATTGTTTAAACATGTTTAGTTTTTATTAATTGAAGTGTTTTTTTTAAGCTCAGAATAGACATTACAATACAAACACGCTGACTCACACTCCATGTAGACTTCCCTTTCTCAACAGATGGACCAAACACCTCCTCACATTTGTTGAGTTTTTATTTAATTTCAGTTGCTTAAATTGATTCTTCACACCTAGTTTTAGCTTTTAGTTTTCACTAGAATAACCTGGCTAACTTGTTTCTGTCTTGTTTTCCAGTCATTTACACGCCGGCGCCGGATGGACAGGTGTGGGCGCCGTGAGCAACGGGGGCATGGTGGAGCCCGCGCAGGGCGTCAACGGGACGGTGCTAACCAACCAGGCCGGCATGAGCACCGCCGGCTACCACACCCACTGATCACCGACCGCTGTAGCGCCTCTCCGAGCCTCTTCGTGGCCGCTATTTAAAAAAAAAAAAAAAAAAAAAAAAGGATGATACTCTGCTGGGGAGGAAAAGGAGCGCTTTAGATGTGCTCTCTCTGTTACCACACACACACAAGTTATTCTGTTAGTGAGGCCTGGTACGCCATTTTTTTAACAACTCTGCCGGCCCGTAACGTCACCCACTGCCCAAAATCTGCAAGTGTAAAGAAATAAAACGAAACAAAAAAAAACCCAACTCCAGAACACTTTAACAGCCATCGCTAATGCACCTTGCATTCCCCGGGCCCATTTTATTGTTTGGCGTATTTTTGTAATGCCTGCAGATAACCGGCCAAAATGTAAATTATACGACCGTGTCAAGATATTTCTAGCACAGCCACGTTTTAGTTTAAAAAGCAAAGGAAATGTTCAGCTAATGAATTGTATAATAAAACAACAGGTTTTTTTTTTTCTTTTTGGTTTTTGTTTTCAGCCCCTCAGAGCCAAAGAGCAAGGGCAGAATTTTATACCAATGTTTAACAATCAGACGGGGAGAAGAGGCGACCAACTCAACAGTCCACAGTAGAGAGAAAAAAAAGGAGGGGGGTGTGGTTTTTATTATTATTGTTTTCTGTCTCAATTTGAAAAACCTCTCCCCGCTCTGGTCGGTCTCCACCTGCTCACTAAAGTGAAACGAGTCCGAAGCGAGTTCTCAGGGTGTTGTCGAGGTCATTCTGTGAAACGTAGGAAATCACTGAGTAAGAGGCGGGCAGGTTCGAGGGGGACGGCGGACGCCACAAACACGAGTTTTAATAAAACAAATATTCAACGCTCCTTTTACCTTCGTCTCCCGGGAAACGGACCGAACGGATCGAGCATCCAGTATGTGGATGAGGTGTGTGTGTGTGTGTGTATGTGCGTGTGTGTGTGTGTGTCTGTGTGTGTGTGTGTGTGCGCGCTCGCGTGTGTGCATGAACTTTGATGCTTTTACACACACAAGACAACGTCCAATTCTTCTTCTTCTTCTTCTTCTTCCCCTGAAACAGGAAAAAAGGACTACGCCATCTTTTTCTTTCGCCGTCATTTTCAAGTGTAATTTTCTTTCTTTAAAATGCTGACATTGTATAAAGAGCTTTTGCCTTTTTTCTTTTCTTTTTTTGTTTTTTGTTGTTTAATTTCGGGACTGTCTTTATAAAGAGATGTTTTCCGTGACATGTGAGACCTTTTTATGTTTGTTTTATAAAACATGGAGTTGGCTGTCAACTGTCAAGTTTTTATTTTTTAAAAATTAGATTTTCAATATCTCAAATAAAACCAATTGCAGGGATTACTGCCACTCTTATCTTACTTATAGGCAGACGAATATTGCACAAATACTTTCACAAAAATTTGAAATACTAAGGGGGTTTTATTTTATTTTTTGTTTTTATGTTTTTGCATTCCACTTTCTTTTGTAATTTTTCCTGTTTTATGTAACAGTCTGTACTGAATCTGTATAAAGACGACATGTTTAATTAAGGACGCGTGCTTTCGCTCCAGAGAACAGCTGGTTGACGGTAGCATCCCTGTCCAGAGCTGATCCGTGTACAGTAGAGAGCAACATTTTGATTCTTCCAGAGGCTTGGAGGGACATGCAGCATTGCTATGCAGTGCAAAAAGAAAAAGGAAAAAAAAAAAAAAAAAAAAGCCTTTCGATTGACAAGTAATCCATAATTTAAGTTATTCTGTTTTAAAAACCTAAAATAACGATTGTTTTTATAGATTAAGAAACAACCTCGTGATCAGATTTTTTTGCACTGTGGCCACCGTCATTTTTAATATAGTTGGGGGAGAAAAACAAACATCCGTTGTGTTGCCTTATTATCAAGTGAGTTACTTTTTAATTTAACCAAAAAAATAAATAAAAATCATCCGAGAGTAGGCGGTGCCTAAGAATGTTTTCAGTATTTTTTGGTTTTTTTTTTTTTGGCGAGGGAAGTTTCTGTTGATGCTTCAGTAACATGGTTTGAGTTTTTGCTTTGTCCCATTAAATTGCTGATGCTTAAAACAGCGTCCGTTCACACTGTTTGAATCGTGTTTTGAACGTGATAGACGGGCTGGTTGTCCGTCTGGGTTTCCCCTCGTCAGTGTGGCTGCTGTGGGACGATGTTGGTGCTCATCCATGAGAGTTTTGGGAAGATGGTGACCTCCCTGCAGCATATAATAGTTTTATCTATCAGATATTGGCATTATATCTGCAGCCCTGATCTCTAAATATCTGCATCAGCCATTAAAAAAACTAAAATTCAGGCCTACAACTAACAATATCTTTCACTATCAACTAATCTGCTGATTGTTTTCTAGATTCATCGATCAGTTTAGGTCATTTAATGTCAAAAAGTTGTTCTAAAATGTTCCAAATCCCAAACTGACTTCTTCAAAGGTTGGCTTTTTTTTTTTTTTTTTTCCCCGAAACCGAAGATATTAACTTAACTTATTTAGAAGGTATTTTGATAATAGATTAATTGTTATAACGTCTTTACTGTGAGGGTTTGCTGCTTTCCTCTGATCTATAACTTAACTGTTAATTTAATAGATGTTCATCTGAAAACTCAAATCAACTTGAACAGGTATAATGTTTACCATCCAGCACACTAATATTTGTTAATTAGCACTAAATACAATAAGTATTATTTCTAAAGAGATGAATAAAGCCGGTGCTGGAGGATGTTTGGTGTATTATTTATATAATAATCTACAATCATCTGTTTATAATTATTATCTTCATAATGTTGTTTGTTCAACTAATGGTACAAAATGAATTAAAAACTAATTAAAATTATTTGTAGGAAAGCAAACAAATATTTACATCTGAGAAGCTTTAAACATGAAAATTACTGAAACAATTATCTATATAGTTAGGTAATTAATTTCCTGTCGATTGATTCATTGACTAATCATTTCAGCTGTACTTGGATGTGCTGTTGGGTAATTTAATCTATAACCAAACATAATATTTTATAAGATCACTGCATGTTTTGAATGCTAGAAGCTTCATTTGTTGAGTGATTAATAAATGTAATGAAGAAAGTAAAATATCTCCCTCTGAAATGTAGTGAAATAGTGTCATGAGACTACAAACAGTACCTAAAACGTATAATCCAATACAAAATCCATAATAATAATTCAATCATAGTGGCAGTTAACACTTTATAATAAAGTTTTCTCAATTTTCTGCTCTTAAAAACACCAAAATCCTAAAAAAAAAAAAAAAAACAAGCATTTAACCTTCCAACCCCGGCGCGAACTCCACCTCCCATGATGCAGCGCTCCCAGCGAGAGACCGCCCACCGTTGCCCGCCCACGTGATCGCCTCCGACCAATCGGGAGTGTCGTTACAGGCGCAATGCGGCGGTCGGGATGTAAGGAGGAATGGCGACGGTCGAGGCGGTTTTGGAGGCCAGAGTCGAGCTGGATTTGACCAAACAGAAGCGGATCGCAGGTAGTTTAAAGACCCGTTTTAAAAAACTACAGTCAGTACAGTGGCGTGTGACCCGGATGGTGCGTTTACGGGGAGGTAGTTAAACACATGCATGAGACATTTTGAAGCAGGATGTAACTGTTTATAATGTGTTTGCAAAACTAAACCCCCCTTTAAAAAAAAAAAAAAGATGTGTTTTAGATTAAAGTTTAATTGTGTGATTTAATTTTTTATTATTTTATTTATTTTTAATATGAAGTTCTGTCATTTCCACATATTTATATATTTCCTCCCCCCCTTTTTTTTTTTTTTTAAGGTTTGAACGCCCCTCACTTCCAACTAAAACTCCTAAAATGGACACTGAAGTGAAATTGTCCTCCTCACCCGGCGCGGCGGCACACGCCTCCACCGCCCCCGCCAACCTGGCGGCAAAACAGGGCGACAGCAGGAAGTCCACGTCCACGACTCCCGCCTTCCTCTCCAACCTGGGCAGGGCCACGCTGCGCGGCATCCGGAAGTGTCCGCAGTGTGGCGTCTACAACGGCACCCGTGGGCTCAGCTGCAAGAACAAGGCCTGTGGGATCTCCCTCAGGAACGCCTCGGCGGCGAGCAAGAGCAGCGCCGTGGAGGTGGTGAAGGTGATAATAGACAGCGAGGAGAGGGAGGGGAAGGAGGGCGTCCTGGTCGGCGGCGCCGGCGGAGGCGTGCAGGTGTTCTCGGTGTGTCACAGAGGAAGAGGAGCCACGGCGACGCAGCTCGGCTTCGTTGAACTCGTTCCCACTGACACCGCCATCGCCACGGGCGACGGCACCACCTTGCTCACCCGCATCAACCTGGGGCGCTGCTTCCTGCCCTCTTGCAGGCAGGGTCACAAGTCAAATCAGGGCGAGGCAGAAGCGGCGGGCGGTGGCGGCAGCGGCGGTGGCGGCGGCGGCTCCAAACAGTCGTCCGACAGCCTCTGCGTCCACATCAAGCAAGCCATAGAGTGCCGCAGCCGCGCCACGCCGCTGACCTTGAAGAGCTCCGTCCTGGAGGGCCTGCAGGCGTCCGTTCAGGCGAGGGAGGAGCTGTGGGCGCTCGCCACCGAGTCCCCGGGGCCCCTGGTGCAGCGCGTCGCAAAAGACACCCTGGTGGTGAAGTGCCATACGGATTCCCAGCATCCTCTGGGGCTGCTGCACCTCACCGTGGGCGCCGACGGGCTTCTGGAGGCCTCGAAGAGCGGACGGAGGAGCCGGGAGCAGCAGCAGCCGCAGGGCGTCTTCCAGTGCGCCTGTCAGGGCGGCGGCGGCGGCAGAAGAAGCAAAGCTGGCGTTGAAGGATCCGCCAGCGCTCCCGCCTCGCTCACGCCACAACCCTGCCTTCACTTCTACGCCTGCGTGTGTGCCTTCGCGAGCGACGAGAAACTGGCCTCAGAGTTCGCCGCTTTCATCAGCTACAACCCGAGTGGTACGGCGACCGATCCTTCAGACCCGGGTTTAAAGGCGGCCGCGAAATACTCGAAGAAAACCCCCAAATATTCTTAAATATAAAAATATTGTCTTGCTTTGATTTGATTTATTATTTTTCTTCAAACTAGCATAAAAATATTTCCACCGAAAACGTTTCAAACGGAAGAAAAAATGACCTAAAATTTAAACATTTTGTTTGTTTTGTTTATTGAGCTAAATTTAAGAATTTGTACGTTTTATTTTAATGTTAATAATTTGCCTATAAAAAAGCCTCAAGTGGCCGTTTGAGGAACTGCAGGTTTGTCTTCATTTACCAACGATTATCAATCATCTCACACTGCCAGGCTAACTGTTTCCCTCCGTTTCAAGTCTTTATGCTAAGCTAAGCTACAACGGCCCCCGTTTGTCTTTCCTCCCTCTCAGGCGTGCAGCCGACCTCCACCAGCAGGGGGCCCAGCGAGAAGCCCCTGCAGCAGGTCGTACCGCTCAACTCCCACCATCAGCCCAAGAAGCTCCGCCTCTGTGAATCTCTCTCTGGTTGTTTCATCTTTTAACTGATTTTTATTGCAAACATTTTTATCACTTTTCTTCTGTTTTTGTCTCATTGTCCTTCCTTTTCTGTTTCCCCCTCGTTTCCTTTACTCTCCTGCCCATCAGTGGCCTCTCCTTCTGGGGTGGGGAAAGAGGGAGTGTCGGCCTCCGGCCTGAGGAAAGCTGGTCAGAGGAAAGCCCCTGGTGCTGGTGGGCTGAAGGCTCCAGGTGCTGCCCTCCCTCCCTCACTACTCCCCCCTCTCTCTCTCTCTCTTTTCATCTTTTCCTGCCTAAATCTGTCCGTTAAAGAAGCTTTACATCGTCTTAGACATCTGTCTCTATCTTTTATCATTCCTCTCTGCCTCTAATCCTGCAGTGCTAATCCCTCATCCACTCGCTTTAAAAGAACAGGGGCCCGCACTGTAGCGGAGCATATTTTAACATTTAATTAGTTAAAGGTCATAAAGAGGAAATATGTGGGTGGGTGGTCGGCTGAGAATTAAAGCAGGTAACGAGCGTTTGTGTTGTGTTCAGGTGTGGATGAGCGTACGGTGGTGATGGGCTTCCCCCAGTGGCTGGCCGGGGTCACAGAGAGGATCCACCAGACGATGCACTACCAGTTTGATGGTAAAGCTGAAGCTTGTTTACTGACTGGTCTCATTATTATTAATAATAATAACATCATTAATAACATGTTTAATTAAGAAAGAAAGTAGTTGGAAAAACATGCAAAAAATGCGTTAAAGTTGAGTTAAACAAGGTGATAATTAGCCTGATCAGCCAGCGCCAGTAATCAATACACACATTATTAAACCATTAATCAAACTAATAATTAACATCCGTTAACGTCAGACAACATTATCAGACTTTAACAGCTACGTAATGTTTGTGTAGATGTGACGAAATGTTAAATATGATGAATATAGTGAGTTTTGAGCTCCCTGCACCAAACTCCCTTTAAGAAATGGCACATTTAAACAGTTCCTTACGTGTCCGTAAAAACACGTGACTCTAGAAACACGAGCTGAAGATCGCTGTTTATCGACGGTCTTCTGGTCAATTCGGCATCAATATAATCAATAAAGATTAACTGTATTCTGGACAAACTTTACATTTTGTCGCCTCTGCCTCTGTTGTAGCTGCGCTGTTTCAGTGAGAAAAGATTGCAGGAATCTCCTAAAACAGTCGACTTATCAGGGCTAAAATCACATATTTTGAACTGGGTTTTAAAGAAATTGTTCTACTTTTTGGGGAAATACGCTTAATTAGCTTTCTTCTCAAGATTTAGATGTGTCTGATGATTTTTAAATCTACATAAAATGACACAAACCATCTTTTGGTAAAAATGTATTTGCATTTGGATGTTTTCAGTTAGGAGTCTCCTGTTATTAAATCTCTGCAGGAGGATTAGTTTGGTTGTTGCACACAATTAAAGACAAGTTGTTGTTGTTGTTTTTTGTTGTTGTTGTCAGGGAAACCTCAACCTCTGGTGTACCACATTCCTCAGGAGTTCTTCAATGCTCTGCAGCAGCGTCTGTCGCTGAGCTCCAAGAAGAAGAGGCTGCCCAACTTCACAACAGGTGGAAGAAAATATGTTGACCTGAATTAATGAGACGTCGTTAATGAGGCAGTTTGTGTATAAAAGTATTTTAGTACAATATTGTGATAGTTTAGAGGGAAATATTTATATATTTTAACAACTGTATTTACTTTGCAGATTAAGAGTTTATATGAATATTTTTTTAAAAAGTACAATGCAAGCAGCAACCAAACATTTAGACCTTTTTGAGTCTAGTTGGAGCTTTTTTTTAATACATAAATATATGTATATGTTGGTCTGTTTATTAGTATTTTGGTTAATAAACAGTAGGTGCTGTGTACAGACATTTTCCCCATTAAACTTCTCAGAGGGTTTCTTTTAAAATTATTTTTCGAGCCTCAAAGTGTTAAAATGATTCAATATTTCAGCAAAAAAAGGTACAAAAATTAATCAAAATTTGTGCTGCAGAACATTTTTTACTTCTTTTCAACCCTCATTAATCGTATCAGTATTAACAATCTAATAATGTCTCATATACAGTAATAATCAGTCACAGGGGACATTTCACAGCACAACCAGACTTTAACATCATTATTTTAACACTTTTAATTGTGTATAAAGGATCTGAGTGAACAAATATCGACTCTCTCTCTCTTTATGTCTCTTTCTGTGGACGTCAGCGTTTGTGAGCGGCTGTTTCTCCAAGTACACCTGGCACATCACCGACATCATGCAGGTCAAACGCATCTTTGACACCCCGGAGGTAAACGCTGCCTCCCTCCCTCCCTCCTTCCTCTCTCACTCTCATATGTATTTATATTATATTTTAGGTTTCAGGTTGATTTTCAATGTAAAAACCTCTCCAAAAGCTGTTCCTCTAACAGTCCAGCTGCCAAAAAGACAATAAAAGTTGATAAAAACGTCTTTTTTTGCCCGATTTTTACCTCTCAGAGTGCATCCAAGCTCCTTGACCTTATTGGATGAGGTTGTCTGCAGCCTGAGAGTAACGGCGGACGTGTTTCAATGCAGCCGAATCCACATATTTTTCTGTTTTTGTTGTCAGACAACCAAAACCACGTCTGCTACCGCATCCAGCTGAGCTGCTGTTTTTATGCTTGTAAAACACAGACAAATGTCAGCAAAACAACTTTAAATTATACGATAAACGTCGCTGCTGAAGAGCTGAGACGTTTCCAGTTGGATGCCGTGTATATTCATTACTGAGAGCTGAATGTTTGCTTTAAGTAATTTAAATACTAAAATTGAAATGAAAAATGTCACTTTAACCCTTTAAAGTTGCATCCTCAGTTATATTGTTTTCCTGTTTAACAACGTGTGATAAAAATATTCACAAAAGCTCAATTTCTTTGTATTTTTATATCAAAATCCAACAGTTTTGTCTTCCTGTGAAACAAAATGTGACACATGCTTACGTAAGAACTGATTACAACCAATAATTAAACATTCTGTCTTCAACTTTCAGTGTCACAGAGCGCAGATTGATTAATTAACTACTACCACAGTGTTTGTGGAGGGCTGAGCTCATTGATTACTGAACAAAAACACAACTTTATCAGTGATTTTGGGTGAAACTGGATCATATTTAAAGGGTAAAATATTGTCTGGTTTTCCCTCTGATAAAATATGAAGGCAATACATGTTATATACAGGTATAACAATGGTGTTTGATTACTAAAAACTATATAATATAGATTAAGAAGGCAGACAAAAATAACAAATATAATCAGAACTAAGTAAAATGAAATCTACAAAGAAATACAATAAATTAAGGTAGATTATGTCTAAAAACCAGACTGAAGATGATGCCTTTATTACTTTATTCTATTTTATTTCCATTTTTTATTTCTTTATTTACATTTTTTCGGCTTCTCTTCTGCTCTTATCGTTGTATTTTGGTGTTCTGTATTTTTAAATGCGTAAACTTTTAAAAGGTGCTATATAAATAAAGTTATTATTATTATGTGAGATTAATCTCTCTCCACCTCCCCGCGTGTCCTCCAGTTGCCTCTCGAGCTCTCTCACAGCTTCGTAAAGAACGCCAACGGCTCTTATTCGCGGTTTCGCTGCCCCGAGCCGCCGCCTGAACCTCAGTTACAGGACGGAATAAAGACGGAGCGACCGCTGGCGATACGACCGATGGAGCTCCGCACCTTCCTCAAAGTCGGCGAGTGACTGTTTATTTGTTTATTAGGAGCCACAACAGTCGCTATTCTTGCAAAAATACTCACATTACTCATCACCATATACCTCGTAATGCACATATTCTGTAAATAAAACACTAACAATGGACAAACTCTTTAAAGAAACACACAAAAACAACAAAAAAAGATGATTTAACAAATATCATCAAAATCTAACAGATAAACGTCATAATTTCACCTAAAGATCACTTATTAAGGGATTAAACCGTATATATTATTTACAGGACCGGGCTCCGCAGACCAGAAGGAGGCGAGTCCGTTCGTGATCGAGTGGATCCCCGACGTTCTCCCTCGCTGTCAGATGGGAGAACTTCGGCTCAGCTTCGAGTTCGGCCACCAGCAGAGCGGCCAGCCGGAGAGCTCGCCGGAGAAAGGAGGTCGAAACAGGTCGGACCCGAGCCAATCCAAACTCACGAAGGCCGTTGAAGTCCTTCAAGTGATTGTCTGATATTGATTATTGTGTGTGACTTACCCTTTAATATCTATGTTATATTATGCAAAGTGTGGATAATCAATTGTCTGTAGAGGAGCATTAACGTCTTTTTTGTTAATGCTAAATATTCATGTCAAACTCATGAAAAACTACAAAAAATACAGTATATTTTTTGGAAAAATATATTTTTCAAGCATTTTTAAGCAGGAAGAAGTTAAAAAAAAACATTTAAAACAAACTTTTTTTTTATGAATTTGATAAAAAATTAGTTTCTTTCACCATATTTAAACTAGTTTTAAAGGTGTTTCTGTTTGTTACAACTTTAAAAGTTTTTCTATGTAAAGCTTAAAGAAAATAAAACACATGTAATGGAGAAAATGTCTCTTTACTGGCACAAATAAACTAAAATAGGGAGTTAAATGTCTTTTAGTATTACAACTAGCCGTTATTACGTTGAGTCGTTACTATGGAGACGATACGCCGTCTCCTCTAGTTGCGTTGGCGTGAACTCGCCCTGGTTGCACTTTTTGGTCTGAACCTGAGGTTTGAGTGCAGCCTCACTGAGACTCTGAGCTTTGTTCTTCACTATAAACCACCGGTTTCCAACCTCGTGGGTCCCGACCCCCAGCAGGGGTCGCCAAAGCTTCGTAAGGGGTCACAAGGAAGGAAACCTTTAAAATGTGAACACAGTAGGACTTTATCATATCAGCAGTTCATTCATTTCTGTAAAGGAAACTAAATTAAACTGTTATTACAAATTATATTCACTAACAATAGAACAATGAATGAATCAAAAAAGAAGCCTTTTAAGTTTGTATGATTGTTAAAAATAAAATAAATACATAAAAGAAACTGAATTGTATAAAAAGTTCCTAAAAATAACAGGAAAACAAATAATCTGCTCAAAATGAATCCAAATCACTCGTTTTACACAAACTTACTGCAGTTATTGTGTTCACTGTTTGGGTTCAATCAGTTTTTATCTACTTTTATTATTATACACCGAATATAATATGAAATATTCATAAAATACGTCACTTATGGGGTCTTCAGTTCACTCAATGATAGAAAAGGGGTCCCTTAATCCGCTGGTTCCCAACCTTTTACCTCACAAGACCCCTTTTCTATCATTTAGTAAACTGAGTAATTGACATATTTTATTCATATTTTTCATACTATATTTAAAACTGTACAACAAACCCAAAAATTAGTGATTTGGATGAATTTTGAGCAGATTATTTCCTGTTTAGGGAACATTTTATACAATTCTCTGTATGTATTATGCATTTTTAATAATTTTTTACACTCATAAATAATTAAAAGGCTTCTTTTTTTTGACAAATGTAGTGTTTTCCTGTCCCTGGCACTTAGCTTACACCCCTTAAAATGAAAAAACGCCTCATGCCTCCACCATGAAGACCCCCTAGTTGGAACCATGACCCCCAGATTATAATATAATATTATATAAAGGGTATAAATGACATAAAATAACTGTGGAAAAGGTCAAATTCAGCTGTTTGGTGTCATTTTTTAGGGATAGAAGCTGCTCTGGTGTTCAAATGTTCTCCAGCAGATGGAGGCACACGCCTGCTGTTTCACCACCAGAGGAAACTCTGTAACAGACCTTTTCAAGAGAGTAGAGAGAAGGTTGAATATCTGAAAGCACTATAGAAGCTGCCTCACTTTCAGGAAATCATTGCAGGAAACTAATATAGTAGAAATATGTGGTGTTTTTTAGATGCATTTCATAATTTGGCTGGATCCGTCTTCTTCCCTTCTGGGCACCACAAAGCAGGAATTACACACTTGCTGTGAGACATATCGCTGGAAACATCACACATGCTTCCGAAATGCGTCCAAATGTTCATGAATTAATTAAGATTACAAGTTAATACCATGAGAACATCGCGCCAAAATTACATGCGCTCCTCAGAATAGCAGCTTGCACACTGTGTATCTACATCAGGGGTGTAGGCGTACGTAGAACGCTGCCAGCCCCCGGCCCTCGTTCCTCCCTCACAGGCCCCCGGGACATCAGTGTGAGTACAGCCTCTGCCTGCACAAGGTTGGGGGGAGGGGGAGGCTGCCAGACAGCCCTGAGCCACGCATTGAGCTGTTTATGTAGTCTGTCAGTCACAGAGACGGGAGACGCATCAATCCTCTCCTGAAAAAAAAAAAAGCAAAGCACAGTGTGACAGAGAGGCTTCCTCTGTCGCCTGAAAACACACAGCAAAAGGGGGGAGAGAGGGGGGAGGAAGGAGGGGCAAAAGTTGGATTCTGGTAGAAAAGAAAAAGATCGCATCAGAAAGTGGTAAAATATTTGGGTCTAGAGGTTTGGTGACAACTGCTGCAGTGTGTGAGCTAATATGTTAACACACTACCCAGCCAGTCTCTGTTTTCTCCAAACTGACTTCAGCTAACTTAAAAAGAAAATTCTCTAGAGCGTTGCTTCCCCTCCCCCCCACAAGGGGTCGCCAAATCTTCATGAGGGGGTTGCAAGGCCTTCTTGAATTAAAAAAGTACTAGAAAACTTAAAGAATATCCACCATGGGACTATATTAATGCATCTGTTTTACTTATGTGAGGAAAAGTAAACTGTCTGGGACAAGAAAACAGTAAAAAAAAAGCATAATAAAGTGGAAATAATCCGAATGTACACAAACTTACTGCTTTGTTTATTGTACAGTCTTGAATATAATATAAAATATGTCACTTTAGGATAGAAAAAGAGGAGAAATCATGAGGAATTCATCCTCCGGGGAACATGAATCCCGATAATTCAATAATGAATCTGAGTTCTTACACAAAGAGTTTGGTAAATAAAGAAACAATCCTCACAACTTCAGGAGGAACGTGGAAGTTCACAGCAAAGCGAACTCTTGCCTGTCTCTCTCTCTCTCTTTTATGATTGAGCGAGTGGAAGCGGCCCAAGATACTGTCGACTGCCTGTCTGTCTGTCAACGCCGGGGCAATAGACGTGCAACCGAGCAGACAGCTCTGTCAGTCCACATTATCCACACAGGGAATAATCTCCAGGGATCACATCAACTGCACTTACTGAAACAATGAAACTGTACCTTTTTTACTGTCTTTTATAGCGGTATTTTATTTTGGAGGGGTGGGGGGAGGTTTGAGAGCCGGTTACGTCATCTGGAAATCGCCACATCACACGTTTTATTTCACTTAAGGCACACTTCCTCCCACCTCACATTAATCAAAACACTAGTTCATTAATCTGCTGTACTCTCACGTTGCACGCCACTTTCATCATCCTCTAACGCCGTATTGGTTTCAGGATAACGCACAATAAATACTTCACAGCAGACAGGTTTTGGCTTCGGCGCTGTGAGATGTTAAATTAGTTACTTTTAAAGATGTTTGGATGTGTTGCACAACTAACTCTACAGGGGACTTTATAGCGTTTGTTCAGCTTGTTGTTTTTGGTTTTATGGTCCCTGGATTTACTGTTTTTGGTTCACTTTCACAAAGATTTACAGATGTTTTCAGTGGAAAAGCCCTAAAAAAAACCCCACAGTATTTTATCTGCTCAGCACTAAACAACAGACGGACAAAATTAGCAACTAGCTGGTGAAAATATTGGGAGCATTTAGTATTTAAGGAGACCAAAAACAGCTAAAAAAAGAGTGAATATTGGACTTATATGGCTCCGTACGAACGCTGCTCATTACTGAAGATAATAATATGTTGATGTTGTGTTTACATATTGTTTAATATCAGACTGACAGACCGTAAACAAGACAAATCCACTGGGCGACGACCCTTAAAGTGACATATTTTATGGATATTTTTCATGTTATATTCAAAACTGTACAATAAACCCAAAAAATTAGAGATTTGGATGAATTTTGAGCAGATTATTTCCTGTTTTAGGAAACTTTTTATACAATTTTCTGCCTGTATTATGTATTTTTTTTAAAATATTTTTTAACAAACTTAATAAGCTTATTTTTTGACAAAGTGAACCAAATACTGAGATATTGAGCTACTGTGTATATTTTTTTTAATTTAATCACAAATATCAATATTTGCTTGGAAAAGCCCCCAAATTAAGATATTTGAACTCAGAAACACACAGTAGAAAAATTAATAGTAATAGAAATATTTAAAAGTGGCATTAAAATCAATAAATTGTTTTATTTCTTTATTTTTTGTATTGAAATTAAATAAATGTTTCTTTTTTAACACATTAATCGAAATTAATATGCTAAATTTGAGACCATCTGACACCAAACTGGCTTTTTTTACAGGCCTCCAGTGAACGATCACTCATGTTACTCATATTTTTATCTATTATATCGGCTATTTTGGACCATAATTTACTAAATGAACATCATGCTGTATGAAAGAAGACTTTAAACTAGAGACTGAGATCATAAACTCGTTAGGAAACTGTTTACCGAGCTCATAAATCAAGCGAGAAGTCGGGTAATTTCTCCATAAGACTCCATGTTATCTGCCTTTTATTGCCCCCTGCTGGCCATCACATAGAATACACGTTTAAGACACCAGAAGACTCCTTTATAATATATATATTATATATAAATGTAGACTCTAAAATCCTAGAGAGAACAAATATCCACATTCACTTTGTTGCGTCTCCTTGGACACTGAGTTACTGTTAGTCAACCGTGGAATAACGAGGTCAGAGAAGGTTACTTCACACCGCACGCAATAAGTCGACAAAAACATTAAAACATTAAAAAGGAGGAAACAAAAATGGAGGAAACGGCGATCATCAGTTGCAGAGGTCAGCGTTCTCTGAGCCAAATGGACAAAGTGGGAAAACATATGATGAGAGTCACACATATTAGATACCCAGTTGCACCTGCACTCAGCAACGCACGCCACTCATCCAACGTGGCGCCATTCGGTGCACGGCGAGGGGTCGGAAATAGACCTGCCAACAAGTAGTCCACCTGCCAACTTGGACGAGGCGAAGGGGCCGACCGACAGGAGTTGTCAACATGTTCCTGATGGGCGACGACAAACTGTGACAAACTCCACTGCAGCAACAGGAAGTCATTAACTCGAGAGCTCGGGGCCGAGGCAGGAGCGGACAGCTACGTCCGAGGCCCGATACGCCGCTTACCTAACGACCTCTGAGCGCTCGCTCCGCCTCCATATTGTCCCGATTAAAAGCTCACTGATGGAAACATGATGAAGTAACAGTTGTTAATTATTGATCCATTAACATGAGAAACAATACTGGATTGAATGTAACCGACTGAAAGTCAGAATCAGTCCCGAATATGTGTTTACTTTATTAGTTAGAAAAATGCTCGCTAATCTAAATCAAGTTGTTATCTAGCTAGTTACATTTGAAAGCTCATGTTCGCAAAACACTAGCTAATAGATAATCTATATTTATCATTAGCTAGTTAAAGATGAAGGCTAGAGTTTGCGTTAAGTAGCGGTTGAGTTGCACTCACTGTCATCGTGCCCTGCTGAGTCATTTTTATCCCATTCTGTGCAACTCAACCGCCTCATAACGCTCACTCTACCTTAGAAACCATTTTGCTTTCTCTCCACCCGTGCATCCCCCCCCCTCTCACCCCCGCTGCACACTCAAACTTTCTCCCTCTTCCTCCCCCCCCCGCCACCCGACTGCTTCCTGATTGTCGGGCTGAGCGGAGTCGTCATCGTCAGATCCATCAGCGCTCAGAGTCATCGCCTGAGGAAACACGGAGGCCAATTACGGCCATAAATAATAATGTGAGAGCGCATCTGGCACGATGACTGATGGGCCGCTCTCACAGCTCATTTACATGGCTTTTGTGTGGCCATCAGCGGCGTCGCTCTAATGTAACGCTCAGCAAATGAGCCTCTCACTGAATACTCTGCGATCCAATGGCAGCACCGGAAGGGGGGGGCGGAGGGGGACGCCACTTATTGCCAGGAAAACACGGATCTGGAAACAGTTAAAGGTTATATTTTGGAGGGTTCATTGTCCCTCCGTGTGTTGTGCCGTACACTTCCTGCGTGTTAGGTGCGCGGCCTTGTCGGGGCACGTGTTCGTCCATCCATCAGCATCCATTACGGCGACGTGGAGGGAGATTGATTGTGTCTGTGTGGTCAGGTGACAAACCGACCGCCAGACACACACACACACACTACAGATACCTTTACATGTTACCTGTCAGACCTCACCTGCCCACTTACACTCCTTAATACCCCCTACAAACCACTTTATAATGAGCTAAGGGGAAAATGATAAAGAGTTGACTTCAAAACAGAGATTTGTGGGTCAGTTTTTTTTTCCCTCGAGGTGTCAGCGGCGTTCGGGGGCGGCAGCGGCGGCGGGAAATCCTTAATCTGTCCTTTAGGTCGGTGGCAGCCTGGAGCCAGAGAACAAAAGGCTGCAGCATGCTGACGTGTGTCCTGGGAGCTGATAAGCCTGGTTGTTAATGGTGTTAGGGTAGATTTCATTACCCCCTCCAGACTGCTCTCATTAAATAAACATCCTCCTGTCACAATCCCTCACCCTGCCAGCGTTCGGGGCAGGAGGGCGGCAGGAGGGGGGGTGCAAGAGCTACGAGTGAGACGGACAATAAAGTCGAATGTTAATGGAAAAACTTGTCAGTCAAAGTCGAGTCAAACGTTGTGTTGACGTTTCTTGCAGGGAAACTGTGTACAGTGCTGGTTGTTTCCTGATGTTAGGGGCAGAGCGACACAGTCGGGGCAGAGAGACACAATAAGGGCAGACAACTATCGGATGGATGATTGGACCGAAGTCTGCTACAGATATTCGAGGTTCCACGAGGATAAATTCCAGTGACATCGATGATCTTCTGACCGAGTGACTGAAACTAGTTATATATAAAAAGCTAAGGTTAGCAAAATTAGCTGACTAATGATGGATGTAGATTTTTATTTTTTTTATTTGTCTCTAAAAGCGACACGCTGGACCTTTTACATGCATTTTTATCATTGTTAGCATGTTCACATTTAATGCCATTAGTTATATATCTCACCCCCTTCCTCACCCTCTCTCAGACCTTGCCTGACCTTGTGTATCTCCCTCCTCCTCCCTCCTCCTCTCCCCTCCTCTCCTCTCTGACTAATCTATGCCATCATCCTCTCTCCATCTATCAGGGTGCTCTCATTGTTTTGACGTCTAGTTAATTCTCGGCTCATGATTTATCAAATTCTTATTACCGCTCGCTGAAAGCCTCATTCATTCTCCTGATGTATGGTAATGATAGTCCCGGTGTGGCTGCCTGAATCGCAACAAACCCACTCATTTATTTTCTTCCTCCACTTCTTCCTCTTCCTCCCTTCTTCCCCCCTTTCGATGCCTTTTCCTCTGCAAACTATTTTACTTTGTCCTTTTTCTATGCAGCTTTGCACACGTACATTAACGTTGTCTCTCTGTTGGACAACCTATAATAAAACACTCATGTTTTACTACACGGCAAGTTGTCAGTAAATTTAAGTAAATTAGGAGCTTCTTTGGTGCTTTTCGTTGCTTGTTGACAAGTGGTTATTTAATTTTAAAAGAAAGTATTTGTTGGGGATTGGTTCATTGTTGGTCAAGGGTATGTGTGTTTGAACGTTTTTTTAATTTCTGTGAAGAAAACTGACTTAAATTGTTATTTTTCTTTTAAGTTTACGTTGTTAAAACATAAAAGTACATAATACAGACAGAAAATTATAGAAATATTCTAAAAAAAGACAATATTTCATGACGCAGGAGTACTTTTACGCCTCGGATGCGATAAAAAGTCGAATGCCTATGTACAGTAAACATTTGGACTACAACTCCCATGGTGCATTTCAGCAACAAACATCCAATCAGCTGAAGTTGATTGGATGTCAGTTACTAGTTAGTTTTCTCAAAAGTTATAGAATTACTTTACCAATTAAGTAAGTAACTTGTGTATTTTCTTAATTATTAATATTATTTTTATCATTATTATATCTTCATTTAATGTTACAATGTTTGAGTTTTTTGGTGTTTATGTTTATTATTATACATTTTTAAGTTGATGTGTTGTTGTTTATTCTGTATATTTAAATTACACTGTAAAGTGAGCATCTGTCAATAAATAGTAATGAGAATTAAATGTCATTAATTGTAATTTTTACTTATTTAATTTGTTACATTACTCAATATCGCCAAATGTAATGTAATTACAACAACGTGTTACTGGTTACTTGCACCGCTAATGACTAAAGACTTTAAAATAAGCACTTTTTAATGATTAATTTAATGTATTTTGCTCTATTTTCTCAGTTTTCGGGTTGAACCCACACGACTAAATCCATTTATTGTGTATTTAATGTACAAATGCTGGTTTAAAAGTGTAAAAATGTGACATATTGAGCTTCATTGTTGACTTAACTCAAGGCCCAATTACTAGGTTCCTACTCTTTCAGCTACATCTCATGGTCTTCACTAGTGGACGCTCAGTTTAATAAACACTTATTACTTCACTGCTGTTGTTGTATTTCTGCATTTAACCTGATAAACGTTCAGATATTCTACAGAAATTTGGATGTTACTCACAGCAGCTGCCTCCTTCGTGCTGCCAACGTGGCGCCTGCGAGCCAACCGCGGTGGCACCGTGCCGGGTACATCTCCTCACACATTGCTTTAAGGCTGCAGTCGAGGTATACCTTTCAATATAATGCAGTTTATATATTAGTTTGAGCAACACTTCTGTGATCATCTCAACAAAAACTGCACATTACAGGACTGAACAGGTGATTATTATTATTAATTATTTATTGGATTGTGTAAAATATATTAATATTATAAGAAATTATTAAAACTAAATACATTATTGTGAATTGATTGTGTTTATGTTTCATAATGGGATGAAAAGTGATAAAAAACAGACTTTTTAACAGGACATTTTGAAATAAAAGTCCAATAAAACTGTCATCATGAAAATAAGGATGATGAAATAACATAATAATATAAATTATAATAATTCCTTAAATAATTTGACAATTTATTATTGCGAGAACAGAACAGACAGTTATCTAGAAACTTATTTAGCAGGTGTTCATTATCAGTAAGTAATGGACACCCAGCAGCCAATCAGAATCAAGCATTCACTCAGTCAGTTGTACAAGGGCTTCACAGTGTCCATTAATTCCTGATAATGGACACTTCGAAGGGCATTATCCCGCTTATACCACGGTCACTCACCAATATCTTCTTCAATACATAAATGTCAATCAGGTTATTAATGGAGACCCAGCAGCCAATCAGAATCAAGAATTCACTCAGACTGTGGTATAAAGTTAAAGAAACATTCCTGATTATCTATTTTTAAACATTACTAAGGTATTTTGTTTTGACAGCAAATAAAAATGAGAAAATTAAGTCAGTGTGACTAAAACTGACTAAAGATACTTGATCAAGGATGTTTTTTTAAGTCATAAAATTAAGTTAATTACCAGTTTAAACCATTTTTGAATGTTAAATAAACGTATCTGGTTGTAGTCTCAAGGACAATCCTCCTCCAGTACGACACCGAGGCGATTAATAAAACCTAAAGTACGGCTAACGTTAGTACGAGGCCCACAATACGACGAAGAGGTTGAGTTAGTCCAGATTTAAGCTGCTGTCACTTTTAACAAATTCCCTGCAAACGTGATTTATTTCAGCTTTTTCAGCATCTGAACAATGTGCTGACGCAGCACCACAAGTTCTTCCCCCACCCCTTCAGTCGAGATGAAGGACAGACACCGAGGTAGAGGAGGTCAAGCATTAGCACAACTATCTAATCACTACCTCTCCTCTTCTTTCTCTCCTCCTCCTCTTCACTGACAAGTCATCTGTCAACAGGCTGGCGGCTCTGGTCTCTCCATTAGGGCACCTGAGTATTTTTCACACACACACACACACACACACACACACACTCTCTCTCTCTTTTGTGAGGAGGTGAGGAAGAAGAGGAGGAGGAGGAGGAGGGGAGGGAGATCAATGCCGCCAGCTCCATGCATCATTTGTCACACCGCTGCCCTCTCTTTAATGAGCTTGTCTGGCTGCAGCTCCTCCTCCTCTCATCCCTTGTTCAGCGGACTATTTCCATCTTTTAACTCCACCCGGCTGCACGTACAAACACTTTTTCTCTCTCCACTTGTCTCGCTGACGGTTTCCTCCGACTGCTTCTCTATTTAGGTAATGATACAAGAAGTCTGCAGCCAAATTAAGTACTTAAGTACTTTGTTTAGATGCCACTTCTGTATGCGTCACTGCATTTATCTGATGACTTTTGTTACAGGTACAGGTACATACAATATTATCAACAGATAAAATCATAATAACTTTATTTATATAGTTTTTTAGCACATTAAAACTGCAAAATGTAATTTAATATAAAAACAATCAATACCAAAACACAATAATGGGAACAGAATAGAAGCTATCGAAATAATAAAATATATAGAATACAGACATCAAGACATCAACACAATTTTATTTATGTAGAATCCTTTCACATAAATTAAAACATAAGACAATATGAACAAGCATGAATAACATTTGTGTAAAGCAAAATATTAATACAATAAAGATAATAAAATGTTAAACATCATAAAAATAAATAAAAACCAAAGATTAAAACCTAGAAACTTAAAATTGCTCCAAGATAAAAGCCAGATTAATGGTTTTAATATAGTATAATTATATGAGTATATATAGTGGTTAAATTAACTCCACCTTTACCGACTGCAATATCAAAGGTACATTAATCTATCACTTAACAATAATATAAAATATATTCTAAAATGGGCCATTCTGCATGAGTATTTTTTATGCTAAAACCTTTTTACTTTTGCTTAAGTGAGATTTTGAATGCAGATTTTTACCTTTAACTTTAATTTTGTGTTGATTCTGGTGCCCCATGTGGACAAAAGCGGTAGTGTTCCACCTCACTGTTGATAAAAGATAATCTTCTATGGTTTCGTAACAGTTAAAAACGTATTAGTACAAGTTCTGATGTAGAAATTTTGAGTTGAATTGAGTTAAAATTAATAAAACTTATATATTTACATTAAGTCAGTGACCTAAACTGTGTTGATTCAACTTAGAAAATTCTCACATTTGAGAAAAGTTCAGTATTTTTACATGAGAGTGAATTATCCGAACAGTTGCCAGATAATTTTCTGACTGGTTGGTTAATCAATGCTTTGTATGTAAAAACATAATTTTTATAGTAACCGGTATCTATAGCTGGCAAATAATCATCTACAGTCAATAATATTTTAGTTTAAAATGAGAATAATTAGAAGTGTCACAAGAAGATAAATCTCAAGTACGTCGTATTTGTACTCGAGTACGTCCACTTCTACCTGTAATAAACCGTCTCAGTCTCGAGTTTTTACCACCAGGTCAGTCAACTTGTGACAGCAGTGTAACTCAGCTCAGGTAATAATGGTCGATGTGTCTAATCTGTCTGAAGAAGACCAGATAAACGAGCTGTTTGTGTGTTGGGTGGGGGGGGGGCAGTAGGAGCTGTGAGTGACTCTATTAAGAGATATATGTGGTGCCACCTCTTGTTGGGCTGCCAGGAGTCACCTTACCTGTCCCAGAAGAGGTGATGCATCGGCCCCGGCATCCCAAACACACACACACACACACACACACACACACACACCTCCTCAGCTGCTGAGGCTCTGCACATGAAGAGTTGGAACTGCAGGTACGCTTTGTTTTATGGAGGTTAATGTTTAATGCAACTTTACAAATTAGTTATAAAAGAAAAACTGTATTTATAATGAACCAGATTTGATTTAAATATGCATTAATTCACTTTTTTGGGCACTTATTGGAGCAGAAACAGGCTGTAAACACATTTTAAAGGTGCTCTATGGAGGTTTTGACCTCTAGAGGCGCTATAGAGCAGTTTGCCTCTTGTTTTCACACTCTGATCTGCAGGAGGCGCTAATGCATCCATCAGTGGTGCCTGGAGAAGTAGTTATACTCTTAATTTATACCCTAAATGTTGCTTTTAAAAGTGTCCTGTCCTGTGTGTGCTATAAACAGTGATATATGAGACTAAACCCCAAAAATGGGCCAGTAGTATCTTCACCATGTCTTTTAACTTCTGCTGCTTGACTTCAGGGAGTAAGAACGATTATGAAATCAACGTTAGCCGCAGAAGAGGTGCTGCAGATTTTGTAATCAATACTCGCTGAGACGACTGCATAATTGTGCATTTTGAGTGAAGTTTTAACAAAAATAGGACCCAAAATGCAAAAGACAAGCAGAGGCAGGACACAGGTATTCAGAATCAGTCTTTACTTGCCAGGAAATGTACGAGTACGGTGAGTCAGGGTCGAACAAACTATACAAGGGCGACTGAAACACAGGTGATGTACGCTCTACAGGTGAAGACTCATTAGAGATAGGTGTGCATAATCAAATGATCAAACTGGAGGGAAAACACAAGACACAAGAGGAGGAAAACTACAAAATAAAACTGGAAAATAACCAAAGAAAACTAAAAACAGCTACATCCACTCATGAAAACTATGTCATGCCTTTACCATCCTAGGAAACAACCGCAGTATGTGTGTATTTGTAGTATTTGTACTTTGTTACTTCCCACTTCTGGTAGTGTACGGTGAGTTTTTAGTCAAAAATGACCCAAAAACCTCCAAATAATGAGCTGAAATACACAGAAATCAGTGGGTTCATCACTACAAACCGCTTCCATGAAATTTGATCCACTGATAAAGGTCAAGTGTGTAACTTTTAGTGAGGAACTATCAGCTGATGTTTGATATAATATTAATAGGTATGTTTTTATTAGTGTTTAATCACCTGAATATAAGAATTATTGTGTTTTTGTTACCTCAGAATGAGACACTTTTATCTACAGACGCCATGAATGGACAAACTGAACACTGGCTCTCGCTTTGAAACCGTAGTTTCTCCATCACGTTAAACAGCCGGTTCTCGTTCATTCGTCGAATACAGACGCGAGCTGTGTTCAGGAGCCGGACCCCGAATTGAAACCTGAAACTTCGCCACTAGAAGCCACTAAATCCTCGCCCACACGCTTGTCCTTTAACGTCAATGCATAGAGAACAATGGCGTCACCAGAAGACAAACCCGACTTCTGTGGACTTTTATGGAAAGTTTTTGGCTACCGGAGAGTCAAACCAACAGCTGAGGGACTCGTCCTCGCTAACTGCTTTTAACAAACTGTGCTGGCTGAAACGCAGCTTGTTGTATTTATGCTTTGGTGTCATTCCAGCCCAGAATGAGCTCCAAAAACAGTGATTTATGAGACATACGAGGGAATCAAAGGCTGGAAATCACAGCTATAATGGATGATGTCCTGTGGATACAGATACATAAAGACCGCCAGAGCAGGATGCCAAATTCTCTCGCTGCAGAGGAGTGAGGCTTCAGGGGAACATTTATCCTGAGACACTATTTAAAATGCTCTTTAAAAAACGACGATTGGTGATATAACTTGTTTTGCCTGGAGCCATTTTGATATTTATTGGTGTATTTATCTTCGCTAAAGTGATGTCTCATTGAGATATTTCGAGCACATTTTGAGATATTTCCAGCTACCAAATACATCAACAGTTGTCAGTTCCTTGGAAGTGGAGAGCGAGAGGAGCTCACATTTTGCACCAATGTGAGCAAATCGGAGAAAATAGATAGCTGATACTGGCCTCCATTAGCCATACGGCAATGCAGAGCAAGAGGCATAAGTGAGATTGAGAATTTAATGATAGATAATTAGTAAATTTCCAATGGATGGCGTATAAACATAAAGTGATTTGTAATGTAAAGTAACAGGACGGCAGTGTGTGCAGAATCCTAGGTGGACAATGTGCTTTAGATTACATCCTCAGTCGAATTGTATGAACAAAAACTCAATTTCTTTGTATATTTATATATAAAAAGAGTTAATAGGGTGGCTAGCTACCAGAACTCATTGATTACTGCACAAAAACACAACTTTTATCAGTGATTTTGGGTGAAACTGTTGTTTTTTTACGACCCACAACTCCTCCGATAAACACATTTACCTGTGCAGCACCAAACGGCACACAGAAATCCGCCCACATCAGGTGGAACACATACATCGCTGCCATCGCTGGCTGAATGCAAAAGACATCGTTTGGTTCCATCTCAGTTTTATTATTATCCTTTGTTGCCAGTGTCGGTCGCGTCTCATTGGACTGTCTGTCGGTTCTTGGCAATGTGAGGACAAGCTGTCATCTTTCACCGGTTCATCTATAAGACTGAGGACGGTTTTTAGCCACGTTAGCTGCTTTGGTGAGAGCTGGATCCTTTCACACTCTTGAGTTCAGTTGTCTGGGCTGCAGGTTTTACACCATTTGCATTATTTCCTCTGAGAGGACACGTTTCTGGATGCCAAAGGGAATCAGTGTTAATCTTGCCAAAGCTTGAACATCAATTTCAGTGTGGTTACATCCTTAAAAAAGTGCTGAAATGTTGTCAGCTTAATGATGCAGGTGATTGGTGTTGAAGTGAAGTGAGATGTTCAACTTGAAGCAGGTAGCTTCTCATAACAACCTGTTCTTGATCCTAAAGAACCTCACTGAGCCTGCAGTGTTGAGTGTTGAGTTGTCGCATGTCTGGCAGGCTTTAATTGATGCTTTTATCAGTTTATCAAGCTGCTCACTATCTTTTATATTGTACATATTCTCTCTCTCTCTTTATTTATATGTTTCTATGTTTAACTGTAATATAAACTTAGCAATAAACCTGATTCTGACTCTAGTAAGAACCTGTTTTCCCCTCCTACACAATGCCGATGACGTCTGGGTAAATTACAAATTACATAACATTTAAAATTCACCCGTATTTGACTTTTGAAGACAAAGGTTTGCTTAAAACCACCTGAGGCTCGATTAAGGATGTTGTAAAGTCCACAGGTGTTTTCACATTGATGTTAATGAGTAACGTGAAAGGGAGTTCACCTTTTACCTTCATTTGTTTTCAGATGTAGCAGCTCGCGGTTAGCTTGTAAACACAGTTGAGCTGCTAAAGAGACACTAAAGATATTATATTATATTATATTAACTGTGAATGAATGCTAATGTTAGCTGATCATTTATCATTCCTCACTGCTGCTGACTGGTTATAATCTTTCTGCACTCTTAGCGTATTATCCGGGTTAACGAAGAGTAGGAAATTAAAATAACTCACTGCTGCCCTCTTCCTCGTCTTCACTCGCTGCCTCCTAATAAATGTTCCTCCCCTCCTTTCCTCCCTTCCTCTTTCTCCCCTCGGTCCACCAGCTGGCCCATTCCTCAGTGTTATTATTGGATTTCAGAAAGCCGGGAGGGGGCATATATCACATCTCCCTTCGTCACCCCTCCCCTCGTTCACACTCATTCTTTCATTCATCTTTCTCCTTTTTAATAACTCCCTCTCTGCTCTTTGGCCATTAATAAAGATGAACTCACTCTGCTGTCGCCTCCTGCTCTCCTCTCTCTCTCCTCTCTCCCTTTGCACTTTATTGACCCTCTTCCTAAAAAATCTCCCCCCATCTCACTTACCTTCCTCCTTACATTTTCCTTGATGTCCTTTATCTCTCGCCCTCCCTCCTCCCCTCGCCTCTCTCGTCTTCCTCCCCAGCTCTTGTCTTCCCTCCATTCCCCCCTCACCTCCCTTTTCTCCTTCAATTTCTCTCCGCCTGACACCAACAGTCCATCATGTGCTGGGCTCTGGACACCGGCCTCCCTCAGACGCTCTCATTCATCAGGACTTTGAAAAGCAGAAATCACTCTCTCCTCTCCTCCGCTGGCCGCTGCCACTTATTGCACTATCCATCACACCTGGCGGATGATCAATACGAGCCCTTCCCCTCTGCCCCTCCCTCACCCCCTGCTCCCTTCTCTCACCACATCTCCCTCCTCCTCCTCCTCCTCCCTCCTCTTTTATTCTACACTGTATTTCTTTCACGTCTGGCTCTCTGCAGACCAGGTTTATGTGAGAGAACCGAGGTTTGTCAGCTCCTTTTAGGTAACAACAAAGCTGCATCTGAAACGTGGAACAAGACCAGAACGACTTTTACTTGAGGATCAAGTTACTGCAGTTAAATGTCACCTAATATTTATATAGATATAGATATAAAACATATCCGGAGAGGAGAGACAATGGATACGGGCGGACTATAATCACTGTTGCTATCTGGTTGGATATTAGTTTCAGGATAATCTTTTATTCCCTTACGTTTAAATATTACACAGCATTAAGTCACCATATAAACCTGCTTTGAGGACGCTAGTTAAAAGATATAATGCTACAGCATAGATAGCTTCATTATAGCCTAATGTTAGATGGCAGAGTGACATTAATATGGCAATATGAGGATTCAATCACAGTTGTGTTGTGGCTTTTCCCGTTCGTTGGTACCTCTCGATCCACCGTAGGTCAGACGTCAGCGAGGTAGTGTGTAGAGCCAGAATATTTTCACATCTTAAGGGTGAGAGCAAAGACGAATAAATGACACTAAAAAGGCAAAATACTTTATTAGTAGCCTGCAGACTCGGATAACGCGGATAAGAGAGGTTTCATTCTCAGCTGTCCTGCCCGTTAATATGTATTAATATTGATATGTTGGGGACATAACGGTTTCAGTTCCCCATCAGTAAATAGACACAGAGGCATCATCCCAACTCACTTTTATCACATTGTCTTCATCATTTTTGTGTCCTTTATCACATATACTACAGTGTGATGAGATGAGAGCAGCTCAACATTTTGTCACCTGTCACAGCGTCGAGATGTTACTCTTTCATTTCACTATAAACCACAAATATCGAGCTCACAGTGGCGCAAGAGGGAAAAACCCAGAAGCTCAGCAAAGCCATTGATCTTCAACCTCTGGGGATCACGAACGTCTGCACAGAAATTCACATCGATCCATCCAGTAGTTGTGGAGATATTTCAGTCTTTAGCAGACTGGATGCTGCTAACGTTGCTAAGTCGACTTTCTGTAAACATGAGCCCAAAAAAAAAAGAAAAGGAGCCATTTTTTATCCCAGGGACCAACTTACGGTCTGAATTGATGGTGTTATTCCACCGATCCCTCTTCAGGTAGGACCCAGTTAATGGGGGCAGGCAATAAGAGCGGATAACAGGGGCTATAATTCTGCTGAGAGCAGCTTTGCTTTGTAAAACTGATTTGTTCAGAACGGAGGAGTCGTTAAGCAGCACGGCCCCCGAAAACCTCCCAGATCCTTAATGCCTTTCTAATCTCCTTTTGGTATCGCTAATTCTTTTCGTTCTTTACCGCCATTAAACTTTTTCACGGGGTCTCGGCGAGTGAATCAAATTAGACTGGATGCATTGAGCAAACTAACCATAAATTGGGGCCTTTGCTGCCCTCGTCGGTGCAGGTGGAAAGCTGAGAACACGCCGGTTTAAAGTGGCTGCAGGTGCACAGGGAATACAAGAAACAAACCTACAGATACACAGACTCCTGCAGGTGTAAGAGCCAGTTTGTTATTACGTTACAGCAAATATATACCTGGCGATCTTTTCTTAAGGTATTTACAACTTCCTCAAAGACTCTTCTGACCATCTGGTGCACGATAAGAAAGATTTCAGCTTCATTCGAGCTCCTTTTCTGTGTTTATTTACTTATTTTAGTTGTTTATAACCATATGTTCGTATTTATGTTTTTTATATACATGTATGATTGTGCATCTATGTATATATTTATTTGTTTGTGTTTTAAAAAAACAAATGTTTCTCTTATTATGATGTGTTTTCTTGGAGCATCTTGAAATGATTCATATCCCTAAACTGTACAACCTGAGCTAAAAGGTTATAATATAAGCCAATAAACCATAATAATTGATAAAAAGTATTGAAATTGAGTCATAAATATAAAAAAATTGCACCTGTTTTAGTTTGATTTTATTAAATAAAAACAAAAAACAAAGAGACATACTGAGGATTTAATATTTATGGAAATTTTTTGAGATCTCTCTTCTCCACCTGCGTCATTACAATGAAAACCTGTGTAAACTTTTCCACACAGAAAACGAACCAGGAATCGAACCGATAAGCAGAATCTATACTGATATCGGAGGCAATAAAATCGTATAAATCCCCATCTCTTTCCAGATTGTTAGACGACTACCTCCTCCTACTACGAACACCTTCCAAGGAACTGCTTCAACTGTGACTTCAGTTGTTACAGTTAAAGACAACCAGAGCTAACTTCACCCCACCGACTCGCATTCATCAGCTTCAGGCGAGGCTCCGTCGGACCGACGTGAACCCAGAGTCGCATCGAACCTGCCAGCGGCTCAATTATCCGTCATTAGCAGGCAGCGAGCAGCACTAGGCGTGGGGTGGGTGGGTCGGGGGTAATTTGACAAGCTAAACTGCTGCTCTTTCATAGCGGACTGCTTCATTGGACCTGAGTAAATATATTCTCAGGCTAACACGTATAAATAGAAAAGCCATGTTTGAACAGCTGAGAGAAAGTGAAGGACTGGGAGGGCAGAAATAAGTCAGGATATTATGCAATGATTAAACAACAGCCTGAATGCTGTTTGTTTCACTATTGGGGTTTGTGACCCAATGATACAATCTCAGCTGGGGGGGGGGTTAATCTCCTCTGAACCCAACCGCTTTTCTCCCCAAAAAAGTGCTTGTTCACACCGATTTCAAACTGAGGTCACAGTCTGCTTCAGCTGTCTTATCTCTCGATGATTTATTCATGATTTGTCTGTGTGTACGACGAGGCAGGTGCTGACATTAGGACCAAGTCTGAACCATCCGCTCTTTCTCTTATCTATCCGACAAGGAAAGACGACCCAGAAAAATGACATAAAGAGGAGCCAGAGTCTGATTTATTGTGCCATATTGGTTCATATTCACAGGGTGTGAACTACAGACGAGAATCAGACAAGAGCTTCCCTGAAAGCATGATTTGAGATATTGTTGTCAGGATTGTTTGCGGCCTAAAATCACGACAGCTTTTCTAAATAATTGCGATGCGTGAGGATGTTTTTAAGGGATTTTTTCCAACAAAATGCAGAAGAACATGAACTAATTCGTTAAAAATTGAAGGCAACTTGTTCCAATATGAGAAAATGAGAATAAAATTACACTTTTTCTTCAACACAAGAAGCAAAGAAGTGAGTTTGTTGACATATGAGTTGATTATTTCGTGCAGGAAAACTACAACGATTGGTTTAATTTGTAGGAATGTTTCAGTGATTGGACAAAATTCACAGTGATTGAATTTGCTGCGATCAAAACTTCCAGGAGGGACTTCAATAAGCTATTTTTATCATTAATTTCTATCATTCTGCAAAGATTAACGCATAAAGTGAAGGTGATTGATCATTAATTCATTTTAAAATAGACACTACTCTTGCCATCACCACAGAAAAGCCTGACAGCACATTATCATTAACTTCAGATCGAGTAAAATATCACAAAATATATCCTTGCTGACGTATGATGTTACCTTTTCTGCTCAAAACTAGCTTGTACGTGTCTCTTTAAACCTCTCTAAACTGTGGATTAACAAGGTTTTGTACCCACTTTTGCACATTTCCACCATCGGCTGTTACGTGATTATCAGGAGTTGGTTCATTGAGATAAACAGCTGGTGCCATTAAACCACTACATGTGGAAGTATGTGATCTGAAATCTGGCATTTCTGTTTGTTTCAGGTCACAAAAGTGCTTCATATGTGTCATTAAATATCCGCTGTAAGTCTGTTTCCATCGGACATTTCCATCTCTGCCAAGCGTAAAGAAAAAACTGCAATATCTTGAGTTTGTATGTTTATTTTTAGCATTTCCATCAAACTTTTTATGCACAAATTGTTGTTTATCCGCCTCAACTTTTTGCTGCATTTTATATATATATATATATATATATATGTACAGAAAGTAAAAAGTAGGAAAGAAACGAGTGGATAGAGATAAACAGAGCTGTGTCGCTGTGTGCCATCCTGCCTGTCTGTCACCTGTCGGGACGCCGAGTGAGGCGGAGAGTCTTCGGTCTGACAGGTGGGGATCAGGTGGAGCGAGAGACATCAGGACAAATAGAGAAACCAGAGTGACAGAGGAACAGGAAGTGACACGAAAGGGGAGGTGAGAGATGTTTCTCTCACCTGCACATCCTGTGAGAAGACCTCTTGTTTGAGAGTTAACAGGTTAGACACTGAAGGTGCGAACAGCCCAAATGAGGACTGTCAGTCTGCAGGATGAGGGGGTGACTATGTGCTGTTAGCATCTGGCTGCTAACGGCTGCTAGCACTGACTCACACCTTATTACACGACACTGGGAATTGGAATAATAGGTGTGTAACTTGAGGGTTTATTTACAGTTAATAAATGTGTTATATATGAGTAATTAGGCATATTAATAGGTTGGTTTATCTTCCAGAAAAAAGCTTGTTTTTACCTTTATTTGTCACTTTTATTGAGGACGACGGCGTCACTTCTGGAGTTGTTAATGTTGAGTTGTTAAATTAATTAATTGTTTTAATTTGCGTTTAATTCCTTTAGCAATTAATAAAACGCACAAATAAAGGCAGGTCTCCATTAGAGGCCTGGTCTGGGTTTTATAGAATAAAGCACAAAACTACTGTCTACTACTGTAAATGATTTTAAAGGTTTACCATTTCCTGTAAATCTGAATAATTTATACTTCGGTGGTCATATTTTCCATTAAATGAACAAAACGACTGAATTTAACTGATCTAACAATGTCCATATTGATTAAAAAGTACATTTTGTGCGGCCGATCTGAGCAGCCTAAAACTCGTTAAAGCTTTATTCTATAAAATCCAGACCAGGCCTTTAATGGAGACCTGCCTTTATTTGTGTGTTTTATTAAAGGTTTTATGGTAAGCTAAAGAATATTTGGATTTTTTAAACTGTTTTGCACTGGTTGAGTGATTGTGAGTCTCCCTCTTGAGAATAACCTAACATGTTGACCAATATCAGAGTTGTTTTTTTCCTCCACATGTGGCATCCATTGTTTTCCTCTTCTTTTTTTTTTTGGCTGTATTCTCTCTCTTCAATCCTTCTTGTGAGCGCAGAGAGAAGAGAAGGAGAAGAAGAAGAAGAACGATGGGAGTGTCAGCGTTGGAAAGCACACGGCAGCTGAGGGTCATTAATCACTGTCATGGCAGAGAGAGAGGGAGACAGAGAGGATGAGAGACGTGAGAGATGGAGCGCAGCAGACGTGTGCAGGAATCTCTCCGAGAGAGACGAGATGAATCGGCCTATTCAGCGGCCTTCGCTGTGACATCACATCCTCCTCATGACCAGAAGTGCTGA
>NW_026136710.1:4752948-5132506 GCF_905237075.1 Dicentrarchus labrax
TTTAACGAGCTGTCGGACGCTTGTCCTATGCGGCCCTCGTTAAGACCATCATGCAGAATCTCCATTTGACTGCTGCCTGCCGTGACTAATTGACTTATTTTGCAGGCCTAAGCAGTACTGAAAGCTCTCATATTTCATATTTATCTCTTTTTGGAGCAATGTCAGGAAACTTCAGTGAGAGCAGGACGATGCATCCTCCCTTGAATACCAGAGAACCAGAGGAGTGAATGCTTCCCAAACTGCTCTGACCACACAGAAAATAAACCACATGCTCCATTCTCCAGTCTTAATTTAGTTTTACATTTAAAAAAAGAAGGGAAAGAAATGCTCTCTAGTTTATGTTTTTATGCATAATATACTGTATATCTGATTTTATACTACCAGTCATAATCCACCCTGACAGATACGTCTTCATCTCCTTTTTTATCTCCTTCTACATTGTATTTTATCAAGATTAAACAGGTTTCAAGCATATTGCTTCTAGCCCAGGAGCAGTAATGACTGCATCAATCAGGCTTTACCCTGTATTGGACTAATACCCAGAAAAATTGACTTGTTTGTTTTTCCACTGTCATCTCATCGCGAAAATCTGCCTCCTCATTCCCTCCTGGCCGAGTATATACATTCAGGAAGTGTCAAGACGTACAAAGCTCCCTAGGGCATACAGTCGGGCTTTTAAAAGCTATCTTATTGACTTAAGCTCAGTTTCATTTGTCTGCTACACAGGAGAAGGTTGGTATTAACAAAGGAGGGAAGTGTTGCTCTTTCACATTTAACTTCGTTTGGATGTGAAACTTTAGCAACTCGTCTTTGTTAGCGGGTGAAAAAGAAGTCAATCACCCGCTCTCACCCACACAAAACACACACTTCACCTCTCCAGTGCCACTACCACCTCTTTCTCTCGCACATACAAATGCAAACGAAATGCCTGAGGCGGCTGTGTACACTGCCGCAACGCTCTGTAGTTTCGACAGGGATGGGCCAATACATTTGTGTTAGCTGGTGGCGAATAGCACGAATGGATCCAAGACCGTCTTTTATTAGATCAGTATTGTGTCTGAGAACATAAAATCTGACAAGTAAATGGAAAAACATGGATCATGTCTGGGGAAAAATCAATGATAAAGACTAGGATGTAGCGGACAGTGTTGTGTGGATGCGGTAGGCTTTGTGTCTTGTCTCTACTGGCAGATTATCACCACTATTTCTTATTGCTTTAATAGAGCCATGATCGAACATGTATAAAATACACGCACATGCACAGAAACACACACACACACACACATACACACACCAAAACCCATTCCTTTTGCCCTGCCTCTCTTCTCCATTTAGAGATGAATTGATGGATTGACAGTCTAATTGGATGTAAGCCATACTATGCTGCCATTAGTACAGACAGACGTGGTCCAGATGCAAGGCAACCAAGCAAAAAACAATGTGAGTGGAGGGCAAGAGTGCTATTTGCACACCCACTCACACAGTGAACTGGCCTTAAGAGAAACGGTAGAGGAAGAGGATGAAGAAGAAGAGTGGGATGGAAAGGTGATTGTGGAGTCGGAGGTGGTCTATGAAGGTTGGCGAATAGAGAAAATGTAGATGAGGAGACGAGCACCAGATGACACGAGATTGGCCGAAGAACAGTAGCTATAGAGGAGGACTTTTATGGTGGGGGAGGCAAATGATAATAGAGGAGAGGTGATGTTCATTCCTAGCATGAAGAGACGCATTCCTCGTGGCCATTTAAATAGTGCTCCACTGTTGTTATGCTCCACTGTGGATGTCCAGCAAATGATGAATTATTCAAATACAGTCAGTAATATCGAATGGAAATCTGTTTTTTCTTCTTCTTATAGTCAAGCTCTTATTTGCTGTTCTTACAATACTCAGTATTTATTACAAACAGCCACTACATGCCAACCAGAAAAGAATAAAATACTGCTCTCTTGTTGCTGTTGTTATTGCTTGTTCCTTTGGGTTTATCTGGTGTGTCTGCGTATGTGACATGCTTTCTTGTGCCTCAGCACTGAACGTTGCTGGCAACAGAATTAGACAGAAAGTGAATGAGCTTTTGTTTGCTGTATTACTACTGTTTGGTCCCAAGGGTAAGGACTACCATCATTGCTAGGGTATTTTCTTTGTCTTTAAGAGCTGTTTTTGTACGAGCTCCACTCTGTTCTTCTCAGTCAGCTGGACAGCTCCTCCAGCAAACGAACCGTGCAACATTCATCTTGTGCAACGCTGTTGTTTGGGTGCAGTCGACTGCCAGGCGTTGCTACTTATTGTTCCAGCTTCCTGTGCTGAAGCCAGTGGCAATAAAAGGAAGAAGAAAGTAGTGTTGTCAGACAAGCCTAACTCTAGTCTCGCACAGCCAGACCTATCTCTACACTTCATCTTAGCTCTGTGCCAGCACTGGAGAGTCCTGGCTGATACCATTATCATTCTGGTATAGGAGCAAGCTCTGGCTTGTTTGTTTTTCTTGCAGCGGTGGTTCCCTTGCTAAACGGTGACATGCAGATAGCAGAAGGGAAGGAGAATTCAGACATAAATGACTCTTATTACTATCAGAATTTGATCCATTCGATCCAACAACATTTGTCTAGAAGAGTCGCATTAAATAATGTCACACAACGTATCCATCATTAAGGCACGGACAGTGGCAAAACTTTACAGCAAAATCAATTAATTTCAATGCAGTGGGCGCAGTGTGTATTTGATATGCTCGTAGAGAAGTAAAACTTGGATACGTTATTCCAACCATTGACCTATAACAAACCACTTGGCATTACTGACCTTTGAGGGAACTGAGAGCTGGAGAGACCAACATGGAGGAGGCTGTGTTGTGTTATCCACTGTAACCTCATCTGTCAAAGTATTAATTGTTCCACTAAAGAGGAACGGTTTGCAGACAGTTATGTGACAGGAATTGATAGTACATTTGTCTTTTGAATAAAGTGTAAAACGATTGTCTCGTTAGTCATCAAGCACCATTGTACAAAATGATGTACAGTCCTGAGAACAAAATGTCAGGGGTGAGTAAAGAGCATGGAGCTAGAGTGACTGATTTGCGCTAGCATGTTCCCAGCAGCTAGCATAGTGATTAGCCTGCCATCTGCATTAGTTCTGTGAGTTGTCACTATGTCAGCAAGCCTCTAGAACCAAATATTTCATAAAGATCTGTGGATGAAAAGTTACAAAATTGCAAATAAACGTTGAGTCATAAAATGTAGTTCCCTAACTCCAATACTGAACTGGACCTGGTGGGATTCACTTCAGAAAAATGGACAGCGCTTAAAGAAGGTAAATGCCATAATAAATCCGGTCTAGTTTTACACACCTGTAACGTTGCAGTCCTATTGCTCCAAGAGTAAACATGATGGTGAACCTTGGTGTGATGTAACATAAAGCCACACCTCATCTATCATTCCTCTCAGCACACTTTCATCCATAATTTAGGCTTGCGTCCAGTTTAGAGGGAGGATTTTCTGTGTGGTAATATCTGTTTGGATAGTCCCACAGAAACAGGTCTACAACATGATTACACATTCATGCCTCGGGTAAGCCACAGGACACCTTGTATTCTTGTATTTCCTGTTTAATTTGTAGTTTGAGATCATCAATGGTAATTTTCTTTGTTCCTTTGCTAATGTTTCTGGCTAGATCATGTACCCTGATGGTCTTCTGTCTCTTTTTCTTTTTTTTTTATCCTCTATCATGATAATAAACTTCTTACCATCTCAGACCTTACCATCCTTCACATCGAGAGGTTCTGCATTGGCTATTTTCTATCAAGGCTCTCCAAAACAATGCGACAGCCACAGCTTGCGATTGGATCTGTTTGAATAAGTATCTCTGTTTCAATCATTTCACAGTGCGTCTTTGTCATGATCTCATACTGGCTCAGTTGTATAGCTCTCCTTCGCTTCTTCCCTTTAAGTGTTTTTCCCATCTGTTTGTGAGTGTAGCTGTCAACCAAATGCGAGCCACTCTTTGTCCCTTTTACCTCTCCTCCTCTCGCTTTCAGCCCTCTTTTTCTCTCCTCCTCCGCTGCCTTGAAGCTTGCGTAGTGTGACTGGTTGCTCCTGTGATTGCAGTGTGCGTCCCCCCGGACTGAAACAGACGATGCCTTTGCTCCGGGAGGGGAAGCTCATTTCGGCTCTTCACTCATGAGGGAACAGTGGTCTGTCCTATTTGTGTGTGTGTGTGTGTGTGTGTGTGTGTGTGTGTGTGTGTGTGTGTGTGTGTGTGTTTGCATGCCATTGTCTGTGTGCATATGATAGATGAGATGTACAGCCAGTTAAAAGCAAGGAGACATTAGTGCAGACAGATTATACGCAGGTGGTATACCAGTCGTTTTCATTCCTGTTGGCATCTTGCTCATGAGGAAGAGAACATGTCAATTTCAAGACGGTGTGTAAGTGAGAAATGTAGCGAGAGACTAGAAAGACGGAGACTAGAAAGAGACTAACTGGTAAAGGATTGCACTCCCCAGCATGTTGACAGTGAGCCTGACAGTTCATTAATCCAACCAAATCCCTCCAAAGTTACTCAAGTGTGGATTCTATTTTCAAATTTCCTATTAGTTCCTCTTTGTGGATTAAGCACTGCAGTTCACGAGTGAGTGCCCAGCCCCAGCCCTGGCCCAGCACATATAATTGGCTTGTAATGGATTTGGGGTCGTCTTTGCATCAGTGATACGGATAGATCCGAGGCAAAACGGCTGCTTTCCAGTCTCTTCTCACACACAGCCCATGTCGAGGCCTCTGGTTCTGTATAATTCCTTTCTTTGCTCCACATTGTCATTTCTATTTCTGTGTGTAGCTGTGGCATCCATAGCTGGAGGACTGTGGCAGGGAACGTGACACGGCTGGAGATGAAACATGTCAGGTGTCATGCAGCCTTAGGGCCCCTGTCACTGTCAAGACCCCTGATTCACAGACTGAAACTGTCCCCCCCCATCTCTAACCCTGTGTTTCTCTTTTCTCCTCTCTTCCTCTTTCTGACTTTCCTTTGTCTCTTTTTATTTTGTCCTTGATGCCCATTATGTAGTCACTCATTCACTTGTTTCAAAATGAGGAAACATATTCCAATGCATGCACAATCATAAACACAGAACCTAAAGAACTAGAGAATATGAATGAGCTTACTCATCCTAAAAATGTCCACAAACAGAATTTGTTATACTATAGTCCGCAAGCTAGTGGATCACATTGACATTTGCTGTCCAAGTATTATAATAAACATAATTTAATACATTTTAAATTGGATATGTTGGGTTTTTTAGCTGAATTTTTACAGTTGATATTTTAATATTAATTAATTAATAATAATTAATAATATCATTATAGTCAGAATTAGTTTATCATTGTAAAACTATACTCTAAGTTGATATATACAATTGATTATTGAACGTCATTAAATCGTAGCCTAGAAGAGTATTGACATAATTACCAATGAGGAAACAAGGGTATTACAGTAAATAATATCCAACAGTGGTTCCTTTACTGTAATTTTCTACAACAATAGCAGTGTAATTGACTTTGATGTATGATGTCTTCAAATGACAATTGACTGCTGCTGAACAAATTATTTATATAATATGCCATGAAGTATTGAAGGCTGACACCATTCTTTTAGATTAATTTACTGCATCATTTATTACTCAGAGATAATTAAAAGGAGAAAAATCATCTTAAATATAAACAGATTGATGCATACCTGCATGTAATCGATTCAGGTTAAGGGCATCACAGAGAAAATCAATGTGATGAATGATCAAGCAAAGTTTTATTATACCCATCATTACAGAGTCGAACCAATATTTCGAAGTCTGAGTCACAGGTTAAGAGTTGTGTTCAGAATTTGACAGCAGTTTGGTGTTGGACTGATCACTGTGATAGTCACAGTGTATGGGAATTGGTGCGGCCTTCCTGAGTCAATCCTCAGCTGCTAGTCTTGCTATGGACTCGCCCTGGCATCCAGCCCTCCGGCACATGATTGTTGAGACAATGACATCACTATCCTGGGACTTCACATAACAGCTGATGATGTGCTCCAGCACTGTTGTGGGACGCAGCAGGCAATGATAGCGACTCAGCCATGTCCTGGCAAAGAAGGTGGACAGATTGGGGGACACGTTGACTGAAGCTTGAACTTGGTATGAAGGTTTGCCAGTGCTCAGACCAGAACATCACTGCCTGCACCTACTCTTATTTATTCACACTGGTATGCACGTCCAGTCAATTATGCAACACGCGGTTGACCACAGGGCTTTTTTATATTTAGAAAGAGGGAATGTAGAAGACATACAGTAGGAGGGGATATATGGAAGCAGGACTGTATAACATTATGTCATCTCCTTTGAAAGTTTTAAAGCCCATCTGACATCTTCCTCTCCTGGAAACAATATGTGAAAATCTATGGGAAGCCTATACAGTGTAAGTGAATATATTACCACAATAACTTGTAATTGAATGGAATCATTATTGTAATGCTCTGTAAGGTTGGTTAGTTTACTGGCTAGAACAGACAAAGGCATTTGCGTAAACAGAGACAAGCACACACACACACACACACACACACACACACGCACACACACACACACACACACACACACCTCTCCACATTACACCTACACACATGCACAACAGCATAATGGAGGTGCAATTCAAACTAACAAGGTTGGAGTCTGCCATCTCACAGTCTGATGGTCCCAAGCCAATTATCACATCATAATGAGCTGGTCAGCTAAGGATGCTTGCTTACATTCATTTGGAATGCGCTGCCGAAGTGGGTATGTGTCTTTTGTGCTTAAAGGGCCTGTGTGTGTAGGTGTGTGTGTGTGTTTGAGTGCTGCAAGTGCAGTTTTTTACCCTTATAAAATAGGGATATAGATACAGGCTGCATATAGGAATAAAATAATAAACTGTGCTGCAGTGTGAAATGTTTATTTGAATGTATAAAGAAGTGATGGCAGTGTATTTTTTAAGAGACAGTTATAGACAACATGGTGCAGAGATATATATTTGTGATAAAAGCATACCCAAAAGGCTTTAAAATGACAGTTGTTGGGGGTTGATTTTGTCAGCGCTCTTGCAATGTGCATTTCAGTGGATATAATTGCTCTATCTCTATACCCATTTAAGTATAGTATGTAATTAACATTAGCTTACCGTGATTAACAGTAGATTTGTTGACAAGAATCATGGAACAGAATTATTGGTCTTGAAATGCGGCACAGAGCACTTTAAAGATATACAAGGGACAAAATAAACATCCTTCAATAAGATGCACACTTTGTGATAGAGATCTATGCAAATTACAGTGTGTCTAACAAAATACTGATAAGCAAATTCCAACCTTCAAAGTCATGGAAGTCAATGAGAAAGCTGTTAACAATCCTCAAGTAAGTCCACTACACTGACATTGAGTTAGTATTTTGTTTGATTAAAGACAGGCTGGTGTAGTGCCAGTTAAGCATTTTTACAAAGTATCCAATATGTGTAATGAGATAGCATTTTGCTGTACTTCATTATTTTACACTTTTATGTACAGAAATATATCTAATCGTTGAAATGTTGAAATTAAACCTTGCAATCTGCTGACATGTTAGAAATTTAAAATTCATCCTGTGAAGTAATGTCAATAATATAATGTGCAAATTCTTAGTTTTTTATATACTGCTATACATGCTAACTAGGTCACAAGACTGTTGGAGCATCTGGTTTGTGTTTGCACATGGAAACAGCATGTGCTGTCTACAAAACCAGGATGGTTCTATTCTTGTTTTAAGAGGAAACTGTGACCCTGACAGCTCTTTTTCCCGACTTTACCCTCGCCACCACCTGCTCCCACCGCTCCTTGCACTGCTCCCTCGTCCACAACAGCTGGCAAGTATTGGTGTGGAACTGGGATGACTGGGACGGTGACATTGAGCCCCAAGTGCATTCAGATTTACATTCTTCACGTGACAAAGAACGAATCAACTGGCCTGTGTGACTACTTACACAAGAGGGCACCCGATTTTCTCATTTTTACAATCCTGTAAATTTAAAGCTTGATTTTTGGCCACTAGGGGGCAGAAATCATCAAAACAAGGTAGCATAAACTAAAACCCTGATATATTACATGCTGTTCTATCCAACGCCGTGGCAACCAATTGCCTACTTGCCAGTGACTTAATTGGACCAAAAAGGGTGCCAGTACCCTACTTCAGCACAACCTTAACCCTCAACACAACATAACCCTAACACAAATTCTTTTGATCTTTTTCAGTGCTGTTCTCTCTTCAGCTGTGTGTGCAAAGAGACACAGTTGTTCAGGAGTACCTCAACAGCATTCCTATGTGCAGGGTTTTAGAAAACATGGAGGTTCAAAAACTGAACTTGCTAGGGGGCGTTTGGGGGCATGCATCAAAGCATAAATGTATAGTTATTTAGGCAATTATTTCAGGACTTTTATTGTCTAACCCCTTGGAAAAATTACCGGTGACCACATACAGCCATGCTCATAAGGCGTGTTGGTAAGACATAAGCGTAGTCTTGTGGACAAAGATCAGAAATGCTGTCACTCAGTACTAGTGAGTACCAACCCATTTAAGGCAATGCCACCTGCACTTTCATTATAATCAAAGCCATGTTAGCATTCACTTGGAGTCATTTTTATGTTCCTGTTTTGGTCTCCACCAATTCCTCAGAAATATTTCTGCATTTTTAGCAATTTAGTAATGAACAGTGGGTTTATTATCAGTATACTCTGCTGAAAACATCATTCTAATGGGGTTCATGAAAGTGACTCCACCAGCGGAAATGTGCCGGTCATAAAACCAAAACAATGAGCTGAAGAAGCTCCATAGAGTTGCAAAAACAGACATAATTTCTCTATTCAATTCTACCACTATGAGCAACCATTTTACATTAAACAGTCATTTGATTTAATGTTATTTTCAAACCTATTGATTAACGTGGGTTAAAAAATCCACATTGCCTAAGGCCACGTGTTAAGTCAGTCACAAACTGTAAAGAACAGGAGAGTGCTTTCACCACATATAAAGAATGAACTAAGAAGGAATATGACCCTGAGGGCTCCCAGCTCCTCGCCACTGATGGCAATTAGATCAGATCTGGTCAGAGCCCTGGATTTTAATGATGTGGTGAATGCCTTTGCACAGAGACAGTGAGGTGAAATACACATGGTTCAAGGTCAGATGGCTCTGTTACCAGGTGATAATGTTTACTGCTTGTTTAATGAGTAGTACAATAGTTTGTCTCCCTCAGAAATCAATGCATTGCTGGTCAAGATGCATAGTGGATTTGATGGGACATTTTCAGTGTGAAATTTAATGGCTGTCGGTTATCCATAATTCTTTTTTTTTGTGAACAAATCTTTATTTGCAAATAGTACAGACATGACATACAGAAATAATTAAAATGATTTGCATGTACATAATTCAAGTTTAATAGAGGTGGCAAATATGCAAATGAGTAAATCCATCCTCTACTGCCATTATTTGTGCATCACATATTTGTGTGTGTGTGTGTCTGCATGTACAGTACATGTTGGCAAATGACGAGGCTTCCATTTTATTTTTCGGCATAGTCCTCCATTTTCTTAATCCATTCCATCCAATCGATCTCTAATGGTCTCTAAAGTTTTTGCCTTTGTATCTTTGTTTTTGTAACCCATTCACAATTAGTTGTTCCCCTAATGAAAGTCCTACACTGCAAACTGTCAGTGCTTTTTTCATACAGATTAATACATCAGTCCAGAACAAACACAACTGGGTTGAACTTTATGTCTGTCAAAAGAGATGAAAATCTGACTTTAGCCCTGTCTGCCAAATGAACATCATTTAAACAGACAGACAAAACAGATCAATGCAGTGTTCAGACAATGCATTAGTTGAATTATTCATTTGTTTTATTTTAAGCAGGTAAATCTGTATAATTGCTATACATCCCTGATCGGGATCACCTCAATTAGGGCCAGAAGCAACGAGTCAGAAGCCAAGGGCAATACATCGGAGAATTCTGATTATTCGTGGATCTGTATTGATAAAAGTAAATTAGGAAGCAAGACAGTGGAGATGTAAACACTACAACATATAAGCCAATGCCAATATCTTGTTCATGTTGGGCTTACTTAATGTGCTTAATAATATTAACCCCAGGTCAAAAGTTAAGTGCAATTATTTTGCTTTTTGGCCTGGTTAATTGAGGGCTGGTCTACTGTAGGATTAGATCGATTACTTACGTAATTGTTTCTCCTTTCTTCAAGAATTTATAATTGCAATGTTTGTCACCAATATACTTGCATTTTACTACAACCAGTGTGAGATTAATGTGCAAACACAACATGAAATGTATTGTATATGCGATACTAATTTATATTTTTTGGGGATAAAAGCACCTTCCTGCAATGCTTCTGAATGCATCATTAAGCACGTTGTTGCTTCGTTGCTTTGACCCGTCAATTATTCCTTTTATAGTTTTGCTGTACAAATTTACAACACAACTAAAAACCAAAACGCTTATTGTTAAAGAAGGATTTTTTCTTGAGGCTTAAAGAAATTGAACTGCGCAGAAAAAATAGGATACTGTATAACATACATATATTATGTGATTAATGTATAGTTGTACCTTAACATAACTTACATTTTTTTAATCTCATTTCTTAAAGAAATATTTGTGTCACTGTATAACATTTTGAGCTTCACAGAAAAGCTACTGGGCAATGAGCCATTTCTATTAGCTGTTTTCAGCCTCAGCAGCAGTAGACCAACAGTCTGTCATGCTCCAGTGGCCCAGCATTTGTTTATTTGTCCATAAGTATATGTATATGTTTGTGTGAGCGAGTGCTTGTAAGGCCAGTGTGACTAGTGCCAGGCCAAGCAAAACTGTGGCATTTTGTTTATCCTGGCTCATCTCTTCTTTCTCTTATTGACCCATCACTGTATCCATGTGGACTGGCCCTCACTCCCTGACACTACACAGATAATGGCTTTTCTGAAAACTCGGCGCATTAGGCATCTCCACTGAGCTGTAATTATACCACTAATGTGCCAATTTCCAACGCATTCCTCTAAGGTATTCATTTTTCCTGTTTCAGCTGAATTGTGTTACGACCAGAACAGAAAAGTTATTGAGAGAATCTGGCTTTTTGTAGAGGTTTTCCATTTATTCCCTGTGTAATTTTAAACCTGATGAAAGAGGAATAGAAAAATAAAATGTCATGGAGGACATCAGAGTGATGTGCCTTCTGTTCAAAACCAGTCACATGGCTTGTCCTTGTAACCATGGTGATGGAATTATAAAACACCTTGGAGGTTCTTGCCCTTGATATTTTTAATTTTTCAAAAATTAATGATATTCAGTCTGTGGCTGCATATTCATTATTCTTTCAGAGTGACTTAAGTGATGCAATGTTTCTATGACTTTGATCAGCCTTTGAAGACAAAATTTCCTTCAAAATGTTTGACACAGGTAAGAAAAATTGTTATACCCACAGTGCAAATCTCTACAATTTTTCAAAAACTTTATTTGTTGCTTCAACCAGAAAAAGACTCTAATGATATGCAACATTTCTCTGTCTCTCGCTGAATCCCTAATTATTGCTTGCACACACTGTGATTTTGGATGGCATCAATTTAGATTCCATTACGTTCTTCAGCTTGCCAGTCCCAGTGGTGGCGCTAATGCAGTCCTCCCAATCTGCACCAGTTGTAAATGAGGAAGGAGCATTATGATGAATGGCCCATTTGTTAGCAACTACATTAAACCGACATTAGCCAACACTGTCTGCACCCCCCCCCAACCTAAACACAAGCACACACGAACCAGCAGCTGATTTAATTGATCACTTATTCATGCTAAAATATATGGCTATCATTTGCACTTTTTCATGATTAATCGAAACCGTGGGATTGTCACCTCTCGCTCTGTGGCTGTTTTCTTTCTTCTATTTTTCCTCCTCCCTCTGGCCTTTATTACATTCTTCTGCCATTTTAACTTTTATCACCAACCTTTTCTCTTTTTCCATCTTTTGAGGAGGAGAGTGCACTTAAAAGAGTAAACGAGTGTGACTCTATTCCTCAGCGCAGGTTTTTGCAGCGGTTATTACCATATGATTATTAGTGATGGACAATTGGCCTCAGAGATGTTTCATTATGAAAGAGCTCGCTGGGATCTCATTAGCACTCTCAGTCTAAAGGCTGCTGCTCAAGCCTACTCTGCTCAGGGGAATTACATTTCGATCACCAGGGCTAGAGTTAACAAGGCAACATTAAAGGAATGTGAAGGTGCAACAGCCAAAAAGAGACAAATTAGTATCCTCCAAGAGTGTCAGAGGTGCCTTACTTATATAAATAAATTATAAAAGCTATGTTGGCTCTTACAGTACAGCCTGGTTTACCTGCGCAATCATTGTTTGGCGAGGATTGCAAGCCCTGATGCTGTAGGCATTTGTTTTTCTTTTTGTCTGACAGGAGCATCCATCAAAAAATGTAATTTCATTTCTTTTCAGCTGTTGATAAAGTTGCTGACTTGTGCCAGTCCTCCCCGTAGGATCAATAGCTGTTTATACAAATAACGCTGGAAAGTACAATACACCCGCCGCGTTGCTGGAGGTGACTCTCCAAGGGCAGCTGCAGCAGTTTATCGAGGCAGCCCTGTGGTAGGCTGTTTTTATTCTGTATCGAGGATACACTTATATTAACCACATAAAGCTTGAAGAATTGTGCAAGTGTTTGTATGGGCTGACAGCAGAGGTTATTACATACACTGACTCAATAATTGAATGCAGTAATTGTTTACATGTAAACCTTGTAGAATTACAGGACCTTTAGGTTGCAACATATAATATATCATGCTTTTATGCAACACACAGTGCAGTGTGCCTGAGGCTTGCTCACTTTTTAAAATATACACTGTTCACTGTATGTCACACATGGCAGAGCCATCAACGATGGAGGCTAATTACTTCTGGCTTGTCAACATTTCAAGCTGTAATGCCTCACTTACTGTAGTTAGCGCTGCACTAAACTCATAACAAAATATCAGAAACAAAGTGCAAAACCTTTTTCTCCCAGACATCCACTACCAAGGGAAAATACAATTTCTGCAACCCATTTTTAAGACTTTGTCTCATCTTTTGTTCTGAATGAAGTCACCTTAATCCTTGCTCTTTGGAAGGTGCTATAATTACCACAGATATGCTGCATTACCCAGAACAGTTTGAAGAGACAAACAGAACATAAAAAACAAATGTTTCCAAAATGAGAGAGAAACATTAAAGAACCAAAAAACGACGAGAGGAGTGAGACAGCAAGTGAAAAAGTAAGGTGAAAGTAGGAGAAGAAAAAAGGAGAGACAACCTGAGCGAACAGAAGTCACTATACAATTGCAAGTAACTAAATGTTTTATATGAGCAGCACTATCAAAGCTCCTCCATAGTAGAAACTGTGTGTCTCCGAACAGAGGTGGAGAGTAACACACCTGAGAACATGTCACAAGTGACAAGTAACCACTGAAGTGAGACGATGTCTGTGTGCAGAATTTTTTATTTTCAAGCTAGTTAGTGGTGTATTACATGACTTGACTATAATGTTTCAACTCTCTTTCAGTGTCTACTACTGTTACCATGCTCACTTTCTTTTTTCTGTTATAATGATCTGTAAACCATGTCCATAATACCTATTAATGATATCATACTTAGAAGTATTCCTTCATCTTGTGTAAGGACATTTCATTGCATTTTCATTGCTCATTAAAACTCCAGTTATGTGATTTGTCTTAAAGAAGCTATCCGCCTTATTTAAGGCTTTCTCCCATAGTATAGTGATATACAGGTTTTGAAATTAGGTTATTAGACCTGCAATAATTGATTTTTTTGGCCATTTGGGGGCAGCAGAAACAAGTTGTGAACATTGACATATCTTCACCTTTTCAGTTTATATGACAAACTTGTTAGCAAAGTAATTACGGAGCAACACTATTATTCAATTAGAGTCATGTTTCTAGTCGCCTGATGAATATAAGTCCAATATTCACTCTGTTTTTGGTCTCTACAAACCTTTGGAGGAAATATAATAATAATATTAAAATTCATTGATATAGCATCTTTCAACAACAAGTCACAAAATGTTTTACAATAAAAACCGATGACAGGAGCACATAAGATCCACAACTTTAGATATAAGAATAAAATATCTGGCTCTTAGCCGTTAAATGTCTGCAGTGTACAGTGGGGATTTTACACCTTTTTCGATGAAAACAGCTGCCTGCTGAAAATGACGATATGAGAGCCATGAGATTGAACAAAAACTGTAAAGTTGTGGGTCAGAAGCCCAAACAATTAGCTGAAACCCACTAATTCTCACTACAGGCGACACCTTTCACATTGTCATTTAATGCATTGTTACAAAAATATTTATGATAGCCAATTTCACTGTATATAATAATGAACACATCAGTGATTTTAATGATTTACTCTATGGCCTGGGAGAATTCTGATGAGTGTGTGGAAATCCAGTAGTTTTACTTAACATACAGAATATGGGGTCTCAATTAATGTAACTGCTTGAGCAGATGAGAGTTTATTGAGTGGGAGGGAGAAATCAAATTGAGCTATGAACTGCAAATATTTTAATCCTATCCTTTAAACTGAATGAATGAAACTTGTGTTTGTGTGGGCTTATTGACATTCAAAATTGACTTGGTGTCCAAGTAATCTAAAAAATATATTTTTTGTCATTTTTGTCTGTAATTGAGAATAGGAAATCGGTAGCCAAACAGTCACAGTGAATGCTTTCATAAGTATCTGATAGATAAGTTCCTGTTTGCTGATTTAAATGTTTGGAAGTTGAGATTGATACTGAGAAAAAATAATAGTTTTTAATAAATTATATCGATGAAGCATTTTCAGCTATGTTGTGCTACTTTTATCCGTCTTCTGTTATTGAGATTTGAATGTGAGTTTGGGGGCGTTGGTGAGACAAACAAGCAATTTAAAGACCTCACATTGGGTTAGGTTGGGATTAGAACTTAACCCTAGATGCAGTCCCTGTGATGTATACTGTAATTTTGCTTTGCTCATAGATTGCAATATAACATTAAAAAATACAAAGGTAATGCACATTTCAACAAAGTCATTTCAGTGCTGCATTTTGAAGCTTTACTGTTCAGCACAGTGGTTCAGCATTCCTCTACAAAACCTCCCACACATTTTCTCTAAAATGTTTTCCAGCTCAGCAGATAGAAAACAATTCCACCTGCATGAGAACTCTATGCCTCCTTTCCCACCTTTACCACAACACCACCTCCTCCTTCTCCCTTTCCCGTTTTCACAGTTCAAGCACATCAGCAGGCTGCTGAGACACAACCCTGGGGTTTGCGGTTCTCCACTCAATATTTCCTCATCAGAAAGAAGTGGCAGACCAACAGGAGTGAGGGGAGAGTGCAACGACAGGCAGGCAGACAATAATGACTGGCTGGTTGATGTGCTATAGGTCATATCTCCAACTTTGAGCCAGAGACCTCAGTTACCCAGCAGTTCACATAAGCAGTTAAGTGTGTTTGCACACTTCCTAGCTCCTGCACTTCTGTAGCACTCCAGTAGGAACCGTGATTAATTAATAACATTGATTGAGTAGTGATTCTCTGCACCTTCCAAAGGTCACAATGCACAGCTGATAGATAGGAATTGGCAAGCAATGCACTTCTAAAATACTGGAGATTCTTGGCTGACTATATAGACTGTAAGGGTGTAGCAGTATTGTGCAAACATGGAGGGCATGTGAGAGAAATAATATCGCAAGACAAACAATGCAGGGAAGCAAGGAACATTGTCATGATGAGAGAACACATAGTACGAAGCCTGTTAACACAGACTGACGCACAATGCAAGCTGATGAAGAACACACAATCTAGTTACTGGAGTAGGAACAAAAACACAAATGTTAACCGCCAATCGCAATTAATCGCCAACTATTTTCATAATCATACATTTTTCATGCAAAAATGGTAAAAATGTTTTTTTTAGCCTCTCAAATACAGAGATTTCACATTTTTGTCTATTTTATATTGTATTAAACTGATTATCTTGGGGTTTGGACTGACAAAGCAAGACATTTAAAGACATTTCATCCCATTTAATCTAGAAAATAATCTAAAGATTAATCAATAATGAATATAATCCTTAGCTGCAGCCCTACTATAGTTAACTGCATATTAGACAGCTAAACCATATATAGTTTCATCCATTTATTTATAACTACTAATCAATTCACCTGAGAGGTAAACAAGCAACCTCACATTTTAACAAGGGTATTTCAGCGAGAACTCGCATACACTGCCGCTATGTCGAGGCGGGTACGCCATTCATAAAACATTACGGCGGCTTTTATTTATTTAATTATTGAACACGTTCCCTTTCTTGCAAAAAGGGATATGAAGCCTCGAGGAATGTGGGGAGCAGTTTTAAGCTTTGTTGGGGACAATAAAAGAAAGCGAGGGAACAGAACAGATGGGAAAGAGAAGATAGCTAAAACTCGAATGACATGTCTAGAGAATTCTTTAGTCTGCTCCCCTGCTACTGTCACAAACTGACTTCATTCTCGTGTGGTTCTTTAAAGCCTTCTTAATATTCCTCTCCGAAACCAAAGCACTGGGGTCTGTAGGGTATTGAATAAGCAATACTAAATTGGACCTCATTTTAACCCAGATTTGTCATTTAAATTTTATAATAGAACTTCTCATTTTGTCCAAAAATGTTCTCTTGCGCTTGCTTTATTTTTATATCAAGGCAACAGTCTAAATTGACCCTTATATTTTATAATTTGATAAAGTGCTAAAAAAAACCCTGAACTATAGTTATGAAGATTATTTAAGGACACTGGACACTATAACACATACTGCACTGTATCTTTTTATGATCACTCTCATTATCTTTACTTTCCATCTCAACTGCAGACGTGACCAGATGTAATGCTTATGATAATTGTATAGGCTGCAATATGTGTGCGTGCATGTGTGTGTGTGCCAGGTCCAGTCAGGGAGATGGCGGCCCACTTTCAGTAACTGATGAGAGTGGGAAAATAGAACGCTTGATTACCCCCGACACCGCTCGAACAGCGCTCCTGCCAATGAAGGTTATTGGGCCTCTATACACGAGTGGTCAAATATAGAAGGACACAATTATGATCTAGTTTTGAAGTCTTTGTCTTACCTCTGAAGCAATGACGCGCTTTTGATTAATTATGTATATGCTCGGGTGTTGGAATGAGCCCCTGCGACCTTCCTCACCGGCCCCATCAGCCTCATCAAAACCTACATCATCGTTAGCAATCAGGGTCATCAACGTCTTTAATTATTACCACCATTGTCAGTCATCAATGTTGTCCCTGTCTACGTTGCCATCATCGCCATCATTATCCCGAGCTCTGAATGCCAATTTCTATTTCACATCCATCACCGTACTTCTCGGAAACGCAGGGACGCGCAGTTCCCGGACCTACAATTTACTCTCAGTGCTTTACTATTCAAACAAGCGTGCCAGATGTACAGCGAAGGCCGTAGCAGCCCTGAACAAAACACTCCCCGGAGGACACGGTACTGATGGTTTTTCTACTATGTAATGAATAAAAAACACAGAGTGCTACAGCTGTCCCCCAGGCCAGTAAAACCCTCTAAGAATCCCTACATCCTCCTGCTCTACCCCACCGCTGCCATCACCAACTCAAAAAACAGACGTGGGAGCCAACACATGCATTTTATAACTAACAACACCTGTCCCAGTGTGCAGCAATGACGATGCATCAACCAAATGAAATCCACTGTAATTGTAAACATTGCCTTTGTTCTCTGAAGTGTGTAGCATCCTGCTGAATACGAGTCAACAAACAATATGCAAACACAAATATACAGTGCAGCCTCCTGACCATCAGTAAATACACAAACACATATTAATACACACCCTTCAGACACACACATAGGAACAGAATGCGAAAGAACTCTTACACCTCTCTCTTCTGAAGTAATGAGGAATAGGTTGGACTGTATTTTTTGGGCCTTAAGCTCTAACTGCTGCCTGCACTTTGATATCAAAATGTAATTACCTTTTGAAGCTCTGCCTCCCTCTTTTTACTGAAGGATGTGAGGGACACAAACTCAAATGTGTGTTTCATGTGTTTTCCTTCTGTACTGACACTCCAATTACCAAGAAACTTTGTATAAAACCTCAAACACCTGAGCTCTAATTCCTCCCTTACAGAACTGGCTTTCCTTTTCACTGCTTTCCCTCCAAACACTTTGATATCTAACATCTCTCTTAAACTTAAGATGTGACTCAAACTCCATTAATGCGATAACACTTCGTTCCACTTTAGCTGTAGAAAAGATTTCCTGTTTTTTTTGTTTTGTTTTCTTTCTAAGTCTGGAGCACTGTACTGTAGCTACAGAGGTAAAGTCACAATGACGTCTCTACCCTTGAACTCTTGTTTGTTGTCTTTTTACATGTTAATGGTGTTCTGAAAGTTGTGGTGGAAAACATAAAAACTTTAGAGAATAAATTTAACAGATAACTAACTGGATTTACAATTTGACCTGTTGTCTTTGATTTTTCTCTGTTTCTCTAAACATTTCAGCTCAACATTGGTGAGAATAAATGCGCTTAGCAGCTGTGGGTGTAAAGAATGAAGAGCTTCTGAATCACTCCTTCATGCACCAGGTAGGATGATCTGCTTGCTGAGGTTGATAGTCGGCCTGTGTGGATAATTTATGCACTCTGGGTTTTATATCATAACACCAGAATATTCATATTGGTGAATGACTATCACATTTTGATTAGTGCTTATGAGTTTTTACCTTTCCATTAAAAATGTTATTTCTGCATAAGATCTGCTGCCTTGCAGCTTCTTGAGGTTATTCCACTGAATTTAAGGAGTGCTGGTATTTATTCTTCTTTAATTGCATTGCTTATCATTCTCCTTTCTGTTTACCAAGTTTACCAAAGATCTAAATCTTTTTTTCCCTGGATGGAAAGTGGAGGCAGTGAAGCCAATCCTTTTTTTATATCACAGCAAAGATTTTAAAAGTCACAAATGGTTGCAGATGAAGCATTTTCTGTGGGGCCACACGCAAAAGCCATGCAAATCTATGTCAGCGACGTGGCCCCACTAGGGGTGTAAGAAACAGGGTTGTAAATTAAAAAAACTAAGGTCTATGATGCTGGATCTTACAGGGACTGTGATGAATAAAAATGCAGATCCCACTGTTGCATAAATAAGATACAGTATTGCAATATATGGAATCGTAACCGCTGTATTGTGATATTTATCATATCGCCAGGTTCTTGCCAATACACGGCCCTACAGTCCACCACTTTAGACATAGTTTAGATCTTGATCAATGGTTGTCAAGGCATACAAAGATGGCGAAATCCCTATACACACTTAACGTCAGTATTGATCTCAAAGTTGTGCCCAAGTACAACCTCACATAGTTGCTAGTATGACTGTAGACTCTTAGTCTTGCTTGAAAAAATGTATCCTTATTTTCAAAAAAGTTTCTCAAAGTAGTTTTATATCGCAGCGCTCGGACTTAGTACAACTCCGAGATAAAGCTAAAGTAAATAAATCAATTTACAAAGCTTTGCAATATTTAAAATGCTGAAGTGCAATTGGTATTAGAATAACATCTGCACTGGTTCAAAGGTGTGACCATCGTGGGCGAGTGAATTTATTTAAAAGTAGGTTTCATGCTGATACATATCAGAGTCCATCTAGTAGATGGAAGAGTGGGTGGTCATGATGATGGAAGGTCATGACACTCCCACAGGCATGGGGATAACAAGACAGCATTAGGAAAGAGGCATGCACATAATGCCAAAATCAAATCTCTATAAAATGGTATAAAGTTTGTGATGTTTACCGTGTCTGAGGAATAGTTGAACCTCCAGGCTTAAGGGCAAGGAGGGTTAATGTGATATGCAACTACAAAACAGTTTAATTGGTTTGGCATTTAAGAAGTGTCTGACAGCTTCAACAACTTAAGCTTTAAGTTTTGTCTGTTCAATATTTGTAACATTAATATTTTTTTTTTCTTTTCTAACAGCTCTGACACTAAATTGACTAGATTGAGTATTATGATATGCACAGCAACATAAGAGGGACATACTGTATCTGTGAATGAAGTATTAAAGAAATAAGTTGTTCTTACGAGCACACTGAAATCAAGTTTATCGGCTTAACAGATGTTGACATGTTAGAATGAAATTAGATTCAATGAGTTGAAGATCAGAGGACTTAAGATGGGATGTTCTTGTTGACATTTCGTAAAGCCTTTGCAGAGACGTGTCAGCAAAATCCATGGTCTATGTTTTATTGGGAACACTCAAGACTAATACGGACAAGATTACTGAAATATGAAATGAAAGCAGTATTTCCTCCTCATAAAGTGTGCCTGCTAAGATCAGCATTTCATCAGGCTTTAAACATGAAGGTTATTCTGCACAGGCCTGCTAAAAAGCCGCACAGAGGCTACAATTTTAGCGCAACATTCATTGTGTAACTCGTAAAGATAAGCACATTTGATGGACTGAGTTTTCGTTGACTAAGTGCAAAATAATTACTGCAAGCTAGTGTTTTCCAAGGCTGAACACTTTCTTGTTGTTGTAATTAATCACTTAAATTAACTCCAAGAGATTTTTGGGAGCAGAACTAATGGTTGCACAATGGGGTTATTGAATTTTCATTCCATTTTAAGACTTGGAGTTACCCCTATTCTGTAATTATAGCATATTCTAATTCATCTACCAGAAAAGCCATAGAATAACAAGGGGGATGCCAGCAGTTAAGTATCTGATTGTTGTTATCCTGGCTTCATTTGGGGTTCTGAAGAAGGAGTTGCTGAATCACTGGGCCACCCTGCTGTGTTTGGAGCCAGGAGTGTTTGACTGCAGCATCAGGTGAATCGATCATTTTTCAGTCACACTTGAGGATTAACTTCTATCCAACAATGGAGTGTATTTTCTGATCATCATACTAAGGAAATAGTACAGTAGTGAGATAATTTGTTTCACTGAATGTCCCACAATCTTAATAATGATCATGACTAAATAATAATGTTATTGAGGTTACTGTTGTCTATGTTTAATTTTAATTTCTCCCTCCACAGTATTTTCAGCAAATGCAAAAATGAAATATATAAATAAACAAGCTAATGTTAGCAATGTGTAAAAAAGGTGCAAACCTTTTTTTTCTAATATTGGCAGCAGGTGTAGGTCATGCATTTAGTCTTATCTCAGGCTCCGTAAATAACAATCTCAATCAAAGTGTGAATATGTCACAACGTCTCCTTTAAAAAGGTTGACTGGGTCCCTTGTCGGTCAGATGGAAATGAGCATTTCCACTGTGAATGTCAAACTAACAAACACGAGTGTGTCAGTACCTTCATCATCTTCAGCTGGTGCTTTATATATCACAGTAACAGTTTTCTCCTAGCTCAAACTATTTTCACAATGACAATTTTAAAATGGAATAATGATGCTAAAAACAACTCATGAATTGCAGGCTAGCCTCATTATATCTCACTGTAAGGATGAAGACTGAGAATTAGATCTAACTAGTCATTAAATTAATTATTATCCAGGCATGGGAATTCTTACATACAAACAATGCCATTTCTCAGGATTTTAAACATATGCATAGTTATACAGTGGAAGAATGTTGCTTGTTTTCATACAAATTCGTCCCTACTACTGTACTGCACTGTATCGTACAAGTACTACTTTGCTATGGATGCAAACTCTATTCCAAAACTTCCAACGCAATGTCACTTCATGGTTGAAAGTTATTTGTGGAAAGTACTATAAGTCTCCATAATTTACAATGGGAATTTAAACAACTTTCCCGAATTATACATGGGGAAACAAGGGGGACTAATCTCTTAAATTAAACTTTAAAATGTTTAACTTTGGCATTGAACAACATGCCATTTTAAAACCAAGAGGGGAAAAAATATTTTTCTTCTTATATTTTTGACTGTGTGTTTTCACATCACAAAGGATGATCAAAGAAAATGAAAAAAATAGTAGGAAGGAGAAAAACCGTGTTTCAGGTGTAGGCCGTTACAGCAGTTTAGTGTGGGGTTGTACTGTAACTGGGCAGTGATAGTGAATATCTCCCACAACCACAGGTAAGATGTGTTGAGATGGGGATAGCTACTGTAGCTAACTTGTAGAGCCAATTGACAACTCAGTGGGGATTTTGACACTTCTGGCTAGTTGTGCAAAACTCATAAACCATTGAATGTCAGGTCTTGACAGCCCTAGGTTCTCTACTCATACACACAAACACAGATGTCATACGCAAACCAATTTGTTACTCAAGAGTCGGCTCTGGAGACTACTGCAGAGAAGAGTGCAAGACAGTGCTTACCTGTAACACCATCTCCTCAAACAGAAAGCAAACCAGTAACAAACCCACAGTGCATTTTCTGTTAGACTGCATAATGCCACTAAATATAATATTGATCTAATCATTATTGACATTTCACAATTCATCGTAAATGAATTACTCATATCCCTAACCCTAGCTAAATGTCACGTAAAACAATCAGTAATAATTATTACACATTATGTATACGTTGTAGTATTAGAAAGTATGAAACTAGGGCACGGCGAAACAAATGAGATACTGCTTTTGTCAAGTAGAATGAAACTCACCATCTTTGGGAACCGACCTATGAGTCTAGCGGTAATAGTACATTTATGATCTATTCAGAGCCTATGGTGCCGTTACTATGATTTCTCTCACTTTATCTATTGCTCAAGTTCACAGAGACTTAGTTTTACAGGCCTTATCTTGTCCAATTTTACGATGAGAAACATAATTAAACTCTCATTCAGCATGTTTTAAATGCCACGGGACTATTGATAGAGCGAGAATATTAATGAACATAAATAAAAGTGAGAATTCACTATTCAGGTATAGAAGTGGCCAAGGAACTGCTTCAATTACCCCGTTTTTCATTTCCACAAGGCTGCTGACAGAGAGCTTTGAAAAGTTACCCGAACGCATTTCATCCTCCATCTTTCTCACAAGTTCCTGTAACAACTGTAACCAATAAATATGACTTCAAACAACAAGAATTAGTTGTTCTGTGGTGTAGGTGTGGAGCACAGAAATCTACAAAGATGCTCTTTGCTCTCTGTGGTTCCTCAACTGGCAGGATGAAAACAACTCCGCTCAAATTAAGACAAAGTGCAAACCTGCCTTGAGAGGAGAGCAAGAAACTTTGACACATTTTTAAAAAAAGAACAGCGCGAGAGAAGCAGGCAGAGAGAACAAGCAGAGAGGTGTAGAGGGCTGGGAGTGAAATGCCTCCAGGACAGAGCCCTTACTCATCCTTGCAAAAGTAAGACAAAAAGTACAGGAGCAAGAAAAATGGAGAATGGAGAGATGAGCAGAAGAAGGCGCCTCGTGGTCTCCCACACCCATCAGATAGTAGTGGGAAGCGGGGTTTCGTGTGGTTAGTCCAGGGGGACTTTGAAGCGCAGGTCAGATCGATGCATGCCCTTAACGCAGATCAGAGCTTGACAACTCCCCTTGGCGTTGGCATTTCTGAGTGAACAGCAATTTCCCACCTCCACAAGAGTGAATAACATCAAAAAGTAATGAAAGTCGAAAGCTTTGTTGTAAACAAGGATCTGAGGACAATAATTTAACCAAAGGTAAGAAACGCCTACTGTATTTGGTGCTTCGGGAATTCAGCTGGAGAGATATGATGATAAAGAAAAAAGCTAAATAAGACACATCAAAATCTTGCTTTAACTGAACTCTTGCTTTAACTGAATATCATTTCACGCTGTCATGCATTTTTTTTGCTTATGTCAGTTGCACTTCAGGTCAATTGTTATTCATAAAGAATATACAGTGCAGCTTCAACACTCTAAAAATAACAACACTTATTTCAACAATATACCTAATCCCATTTACTGTATGTCATTACAGTACAGGACAGTGAGATGCTGCTTGTCAAATAAACACAATTTTAATGTGTTTATTTGAGAGCTGACTGAGGTTATTTGGGGGTCAAACACATTTCAATCTGTATAGCAAGTTCAGTCCAATAATGAAACGTTTCATCAATATAAAAAACAGAACACACAAAGAAAAATAAGAGAGAAAACTACTCGTCCAAGGCCACATGTCTTCTTAGCATTAGAGACCACTATGACTCACATATTGATGCCATTATATTGTGACAAAAGGACATCATTCACTCTACAAACATAGGAACCTCTCACTAATATCCTGACATTGAGGTAAATGTGCTGAAAACAACTGAAAGTTTCCTGAGAATTGACCACAATCAGTAGAGTGACAAACACAGAACACAATGCCATCTGTCAGACGCATTCGATCATGAAATGAGCCGCCGGTGTAGTGACATTAATTTTTTCTCTACCTGATGACATTTTTGTATGCCACGTCTCTTGCTATGAATGCACGTCTTTTGCGTTTTAGAAAGCTAATGGATTTTATATTGTTGGAGGTTTGTAAATATGGAACAGTCTGCAGAAAACATCACTATTTATATTTTATTTTCCAGTCTGTTGTTTAAAGGTGATCCATTTATTAATATCCATTTATCCTCATATAAGCATTACTGGTGAGTAAGTAAGCATGTTTATTTAGTCTTTAATCAGGAAGAAAAAACCAGTATCATTTTGCTTTTTTCTACCCTTAAAACATAAATGAATTCACACAGATTCACAGTCAAGTATCAAGAGTTCCACAAATGTTATCCTTTACAGCTGACAACTTATAGGGCCCTATCTTGCCGATCTGAAACGCAAGTATCAAACGTGAAACTCAACTAGCTTTGTGGGCGGATCTCGGGCGCTGTTGCTATTATGCCGGCGGGATAAATGACTCTTGCACCCGGCGCAAATCTAAAATGGGTTGGTCTGAAGTAGCTACATTAGTCATAGGTGTGGTTTGGGCGTAATGTGCAATAAACCAATCAGAGCGTCATCTCACATTCCCTTTAAAAGCAGGCGCGCTTGTTCCATGGCGGATTGCTATTATAACGGCGGATTAGCCAGGCGCACGCCAGGAGCGGTTCACAGCTGAGGAGACCGACGTTCTCGTCAGGGCCGTAAAAGACAGAGAATGGACATTATTGACATGAAATAAATGTAACACAGCCATACAATAAATCAAAACAATGTAACGCAGCTTCGCAGGAAGAAGACCCTGGCCTCGGGAGCAGTGCGCACGGGCCGAGCAGTGCGCAAGGGCCAGCTGAGGCGGGAGTGGCGCAAACACCAAGGAGCAGAGGATCCAGACCCACTACACACCGGAGGACCTCCCGTTCCTGCAGCAAACCGGGTTTGACATGCTGGAGTGGGAACTGTCCGGGATGCGGCAAAGTATTAATCCCCGTCTTAACCGGGTGGCGATGTTGCTGCTGCCTCTCAGGCGCATCCCCTCAAGTCTGCGCCCTTAAAATAGCATCTGAATAAGCGCCACTGACTTTAGACTAGGTTTTTCCTGGTCTGCAAGATAGAGCCCATAATATCTGCTGAACCTAAAAAAATAATGCTGGGCATGTATTGAACTATTCTCATGTGGATGGACCGAACATATTTGTCTTTCTATATGGTACAAGACCTAATAGGATGTTTGCAAAGGTTCACAGAATCCAGTACACCTTGTGGGAAGAAAACATGCCAGGTGGTATTTTAGGCCCAATTACCCATATGTTTGGGACAAGTGACCTTTCCACACTGGTGCACTGTCTGAATGTCCAGGTAGCAACAGCTACCAGCCATCAAAAACGGTTTATTGAAGTGTTTATTCTTAGCCTTTCCCCAAAGGTTAGACTGAGCTCTCACACTCACTACCCATCAGCGTTCTAATGTGTGTCACAGAGTAACATAGGCCCACAATGAAATAAGAGACAGCAGATGGCTGATGAGCTAGATTCATAATTTCATCATTCTCTTTTTATCTCGGATAAAATATTAGTGTGCTGTCATCCACCCCTGACATAGTTATGATCCCACTTTCCTTCGGGTTCTATTCCAAATGAGATTTTATAGCTGCATTTAATTCTGTGGTGGTTCATCAGGGTTTCAGAGGCAATTACCCAGCAATGGGACACTCATCCTAAATCTGAACCATGCTACTTTTCATTAAATAGCATATGGTCTCCTGTGGCCGATAAAATACACTGATATGAAACTACTGAGACTGTCACACTGCAGTGACATTACTTTCGCTCTTAGCACGACGCTGAATATTTTTGTAGCAGGCACTGCTTTGTCCAATATATGCAGAAACCTGAAGGAACATCCACCTAGAAATTCATTAAATAAGGCGGTTAGATATCAGTTTCTTCACCAGCTGCTGCTCAACAGACCATACTGCATTGCAGCCACAAGACATTTACACAGCTCTGACTTACTCTCAGCTAGAAGAACTCACTGTTTTGTTCTTACTATCACACTCCCGGCATGAGCAAGGAATGGACTGATGGAACAAGTTTATCTCTGAGGTTGGTTAAATGGCATGTAGAGAAATTACTACCTAAATTACAAAAAAGCAAGCTGAGGTTAAAAAAAAAAAAAAGAAGCTAAAAAGGTCCAAAAAAAGCTAATTAATGTGCAAACCATGTGTGGTACATGTATTAGACAAGTTGAAAGGGATGTTGAGTCTGGCCTGTCACGATATGTAAAAAAAATTCAACTAAGATTAATGCATCATAAATTGTCCAGATCAAAAGTCTGTGCCTTCCGTCTGTGCCTTGCAAACCCATTAAAAAATCACTGTTGGAAAAACAAACTGTAAAATATATTTTATAAATAAATATTAGAGTGTGGCAATGCTTAATGATTAAGGCTTGGTTAGATTTAGGCACAAAAATCAATTTGTTAGGTTAAGAAAAATGTTTTGGTTATGGAGGAGTAATACGTGGTGAAGTTAATGGAACAATAGTGGTCACGCTTAAAAAAAAAAGCCCATGTTGGCGGTCGGTTGGAAACAAACAGCTGTCTCTCGTGTTAAAGTCTGATGTTTTGTTGATCCATCCATCTATCATCACTGGACTGCCTTTGCTCCCGTCATAATTCGGCCAAAAGAGAGCTTTGTCACTTGAGGGTAAACATATGTTGTTTATCGGGCTACTTGCTTAAACGGCTGTCGTTCTTCTTGGGAGGAAAGTCCATATAATACATCAACGTAATTAAAATATGCTGGAGCCTAGAAGGGATGTTGGTATGGGGAAATCTCTATTTAGTGACAGCCTGAACTTGCATAGGAATGATTTCTATGAGTTTCAAACAGTGGGAAAGTGTTATGCAGATTTTAAATGTGGCTGTCGGTATCAGGAGAGAAAAAGTCAAATCAGTGTGTAAGAAGAAGCCTTGTGCTTAAAATCATAAAGACATCACACTTGCCCAATTCCAAGCTACTGTAGTTAGAAGCCTATAGCCTAGATTTGGTCTGATAGAACTTAATTTCCTTTACTTAATTAAACCATCAGAAATTCAAGGGGAAATAAGTCTTGACAAGAGTATAAGCATTCATTTTTCAAAGCAATTCATTTGCTTAAAAAGAGATTATACAATGTACTCTCTGCTCGCGTTCTCAAAGTTTATGGTACATAAAAAAGTGCAAAAACAGCAAACCTTCATTTGAAACCCCAGTTTTCTATTCTTTAACGCTGCATTCAGGTTTCCCTTTCTCTGGTGTGCACATAAAGATGTTTGCACCTTTTGTTTGCTATCAGTTGCTACTGGGGAGAGAGCCACCTTGATCAAAGCAGGCCACCTTTACTGAACCCTCATTTTTGCATGAATAAAGAAGTTCACAGTGGCAAGATGCAGAGACATTGGAGACTGGGGATGTACTGTAAGGGTACCAGACTCCCACCACCCCAGCCCTCATTTCAAAAGCACTGGCAAAAGGTTAATGCTCTGCTACCTGCAGAGGAGCGGGAGGGAGAAGAAAGAAGAGCAGGGGGATCAAAGCTTTTAGGCATGTACTTCTCTGAATTTAAAATTCATATACTGTATTTGTGGAAAATTAGATCTGATAAAACAGGACTGGATTTGACCACTAAGCACAAAAGACACCAAGGCACACTGCCTCATAGTCGTCTCATAATGCCTCAGCATTCGCGTGTCATGCTTTTACCCTAAACTTTCTACTGGACATTCTTTACTCGGTTTAAAACAAACCACAACAACAAACAAACACAAATGAAAAGCACAGTTCCTAAATTAAACTACTAATGCAATATAGAGTTAATTCTAGAATGAAATGGGATACCATTTATCAACTATGCAGATTTGGTATATATATATGAGAGGACCAGCAGAGCAATATGTGCCTCTGTTTTTTATATTTAAGGAACAGCTATATATCATAAATTCTCTTGTGAGTGGCTTATACCATAAAAATAACATAAAATTATATTTATTTTGAGAAGAGGTGGATTTCTTGGAGGTCCTGCTCCATATCAAATATGGTTTAATATAGCTGCAAACACACATAATAGAAACTGCAACGAAAATGTCAATTTTAGGACGAAGTACAAAAGCACTGAGTCATGTTAGGTTAATAAGGTTAATGTCTCCTTCATCCACTGACAGGTTGCTTTAAATAACCTGCATAACAGCCTCAGACAGAGCTGTGCACATTAGAGCGTCCCTTTCAGAAGCGTTATGTTGATGCCTGCGCTGTCGCCCTTTCCCCCAGGACTCTGTTATTCCTCACCTGCCCACTTGTCGCGCCTGTTCTGTTTTCCCACCCTGACAGTCTTCAGATTTAGCCACCTGCTTGCGCACCTGTTCCTCGTTTCCCTATTAGGTCCCTATCAACTATTGCTGCTATAGCTTCCCGGCAGTATGCTGTCTGCCACATTTTCTGACGCTGCCTGCCTATTAGAATGTGGGCCAGTGATAAGTTGTCATTTTCTTACTAAATTGTCTCTAAACTCTTCTTGTGTCTACATAAGTCCTTCTTCTTGTCGGTGTGTGCCCAAATAAGATATTGCCCATTAGCTTATTTTGTGGCCAAAATGCTTAAACAGGACGTTGGTGGGGAGAGTGTATTTATCATCTTTGACTATATTGTGTATGGCTGAGTGTATCACCCAAAAAGGGAGTCCTTGGGATGTTAGCCAGAACCACAGCAGACAGTGTAGGTTTCACCTTGTGCCACCTTCCTGAATGAAAAACATGATACCAAAAAAAGAGAGATGATTCAGCTTCACTGAATAGGAGTAGGGCTGTGTATTGGTAAGAATCTGGCAATACGATATGTATCTGAATACAAGTGTTATGATTCAATATACTGCGATATATTGTGATTTATTTTAATCTAATTTAACCTAATCTAATCTAAACACTGTCCATATGCATAAAAAACATCCAACCCCAAACTCCTTAGTTTACGGTTAGGGGTCCAATCATAAAAACTGATACAGTGTTTTTTAGAAACGTTGTAATATCACAAAACAAAATATTGCAATACAATATTTTTCAATATTGTCTTACACCTCTAGTTAGGAGTCCACCAACATCACTGAGGTCTAGCTTATTCCACAATAGTTTTCTGTCCCATCAGCATGAATAACTTGACTGCCAAACTTACTTAACTACTTCTATAATGCAGATTGGACCATAGTGTTAGCTTCACCATCAAGGGATTTTGAGATGTCTACTTGCAGAAGGAAGAATTACTTGGGACAAGGAATATAATAACGTTTATCTTCCTTTACTGTGGAGGATGGAAAGATTCGTACAGTCTGTAGAACTCCAGAACAGACAAACTTTTAAAATCCACACCTGAGCCGAAGAGCAATTAGAACATGTACTAACTTGGACTAGCAACAAACTCACCTTTACAAATGATCATTTATACTGTAATTATCTCAACACGACTGACACACCAACATGAGTGACACACTGAAAACGTGGGCCATAGGAAGATAATAGTAACAGGACTACAAAAGGCTGTTGTCTTGACTGGGCCATTAGAACCAGGTCATCCACATAAATAAAGGAAGACCTAAATTTCCCTTCGGGGAAGCAGCTCAGAAGCTCTGAGGACCAATGGAGCCAGATGGAGTCATGCTATATACAGATTCTATCCCTTTAAAGGGGAAGTATAGGAACTTGTGCTCACAGAGACATGAATGTAAAGGTGGAAGTGAAACAGTGTTGTGTAGCAGTCGTGAATTATCAATGGAGTTATTTGATGACCTTGCAGTTGTAATCAATGCCATCCTCATAATGCACAAGCAAAGCACTGTCCTCAATCAAGGAGGTTAAACAAGGAGGGTTCAGGAACAGATTAGTTCACTGTCTTTGCTGCTTATCACCGGCTATGGTTCAAATCAGGAGAAGATGACTGAGAAATGAGCTTTTCTGTTTCACTCTCACCCTCAGACAGGTTTGAAGAATGACAACAGGTTTAAATTTTCACATGCGTTATTACCACCTGTCTTTAACACCATCTGCAAAAGCTGCAGAGAACGGGAACTTCTCAGTTAAAGTTTTCTTTAATTTATGAGGCGATACAGAATTTCTTCGGTGTAAATAAACTAGTGAAGTGTTATTTGCCAGTTTATTGTTCTGACAAAACGTGATGTGATAAAAATTTTGGCAGTTGTTCTTGTAAAATACAGCTATATGAATATATTTTCATATATGTAGTTATAGTCACAAAATGTTATCTTCTACAGTCTGTTTCATGTTTATGTTGCACTTGATAATTCTGATGTACTGTGGCAAACTTACAGCAGTTCTTTATGAGTGAACACAGAGGGCTAAAACCAAAAACAGTTGTACATTTGAAGCAACGCCAACAGGGTAATTACAATTCAGTTCTGAATAAATGTTCTAATCAATTTTCTGCTCTTGGACATGATTTAAGACATACAAAAATGCTCTGCTTTTAATCATAATTTGTGGCTGATATTCCACAAATGTTCAATTACTTCGCAAAGAAAACCTTAAAATTACATCTACTCCTTCTCCCTCAAAATTTTGATTGTATGAATATGCTAATATTTTTCATTTCACAAGTTTAACAACTAGGCTCAAGATGTCTCCTACTTCACAGAATAGTCCATTCTCAGTGTTTCTGCACTGGAGGCTGCAAGTTTCCACATCAAACTTGTGTAAGTTGCATTTTGGACCCCAACTGGCTTTCAAACATGCTTCCATGTGGACACTTTTAAGGTGAGCAAAAACAAACTTTCCTCCTTCAGCAGATGAATGTTAAAAAAAAAACAACCCTGTCAAACACAAACATCATTCTGCACACTGAAGGTTAAAAATCCAAGTGAAGTAACAATAAGCAAAATATAGTTTTGAGTAGACGGGGAATAAATCATCTGCATTCTTTTTGTAATTTATAATTTCCTACAGTATAAATTATTAAAATAGTGCAATGTATTTTTTTTCTCTCTCTATTGTATTATAGTAACAAGCCACACAGGCACCTACAGTGCTACTTAACAATCATTAGTGGTTCTTTCCAAGCCATCAAGGACAAATGGAACAAGGAGTAAAGAGAAGCAAGCAGTACAACACAATTCCAGACCTATTACTGCAAAGCTATCTTCATTCAAAGGATTCACATTTTCATACAGCCATTACAGTCTCTCCACATGTAAAGTGCTTTGTGTACTATTCTGCCTGAAAGGAATATTAATTTCTGTCTTTACTGCAATAACATTTGTTAAAAAACTAACAACATAACATATATATTGCCACTGAAACTCACAAATAATAAATAAATCAATAACGTACAGACAAGCCTATTTAAGTTTGCTTCAACCCTGTTGGGCCTAAACTGTTCAATCTTTGAAAATGTGGCTTTGACATTTCTTACAGCGTCTTGTCATGCAGGAAAAGCACAGGTGTAACTGATAACATTAACGACGGTTCCGTTCCATTTAAGTGTGGCAATAAACCATAGAAGGAAGCCAACATGCACAGTAGACAGGTCCTGGATTTGTACATCTTTGTCTTGTCATGGTGACATGGTGATCTCTCTCTCTTTTGTCCTTTGAGTGATTGCGTGTTTATGCTGGGTGTTGTCACTTCAGTCCCTTTCATACCACAGCTGCCCAGACCTTCAGAGTTTTGCATTTCTGTAAATTACCTTCGTCTTGTGATGAGTCTCCTTGCACCACAGCTTCTTTTGTTTTAGCTCATCAGTCGAGAAGGCAGCCTTCCTTTACTCGTCAGACTGGCTAAGCAGCTTTAAAACTGTTGCTAGTCGCCTAACAGTCCATGTTTCAAGACATGAGACTGTAAAAAACAAAACATATTAGGCTACATTTCTGGTTATATCTGACTGATGGTTTGTTTGAATTGCACCTTTATATAATAATGGTTACATACAGATATGGCTATATAGTAGGCCCATGGCGTTCTAATATCACCCCAACATTAGAACATAATGTAGGTCAAATAAATCTTTGGTGGCGACCTTGTGTGTCTTGGAATAACTGTAATCTGAGAACTATTCTATTGGGACTGTCTTCACTAGAAAAATCACAATGAATAATTTGTGCAAATACAAAACAAACTGTTTGTCTGCCTGACTACTTGCCCTCATTCGTGAGAATAATGACTGTGTTCTCTCAGTAACAAAAGCACAAGTAATACAATGTTTACTTGTCGAAACGTAGCCATACTCTTAAGGTAGGGGAAAATGCTCATCAGAGTCCTTTGTGGAACAGCCATATAGCTCCTCAACAGGCATTTGTGAATGTCAGCCTTTCAATACAAACAGTATCAACTAACAAAAAAGTATGAGGTGAACGTACACAATACACAATATATGCAATACACAATACACAGACGCACATACTGAGAAAAATGTATTCAGTTATCTGCTTAAAATTTTTTAAAAAGCAGAAAGTAGACATAAAGCCGTGAACCACAGGGCACCCAAACACCGGGCCTCCTGCTACAACAAGACACCCATCTCAGGCCATTACCACATGTGGACCACATAAAATGCAGCTCTATCCACCTTTGCAAAGTCGGTGAATGAAGGAAAGAGATACAGAGCAGATGGAGAACAGATATAAAAAGGAGGCTGAAAAGTATCTATCTATCAGAATGATGGTAAATAAAGAGTCTGTTGCCCACTTGACAATTACATGCGCTCCCTTTGTACTGCATATACACTGTAAGAACTTGCTGACTCGGAAAATTAACTTTGCACAGGTGCACACATGCCTGATAAACACTAATATTTGCTGCATCTTACATTTGCTCGACATTTTGTACCACATATAAAGCACTCAGCGAACAAGGATCAAAAAGCTATGTGAAATACTGCCGAAGAGACGAATGAAGGTAAGGGACATAAATTGAGATGAATTCTTGATGGTATAGGGTGAAAAGACAATAATGAACAGATGCAGTCAAATCAATAGCACCTACAAACACAATTAGACCACATGAGATTTCTTGGACTCCACTGAGTATACTAGAGAGAATCAACACACACACACACACACACACACACACACACACACACACACACAGTCAGAAACACTCACAAATAGTATTGTGGCAATCAACATGGCAGGTTCAGACACAGCCTCACAGACAACTACAAACGTCTGCAGTATTTAGCTTAGCAATGTATCTCGCCTCAACTATTAATTTAAAGTGTAACTAGACCTTTCAATTCTGCTCGCTCTCTCCTTCTCATTAAATTTTAAAAAATGCATCAGAGACCTCCGAAGGACCGTGACTAGGAGGCGTGGCCTCAACAGCGAGTAGTAGGAACAGCGAGCTGGTAGTCAGAGCTAATGAACAGCTGCTATGAGATTCTCTGTGTTCACGCTGGAAACACTCTGTGTGGTACCTGTGTTGTAGCTGAGCTAGCGGCTATTTTGTAGGTAATCTAAGGGCTCAGAGGCTTACTCTCTGGTATGTGTGTGTGTGTGTGTGTGTGTGTGTGTGTGTCTGTGGGGGGAGGGGACCCATCAGAGTATGGTAAAGATAACAGTCTGTTGGTGCTTCTACTGCTTCTGCAACCACTATGCCAAAATAGAAAAATACTAACAATAGGTTTAGCAAAAAATTGCATAAGCTCTTGTGAATGATGCGTCGTAATCAGTATACATTTGAAAATGAGCACAGTGGTTTCACAGACTCAAAGTGGAGACTGGGGGAGATGGGCTGCCATCCTCTGATTAGAATTTCGCCCCAAACGGTCGACTTTATCTCTGCATTTGACTTACAAGGTTCAGTAGAGGGCATGTTGAGCTATTTTTAACCCACAAAATGCAGATTTTCATACATTTGGTAATAATGTCAACACCAGCATTGATGTATTTCATCACAGTATATTCATGTAATTCCATTTACAGCTTAAAAAACACGTTTTAGGGTGGAGTACCTCTTTAATATAAGGCATAAACCAAAGGGAAGCCTGTGCACTACTTTATATTTTTTTCTACAGTCCTTAACTTTGAGAACAAGCAAGACTTGTAACATGTGCATTTCTGTCACTCCTTTCTTTCAGACTTGTGCAAGATCTCACAAAAGAGCTGGCTGTCATAATCTCAGTAGGTAAAAGCAAGTTAGACAGCTTCTCCTGCCAGTTAACAAAATAGCATAGTAATATAGTCAATATTCCCCAGAAGGAGCTAATGGTCTGCTGTAAAGAAATGACACAGTCGAAAGAACAATGGACTTGCAAAAATATGCCCATATTCGTTATGGTGAAAAGAGACAGGTGGAAATGATATGAAACCAGGCGTAGATGTCAAAGCAGTGCTTCTCTCAAGCACAATGAAACCAGAGCTTCCAAATCTTTATTATATTATATTATATTACATTGTATTATATTATACTATATTATATTATATTATATTATATTATATTATATTACATTGTATTATATTATATTATATTATATTATATTATATTATATTATAAGCACAAGCAGCAAATGACAATGTGGGAAATATTTGACAGTAAGAAGCACTGGGCCATGAAAAGCGCTGCTGAAAAAATGGTAAGCATGATCACTGTGGTTACTGGGCACTGGCAACAAGTTCAAGTATCCAAATAAGTATCGGGAAGGAGAAAATGGCATCAAAACATCTCTACTAGTATATCGATGTATGCTGTGTGCAAACGTGTGGAAAATGGCTTAAACTGAAAAAAAAGTTTACAATTTATTTTTATGTCCATCTGTAAAATCTCAACACATAAACACAAATAAAAGAGATTAATGCTTACCAAATTTCAAGACATTGTGGACAGTAGTTTTTGAGATATGTTGCTCTGGACCACCGTGTTGGACAGAGAAACCAATGGACTAATACAGATATCTTTAGGCTCTACAGACACTGGGACAAAACAAGCATTATATTTCAATTGACAACCAAACTTAAAAATACCTGTCTTCAATGTCAATAGTTGTTTTTTCTTATTAAAGATAACCCTCTCTTTTGAACTCTTCTCCATGTTACTGAGTGGTAATGCAGGAATGAGTGCCCTAAGCCCTTCTCCTGAGCCATAGAAAAGCTATTTTACATCAGCAGCAGGTAGACAAGAAATTTTGAAAATTGGTGAGAAGAAGTAACAGCAATTATTCTCCAGGAGTCATCCTGCAGAATGTAATGCAGCAGCCTAAATCTGCTCATGTAATGTAGAACAGAATATCCACTACAGAAACATACACAGACCTGTAATTCAGAGTTCTGTGTGTTTGAAGAACTTGGTACATGATATTTATGGCTATTGATTAAATTTAAGCAGTCACATTACATTATAGACTCTACCCCATCTCGGGGAGAAGCTAAGAGCGAACACATTCCTTTGAGATGGGTCATGACATCATCGGTTTCTGTTCTGTCCTGGGAGTGTTCTCCATTAGCCCTGAAAAACAAACCTGCTGTTCCTGTAGGTTATCAAACACCTTGTAGGTCAGCATAGAGGGAGCTTAATGTCAGCAGTATAGTCCCTCAGTATGTGAAGGCTACAACAAACAACAAGGACATAAAACAGACCGAATCCAACAAAGAAAAATGAACACGTATACACATACACTCATAGACAGTGTACTTAAAGCTCAAAAAGATGGCAAAATCTGTAATCTTTTGCAAAGGTCAAGAGCCTGCTGGGGCCTGTCTTACACTTAGCTGTCTTGGGATGGAAAAGGTTTGTCCAGCATTGGGGTATATTAACCATGACATCAGTTTACTAAGATTAGAGGATTAGGGAATTTTCCATCTTTTTGAGCTTTAAATACACTCTCACTGTGCATGTGTGCTAGTATGTGTGTTAATTTGTCTTGTTTTTATACTTTTTTATGTCCTTTTTCTTTGTAGAACTGGGTTATTGACTTTTAATTTTTTATTCTGTACATAATTTATTCTAGAAAGGGCTTTGTATTGTGCTTCATAAATACAATTATTATTACCTTCCAAAACATGTTAGTGCAATGTGACAAATATAAAGATAGTTTTGAAAGAATTTTTTCCATCCTGACTATTATTTTTCCTTTGCCATGTTGAGTTTGATTGTTGGCATTCATTGGCTGAGACTTGGGAGGCTTGTGTTATTGACTGACTATGGATCAGGACCACTCCAGCCTGTAGGCTATTAGGAGAGCCAGCAGTTCAGGCTCCTGCCCTGCCGTTCCTTAATTGGTCCCCTCAGAAACCCGGCGCACACAAACTTCACTATCACATTGGAAGATTATACTGAAGAGAAAAGAGAATCCCAGTGTGCAAGCCGCTTGGCATCGATTAGCTCACTCTATCACTTCAGTTTCTACTTCACATTTTTTTTATCTCATTTCTTTTCACCTTCAGATTACAATCAGCTGGGGTGGTCTTTGAGTAAACCATACAAGTCCAGATAAAGAGGAGTAGACAGAGGAGAAAATGGCTGGAACAAATGGGAGATGACTCAGGACTGCCTACTGGGTAATTGGGTTTTATCCTCTCATTTTATCAGGCCTTGTTTTGGATTACAGCTATACAACACACACACATACATAGGAAAAGGAGAAGGATACCTAGACATTAGAAGATCTCAAGATAACTGATTAGGTGTGGGAGAATGAGACTGTTGCAGCAGTCTCATTATGACAGAGGAAAAGCTTAACCATTTTCTGTGGAAAACCGGGGCTTTTCACTCCAACCAAATCTGGTATCAAGGTATTGGACACAGTCAGTAAACACAATGCACGCAAAAATGTCAACACGAGATGCTTCTGTACAATAGCTTTTCTTTTCTATTTCCACATTCTAATTCAAGGCATGTTCATTTCAACCTGACATTTCAATTTCAGATGCTTCTACAATTCAGTGCTTTGAATATGGATCTTGTCAGTACATGTGTATGCTCTGGTTGGAGACCACGACAGGCTGACAATTGCAGGAGTCATCCAGCAGAAATACTGTACATATCTTACCCTACCCCCTAATACGCAGTATTTCACTACCTATTTCTACTGTGACTTTTGACAACAAAGTGGTGCTGTTACAAAAGTAATCTATGGCAAACAACATCCCTCAAGGTGAATGAAGGTTTATTGTATACAGGGGCAGTTAGTTCAAGCACCACTATGTTCAACGTGGACATGCGGAAATGTAACTATTTCATTCAATAATCTAATGAAATTATAATCTAGTCAAATGAAATTTCCTTGAAAGACCATATCCTGTACTTTAGCCTGCTTAAGTCTCTTAATGTGTCGGAACAGGAAATGGGTTTATTGTGCTTGTCAAATGAGCAATGCAGTTTAAATATGGAACTGGGTGCACCAGTGTGACATCTGACCAACACCAAGCTATGTCATGGATTTGTTGTGTTGATTGCAATAAAAGAGCATATCACCCAGTGCCACAGTATGGCTTTTTAATGTGTTTTTAATAGTTTTTGGATGACAGTGGAGCTCTATAGCTTGGAGGCATACAGTAAGCTATTCAGACTGTGGCTGCACAAAAATACTGGTTAGGATAAATTTATTGTTGGTTATTGTGTCTTCAGAGAAATTGCTGGTAAATAATGATAAAATAACAGCCGCATTAATTCTTTAACTCCTAAATATTAGTTATGTAATATAGGACCCTTGACTTTGCTGTATTGTCTTCAGCTCTGGGGTTGAGTTAGTCCAAACCAGCTAAGATGAAATGAAGCAGAAATAGGCAAAGCTATATATTGATTCTGCTGTCTGTGAGGTGAAACAAAAGTAGTCTTTAAATGAATGTAGCCACATCGATGCACGGAATAGATGTTATCTATCTTAATGACAAAGCAGAGTCCTTGACTGAAGGGGAACCTCATCAAAGTAACACATGCATAACCTTGCAACGGTGCTCGGAGAGCAGAAAAAAAAACAACCTTACGTATGGATAAACATTTAAATTCAACTGTTCAAGTCATTAACCAGCATCAATACGCAAGAGGAGAGGAATTCAACACTGCTCAGAAAGAATGTAAATAAAATTTGTTATATGCATATTTTTTCACTTTTTGTCTTAAAAATGCTTAATTCATTCTCATTTAAATGTAAATCAGTAGCACAAATAGAATTTTGAGTTTCTCCTTCAAATTCATATCGAACAAATGGGACTAGCCATCAGGAAAAGACTACAGGAGGTTATGTAGCTACAAATACAGAAGAATAATGTGAATACTAACAATAGAATAAATGGAAATGAAAAGCTATGTGATGATTCTTCAACAATCAACAACATAAATAGACAGCTTTGGTGCTCTGAAAACAATAAAAGATAAACATACTTCAAGAAGTAAGAGCATGACTGCTGTTCGCAGATAGTAGTCTATGAACCCTGTGGTGGGTAAGTGGTCAGGGTTGAGGGAGGGCTAGAGTCAGGTGGAGCATTAGAAAGAGAAGAGAAACTTTGCACTCTGTCACAGTGATGGCCAAGGAAGGGAAGGACAGCTGACCAGTGTTGGCAGATCACAGCTGCAAGGGTCTAACAGGGGATAGAGGAGGCCTGCAAAGGGGACAATCTAGCAGTCAAGCAGAGAGATGAGCTGCACAGACTGTTGACTGATCTTTGAACTTGTTATTATTGAAGATGCTGCCCTTCTTCAAATAAGTCCCGCTTTTCACTGTCAAATAAAAACAAAAAGAAAGAGACAGCAAAGGTAAATAGAGAGAATAGGTGCAGTGAATCATAGTGTGGTTTCAAACAGCTCCTCCAAACGCAGGTGCGCCTCTTGTCCCATGGAGTTTACTCTTTGTGCTCAGCAAGAGGCATGTTGTTCTACCCTAAACCACTAATGTTCCTACCAAAGCTGTCTCCAAGGAAAAGCTGCAGATGCGATGCCTACAGCATGGTGAAATCATTTATTCTGGACACGATAGTGGCAGTACACATTCAGTCGACATAATAACTATAAACATACTTTGGTATAATAATTTGAAAAGTAATTTAATTATGAGGTGAATCACTAACATGCATTTACTATTCAGGTTTACGCTTTAAGCTTAATTATTATCTTATTTTCAGCTTCATTAGCGTGTTTTATTTTTATTTTTAGAGAAACATGATGACAAACTGAAATGCTGGTGACATACAGTACTGAAGGTGTTGCTGACTTCTACTGCTTTCTATCCAAAAGTGTTGTAATGAAAAGGTCTTAGTGAGAGTAACAGTGGAATAATACGTAGATTTAAACTTTTTAAATCAAATTCTAGTGATTATTTATATATATTTTTAGAATCCCATTTGGGGGGAACTGAAGTCTATTTTGACTGACTAGTGACGTCACAATGCCAGAAATTTAGTAGTCGATACCAATACTGTCAATCTTGTCTTATTGCTTTTGAAGACTCAAGGAATGTGTTTTTACATGTACAATATGTCATTTATACCACTATGGGGGTCTCCCACATCAAAACAATAAGAAAAGAAGTTTGATGATGCCATGAAGTAGTGTGGGATCATTGGAGCTGTTGTCTTTACCACCATTGCTGTCAATGCAGTCGGCTACTCCGAGTCAGGATTCCTTCAGCGTTCATTGTTTAGGAGGTTTTTACCGGGAGCCAAGTTGGCAGTACAAAAAAAACCACAGAATAAAGCAGTTCTGTTTTAAAAAACAGTGTTGGACATTGACATTGAACATTTGGGATAATGTAAGTACACAACCTAACACAGTATACCATAGGTCTAGCGTTTTTCTGATATTTTTATATCTTTAAAGAAAATACATAACTGTTTACTGGGTCATTTTTCTATCTCTGGGTTCAACTTTGATTTGAATGTTTTAGCACTTCTCAAAGACAGTGCTTCTGAATCTTTCCCCACTGTCTGCAGAGCTGAGCATTTCTTCTGAAGCACACAGAAGGCATCTTCAAAGAACAATGGACTTCCACTTTCTGTTTTATTTCATGAATGACAGAGCTTTGTAGGTTTTACAACATACAGTCACACATGACTACAGAGAGGTATTATGTAGGCTTCATAAGCCAATAGGGACTCTTAAAACACATCCTGCATCTCTGACACAAAAGCACCAAATGGCCATTGAGAACAGACAGGGCTGCATGACATATAGCGTATCCTATAGGCGTAGTCCTTTTCTGTAGCTTAAGGTGTTATCTGAATTTCTTTTGCTAAAGGGAGACTGAGAGCAAATCTCTCTTAAATTCATAAAATGTGGACAAACCAGCCAAACAACTTCTCAACCATTAACCAGCCGTTCAACAGTGTTCATGAGACAGAAATTCATCTTAAATGGCAACAATTTGCAAGTGCATGCATTCAGAACATGTATTTGTGCATGGGGTTGCACACTTCTGTGTCAGTTTTGCATGTTCCTCAAACATTTACCATCACACTTGCTGGTCTCATTCCATTAGAGGCAGACAATGTCAAAGCGAACACGGTTGATGACTACCACATATACAGCACTGACAGCATATCTTTCATGATGTATACAGTATAAGGGCTGTGTCGGTTCTGAAGTACACTAACAAGGAAATCAATCACATGTTCACCCCTATAGATTTCTTACATTTGTCAGTTTTGATGTGTTTCCAATAAGCTTCACATCAATATTGCCATGTGCTATGGTATACTGGATATTGAAGTCTCCCTGGTGAGACAAAATCAGAAAGAAAAAAGAAAAAGATAACATTAATGCTGATGTCTAAATCCGTTCTTTTTGATTCATCATTTTTTCTCACATGACATCAAAACTGATGCATGAACATGTTCGCCTCTGCATGTCAAAATACTGTGGCACACAGTGCACATAAACACATCACACATAAATAAACACTGAACCCCTACTTTAATCCAAAAGTCATTAAATATGTATTTGCTTTTGATTACTCTTGAAATTAATTCATCAGGGAGAGCAGTGACAGGTGCTTGCTGTTACTGACAAACTGCTGTGGCAGTTACTGATAACATAAGATACTTAAGTATTCTGCACTGTAACCCTCCTATCTGTCTTTCTCTCTCTCTTCCTCCCTTTGCTTTTTCCTCCTAACATCCCCCGCTCCCTCGTTCTGCCTCTCCAAGCTCAGCTTTGCTTTCTCCTTCAGTCAGGTGAGTTGAGAAATGATACCAGAACCAAAACATTTGTCACTGCAACAATCCACTGAAACTAAATTACATCGAAAGGAATTGCATGGGAGGAGTGGACAACAAGAATGGATGAAGGGATGGGGTATTTATGAAATAAAAGCGCTTTAGTGGAAACAAAATTGCTACCATTGGTACAAACTGGGAGCTACGAGAGGAGAGAAGGGGGGGGGGGATTGAAGTGTTTGGCATTGAAGTGAATGGTGTATGGTGTGAATCTTGCCTTTGTGGCAATGCCCTTGAGTTAGCCAGTGAGGCATTGAATGGTGCATTGTGGATGTGCAGTTATCTCCAAGGCTTCCCTTTCAGTGTTATTAGAAAACACATGACGGCAATGCTAGCTCTCATCGAACAGAACGCTTCAAGGCTGTTGAGACAAGGCTGAGAGGCAAACCTGCAGGAGGTAAGTGAAATGGCAGCATTTGACACCCCGTCATTCTCTCAGCATTTGGGCGTACAGCCACTATGGTAAGACATTACAATGCATGCATGCAATCATTGAGTACACATGCAACATGTATAAATGATGATCACTATGTAGTATGTAACTGTTTACTGTATATGCTAGAGATATCCACAGCTGATCCTAAGAATTGGTACCTTGTTGTAACAAACCATTTGGCAGAGTTAGGTTAGAATTTTACAACCCCAGGTGGTTTGCCTTTGCGAGGGTGACACAAGGGGTATTCAGTTGGTTGCAATTTGCAACCTCATCCCTAGATGCCACTAAATCCTCCATACTGGACCCTCAAGACAGTTGGGCACTACAGTGAGTCTTTGAATCAAGTAGTTTGTGAAAAATAAAGTGTAGGCTACAGCTATTATTTGAATGTGCCAGATAGATCTTTTATCAACATTGTCTATCTTTTGCTGTTTTATGTGTATAAGTATTTTTATGTATACTGATGATAGATAGATACTTTATTTATCCAGAGGGAAATTCTGAGCAACTGAGCATCTTTGGCACAAAAATGTATTTTGGGATAATCAAGTCCTGCCTTATCTCATTTTCAGGTTGTTGCTTATGTGTATACAGGCCAGAGCCGCTGTGTCATTTAGTATCAGATGGGACTCTGCAGATACCCAGTATTAAAGGACTCGGATCAGGATCAGGGCCAAAAAAAACTTGATCAGGACATCCCAGGTTAATGCTGATTCTAAATAAAAGGAATCACATCTAATTACATAAAAATAATTCCACAATACAATAAAGACAAAACTTAATGGAGGAGGAGATGGACCTCAATTAATCTACTATATATATATATATATATATATATATCCACAATCGAATTGAACAAATATGAAGCTGCATCAACAGATTTATAATGAAAGCATTGTTTTTTTACTGGAGCAAACAAAAGGATTTTGTTCCAATCAATCCTACCTCTCCTGGGAATATCATGTACAAAAGCTTATCTATTGACCAGATTCCAAAGTCTCAATATCCCATAGACAAAAAAAAAAACACAATAGCTATTTGATTACAACTGTAGTTCTGTCCAACCAGGACTCTCATTCATTTGTCAGTGTTTACTTCTAAGCATAATCTATTTTCTGTGCATAACATTCCCAATACTTTCCCCGTATTTGATTTTGTAGCTTTCACTGTAGACAATATTTCCTGCCTCGATTGGCTGCCAGTGAGCTTTGTTCCCTCTTAATGTGGAGAAAAATGATGGGAGAGGGGGTTGGTGGGTTAGATAGAGAAATGGGTTCCCTTTCAATAATGCAATAGTGAAACTGGGCAATATGACCACCATGCGATCTCCTACAGAATAGAAACAACGGTGAATACCAGCCCAGCTGTGCTCGTGAATTCATCTCATGTGAAATGTCAGTTAAATCAAAGCCGGAGCTTGAGAAAGAGTCTGGCAGTCATCTTTTTTTTGGGATAAATAAAACATGGCAGAGATGACTCTGTTGCCCTTTCTTCCTCTCTCACTCTGTTTCTATCTTGAGTTTTTCACTTATGCCATGCTTGAGCCAAGATGCGTTTTAAGCAGCAGGAGGTACAATAGCTACAATGGGCTGCAGCTCCGAGCCTCGGTCACTAAGGGCTTGTCAAATCTAATTAAATTAAAAGCCAAATTATGTTCCTAAATTTAAATGAAACTTTGTATTTTGCTAGCATCTTGCAGTGCTGCTGCATTGTTGAAACTACCATGCTTTTCCTCGGCACTCTGCATGACATTCAGGTTGCAGAAAGGTTAGAGGGGCAGTCATCCTACCTAACCTACCCTACTGTACGATGATCTAAGGTCAATCGGACATCTGTCATGGAGCACGATAGCCCGGTGCTTCTCCTCCTGTTTTGCATGTGGATAGAGTGGTGGCTTGCTCCAGGCTGACCAGTTACATGGCTTAACAGTGTTATCATGTCAGTGTCAGAGGGCAAAGGTACATTTATTGATTTTACCCTGATAACCTTATAGTACATATACTATTAGGTCCTAACTGATGTTTCAAATCAAGCAGTCTGTCCAATTAGTTTATGCAAGTCAAGCATCCCATTATAAAGGATATGGTTGGCATTATTCTCATTATTTTTCTTACTGTTGAAAAATCCCATGAAAAGACCAAAACCAGCAATGTGTTCTTCCATTGTTCAGTGCTTTCTGACTTCCCTACCCTGTCTGTGTGGCCCAAAGCCCAGTCACTAGGCAATTCAAGATGTAAATCTTTAAAAAAAAAAAAAATTTACTCTAGTAAATGCATTAATCTGCATATGTTTCGGATTATTTTCAGCTGAGGGTTTAAACATTTGGCACCCCAGTGAGTATTAACAGCAGGGTTGACTAAAAATTAAAGGATCATCCAATTAATTGATTAGTTGATCAGCTATGCAGATAATTAGTCGAGTCATTTTTCAAGTAAAAAATGCCAAACATTACCTGCTCCAGCTTCTAAACTGTGAGGATTTGCTGCAGTTGAGCATTTTCTGAAATCACAGATAGCTCTTTTTCAACATGAATGATCCACAAAGAAATTAATTTACAGTGAAGCCTACAAAGCCACGGTTCTTCACACGGATGACTCAAGTTGTGCAGCAACACTCATGTGACTCACTCTACTTAAAACATATCCAAGCACTCGCTCACTCTTTCACTGCCAACACTGCCGCTTCACTGATCACTCTGCAACACATCTGCTATGTTCTTCGCTCATTATTTCGACATTTCATCGGCCCCATCTCCTCCCTGAATCCACCTGTAGGCACTGATTCGAGGTTTCTCCTCTGGGGTAAGTCTGTTATCGTCACTTTGTGTTCTCTCAGCGTTTTAAATGGTATGCTTGCAGGTGAGTGATAGCCGAGTCCCGTCCTTGCAAGACATAAAAAATACATCTGGATTGCTGAATTACAACCCAGCTTCTAATTGATAATTAAATTACCAGCTGTAGGGGAGTCTATACATGCATGTGGCAAGAGAACAGAATTTTTATTTCAACCATTCTTCATAACTTAGCCCGGCCTGCATGTTTTACATTATTTAGTCGTTTTTTTGTGCAGTCTGCCTTTTCCATTTCATCTCATTTCAGTTCTGCATAAAGTATTTGACTGTTGACATCCATATTATTGCACAACATAAATATTTATTTTACAGCCTGGCAGAGAGCCATCGTAAACACAGGCCCCATTTTAAAACCTGGCAGATGTATAACAACTTATACCTATTCAGCTTGTGAAAACTGCATATTGCACACACAGGCACATTTCACTTTCACGCACTCACAATATTGCTGCTTTTTTTTCTGCCAAGCATAGGTCACTACTTTCAAACATCATGCAACGCTTTACATGGAAATGTAACCCCTGTGGAAAACGGTGGACATGTAAATAGCACATACAGCCAGTTTTGAAAGGGTATACACAACGCCTCTCAGGCCAGCATTAAAAGACTGACAAAAACCCTCCTGATCCCTACATGCAAACTTGCCCTTAAGATAAATATCCTTAATCTAATATTTATGCTATGCAAATTTCCAAGTTGCAGCTAATTTCCAAACTTGGGATGCAGAAATAAAAAACCTTTGGGCTAGTTAACTAATTGAATTGCAAATGCTTCTTTGTTACACTGCCATGCGCTAAATGGATGTCAATAGGTCAGGATACACTCACCAGAGGAAAAAGAAAATATCTCATGATGATCAATTCACTGAAAAAGTGGAATTATTTTTCAACACTACCTATCATCTCAGTCTTCCAGGCTTTTTTTTTTTTTTTTTACAGCACACTTACTTTTGATAAAACTGGTAGTTGGGTATCCCCCACAGGACAACCCATCTTGTATACCCACCGGATCCACTAACCTTTTATTACTATCAAATTTCTGCACGTGCCTGCAAAATTCAAATAAAAAGCATCTTCAGATTTCAAAGCAACCAGTATCAATTAGAAGTTGCCCCTCAAGCAACCACCTCCCTGTAACCGACCTTGGGAGTGCACTGTGAAACAATAGCTGGGGCTTAATTACATTAAGTGAGCAAAATGCGACATAGACCAATTTTCTCTCATTTTACTGATAATTTCTCAAAAGAACAACTTCTCAGTGGACCGATTCACGCGGTTAAAGAGACCTTCACCACATGTGGTGGCTTTAAGCTGTTAAAATGTAAAAAGAAAAATGAAACGCACTAATTACTCGCACAGCAGGCTATGGGTACGATATGGAACAGATATGCACACTGGCAAAGGCCAACAGAGCGGCATCATCTTAGAGTAAGGCTGAACAAAACTGCTCTCCAAACTGATTTTGAATTTCTAATCAGCTTAATTGCAGTGCGTTAAAAGGAACCCGACTCAGTTTAAACCTTTAAAAAACGCTCATCTTCTAAAATACCCCCCCTCACACAAACACACACACACACACACACACACACCGGTCAAACAGCGCTCAGCCAGCGCGTGGCGTATTATCAATTCAAACTTAATTCAAATGCAAGCTGAAAAAATATCTCACTTTTTCACACACAAACACTTCACACCTGCGTTGGTGTATCACTTTTCAGAAGCCAAACTAAAACCACAGCTCCAAACGCTGTCTGTGGAGGCACACACATCTTTTTTTATTTTTTTATTTTTTAGTTTATTCTGGAGGATTGAGACCCCTCCATGCGGGTAAAAACCCATTCAGCTCATCAAACAGTATATCTGTGCTTACCTCTTGCTAAGGTGGTCGGGACTTGCGAACCGAGAAGCACGAGGATGCCAAAACTCAAGTAGCATCCTCCCGAAAACTGTCCCATCACTGCTCTGCTCGTCTCCCTCCCCGTCGGGTCTGGGGCCACCGGCCGCGGGTCTCGAACATTTGTCGTCCGCTCGAGGCGCCTCTACACGCGACTCCGAGCCCCGACGACCGCTCTGTCCCAGGTGTTTGGGGCTAGTTTAGTGTCCGCCAGGAAAGGAGCCGTCACCTCACAGAATCGCAGTGCGGAGGGAAGAGATGGAAAGTGGTGCGGAGCTTTCAGCAGTCGGCACTCTTCTGCGCGAGAGTGGAATAATTACAGAGCGCGCGCGAGGCAACAGCTTTTGGGGGGTTTTCGAAAGGAGAGAGGGAGGGAGGGAGAGAGAGAGAGAGGGAGGGATAGAGACGTAAAGAGAGAGTGACAGAGGTCTTGTTCAAACCTCCGTGGACCTGTTGAGAAATTATTGCGTGTGTGCACGTGGGCACACGCGCGGGTGTTTGTGCGCGCGCCTGTGATGATCAGATGAAAGAAAACAAGGTCTTTCAATTATCTCTCTCTCTCTCTCTCTCTCTCTCTCTCTCTCTCTCTACTTTTTTAAAACCCGTTTTCAGCTGCACCCAAGCCTGTTTTCTGGACACCAGTTATGGTCAGTGAAATCGACACCATTCCCTTGGAGCTCTTGCCGGTGGCGTTGTCTGGAAAATTACCTTTTTACTAATTAATGCTTATCTGCAGCCTATGAACATATGGCCTCTGATTTGTGTCCAATTGGCAGTTAAGCAGGCAGTAGCTAAACTAAATTAGGCTACTTCTTTCCAAATGTCCTTTTTTCCCCAAATTATTTCATGCATCTGTTTATAGCAAAATGTATATTTAGTGTTCTAACATTATTCTAAATTCTAACATATTAATTATATTGGTGTAAGAATCATTAAGTAAAAGTAGCACTCCATTACAAGTATGAATTCAAAAAAGTACTTTTAAAAGTAAAAGTACCGACTACTTTTACTTTTATTCAGTTTACTGTCTAACAATGTATCATATTTTATTAGACTCATCAAGTTTGTAACTATATATATTGACTGCTGTCAAAGAAATGTAGTAAAAAATGCAACATTTAATGGTATTTGGAAGTATTAAGTTGCATAATTAAAATACTTTCGAATTCTACTCAAGTACAGATACTGAGTATAAGTACTTATTGTAGTGACTTTGCATTTGGGTAGTTTAATCAACAACAATGCACGGTATTATATGTTTGGAAAGAACATTTTATTCTGAAGGGTCACTTATAGCTGTCAGATGAATGTGGAGTAAAAAGTACAGTATTTACATAAGAAATGTAATGTCAAGTAATGTAAGTACTCCAGTAAAGTACCTCAAAACTGTCCTTAAGGACAGTACTTAACTCCACCACTATGAGCTGCTGTTCTCGCTTACTATGACAGTATTGCCATCAATCGCTCTGTTATCAACTGCTGTGGAAATATATGAGATAATACAGCTTTCTAATAATAGTATAACAGTATCCACTTCCACAGAATCATTCCACACTCGCTTATCAGAACATGATAGGATATCCCATTCAAAGTGTGTGTGTGTCAATGTTTGTTTTTTATGTAAATCACTGAAGTTTGACCTTCTCTGACATAATTACCCTATTGACCAGAAATTCAGTGGTTCATTTCCCAGAGTTCTTGCCTGGGGTCAGCCTGTCAGGCAAGGTTAACTGCTTGATAATATTTCTAAAGGGAGCCATAAACTGTGCATTAAATATTTGGGACGTCCTTAAGGCTATTGAGCTACCTGACAGACCGAAAACAATAAGAAACAAGCCAAAATGCTGTTCTTTTGTTAAATGGACATGTCGGTTTTATTATTTGTGAAAACATCAAAGGTTGCAAAATGACAACACTTACTTGCTAGTACTGTACTGAACTCTAATCCTTCCATCTTGAACTGACTGATCATGCCATGAGATGACAGAAGCAGCCGGAAAACATTCTTAACTTGTCTTTTATGTGTGTTTGTGTTTGTGTGTGTGTGTGTGTGTGTGTGTGTGTGTGTGTGTGTGTGTGTGTGATAAAAACCACGGGCTGCTGATTAACAATGAAATAAGAGTAACTGAATGCTCCTGGGCAGCTCTATAGTGCCCGACACTGAGCTATCCTAATGGGAATTGAAGTGCTCCACTGTGGGAAATAATGTTGTGGGTCATATTAGTGTGGGGCTGCTAAAACTGCCGCATTTGTCTATAGCTAATGAACCCACAGGACCAAGACATTTTGGCTACAGAATAGGGAAGTTCCTGTAAGGTTCAGATAAGTGTCACTGCAATCCAAAACAACAAAAAGCTCATCACGAAATAAATAAATAAGTAATACCCTTTCCCATGGAGACAAGATGAAAGCGTGTTTTCAGCCTTTAAAGATTTATTTGTTCCATCCAGTGTACAAAGCAGGCAGGTCCAAACAGTCACACTTTACTGTGGTGGATTTTTGTTATTTCTAAATCAAGACTCCTTAATTTATTTGTAAAACAATGTCTTTGGGCTATCTAGTCTCAAGTTAGTAATGGTGGCAATTGTGGAGAATATTTTCATGGTGCAGTTAAAAATGAATTCACAACTAATAAAAACATGCTACTGTATGTGCAGAAAAAAAGGTGTCCTTGTTTGACAAGAGTGAGAAACAAGCAAGGTTTGCACCTTGTATTAAATAAATACGACGCAGGGAAATATCATGCAAATACATTGTAACAGACATGTTTACCTACAGATACATGCCAGCAGTGTTTCTATAAGGCAGGAAGCACCGCATTATTCATCGCTGTCTACATTTTCTTGCTTCATCCATCTGACGGAAGGGATACCTAGTGCGAGTGCTTGCATAAAATTCTCTGATGTAAATGTGCAAAACAAGCAGTTTCTTGCTCTTACCACATAAAGCATTTAAAAGAACAAGGCAAAAGGTTCATTGCCACCGAGCTGCTGCAGCATCAGCTCACAACAGCAATGAGTGACAGGCACAAATAATCCACCTTATTGTCTTCTGTATATTGAATTTGGTGTGTATTACGGAACTCCTTAAATTTCCCTCACTGTGTGTTGCCAGCATGTGTATGTTTGTTGGATTTTAGTAGAAGTTTTACATTCTTCTCACAACTTTGGAGGGCCTCGGCAGAGGAACAGTGAATGTCACTCATTTACTCAGTCAACCGAATCTGTCTTTCAAAAAAACAAAAGCCCTGCCTATGAGAATGATATTGTTTTTAATATGCAACGTTTTGCTGAGTCTGCATCTCTTTTGCAGCATCACCCTCATACTTCACAATCACGGTGATACCAAAAAGTCAGACCTGGTTCGAATTTATCGCTTTTCTTTTGCAGAAAAACTCCACTGCAGCAAGTGAAGGTTAAAGGTACCTTGTTGAGTGTTTGGCCACCAGTACTGTGGAGCAACGCTTTAACTTTTTATTATTTCATTGTACTTTCCGTTTCTCTGTAGAGCACCTTGGTCAACATGTGCCCTATAAATAAATTGACTTGACTTGACATTCACCGGCAGGAATCAAATGCCAAAGTTTCAGTTCCTGTTCAAATGCAGGAATCAGAATCAGGTTTATTTCCAAGTAGGTTTCCACATACAAGGGATTTGCCTTGGTAAGATGGTGCATTACAATAAACATGGAGTAATATAAATAAAGATAAAAATGGAGGTAATATATACAATATAACATAAAATAACCGTTATTCACATTAACAATTGTTATTTACAAGTAGTGTTCCCATCATGTAGATGGGTGGATGTCTGTCTCTCATGCAGAAGACTAGAGTTCTGCAGTCCTGTCACAGATCTGTGATTATCATTTCCATTTTTATTAACCATAACCACGATCTTTCCATAAGCCATAACACCATATTATAAGAAAAAGTTCCACAGTTTGGGAAATTCGCTTATCTGCTTTCTCACCGAGAGTTTGAGGAGTTATCTGTATGCTAATTTGAAGTTACAGCCAGCAGCAGGCCAACTTAGCTTAGCATAAAGACTGTAAAGGAAACAGCTAGCACTGCCCAAAGCTAACAAGATCTACCTACCAGCACCTGTAAATTTCACTAATTAACATGTTACAGTGTCTCTTCAATTGAATCCATACAAAAAACATACACAAATTGATGAAATTGATTGATTAGCAATGACACTCATTATTTTTCCATTACATTTTTTGTAACAAAGCCTTTCCAGTGAACATGCACAATAGCAGCACCCTGACTCTATTTGACCTGAATGGAACAGAACCCGCTGGTAACACCTGTGTTTACCCTACTAATTCATGTCAAAATGGCTGCTGGGAAAAAATTCTATTAGCCGTTTTAAATGAAGTTATGTGCCAGATGGTAACTTTACATTCAGAATACAGATATAAGAGTGGAGTGTTATTGCGCTTCTCATCTAACTGTCAGTAACTAAATAATACTTTAAGATGCCACACTTTTCCTTTAACCATAGTTTATTTGCTATAGATAGATATTGCAGAAAGTAAGAATTTAAAATGCAGGCTACAGAATATATTTATGTATATATATATATATGTGTATGTTCTTGTTTGACAATAGAACTGGCCTGGACCCATACTGTACTGTATGTATGTGCAGGAGCAAGAAGGTGATGTGATTCACTGCAGACTAAAGAGGGTAGTAGATGTTGGTGGTAATGTGCTGTAAAAGATAAGAGTATGTCAATATAAGAGGAAAAGAAGAAGGCCGCAGCTTTGCAAATCTTTTATGAAGTCAGAAATGCATTCCACATATTTTCGTGTTTTGGTGAGTGATGTTGAATACAAATTTATAATGAAAACCCCTCAAGCTACCTTTGAGTGCATAATTTGAAACGTTGTTAAAGGATGATAGACAGTTACTCATCGACCCTCCTGTTCTGCTAACCTGGAGTTTTGAACCAGCAACCCCCCAGTCATAAGCCCAGAAGTCCAACATTCCTGGGGCTCAGCAATATTGTAATGCTTGTTCAATATACGACAACACGTGTATGCTGATACTGAAATAATTGGCTTCACTTTTCAATTCACCATTGTTCTTTGTTGTTCAGGGGCTATATAGGATGTGAATCACCAAAAGGTGCAATTAAGTGACGAAAGACAAGAAAGAAAATCAATGTATTGGGTGTATTTTTCTATCTAATGGAATAGTATAGTGCTCACTATTCATATATCAGTCACCATGCAATCAATAATGGAATAGCTTAAACAAAAGTATAGAATTATTTATTAACCAAAATACTCATATAGTGCATTTTTACCTTAAGGAAATCTTGCATGTCATTCTTTATGTTCGGGCTAAGTAACTCCACCATATTCCAGTTTCTTAGTTGAATACAAGACACAGTTATTAAGTATTTAATATATTAAAAGCCAGATGAAAAATGTGCATCTTGCAATGCTACTTACATAGAACACATACCTATCAAGATACACCAACATGTCACAAACACCCAAATCTAAAATGATTGGAAATCAATTGGAGTCAAGACAGCAAAGGTAACAAGTAACTGTTACACTATCTCTTCCATGTTCTTGTTAAAAATATAGCTGAGGGCATTCTGACTCAACTGCAGATGAGCTTTAGCTTTCTGTCGAGAGAAGCAAACGTGCAACAATCGATTCAAAATTAGATAAGGGCTTGATCTCCTTGTATCACAGCACAGATACAGGCAGTAGTGTGATCTCACAGTACAAGCTCATTGGTAATTTCATGATCAGAGGCAAGGGATGACCACTTCCAGTGTATATGTGAAAGGGAGTTATCTAATACAGTATACATTAACATTAGATGTGATAGGGAGCTGGTCAATAAAATGAGGTCTTTTCATGTCTTGTAAAAGCAGTGGACCTCCCACCAGGGCGTAATGGCAGTCATATAATAGAAAGGGGAGTCGACCCAAGCTTCTCCTGAGAGGTAAATCGTGTTTTTGTGTAGGAGGTGCGCAGCCGGCCCATATATTAATATATGGCTCCATAAATGTGATAACATGGCCCAAATATGGATATACAACATCCCAAATTTGTTGGGAGATTTCTTTCACATTTAACATTGCTGGTTGAAAACACTGACCTACACAATAACCATATGGAAAGATATAACACTTTCCTCTGTTGCATGTGTATTTGGATAACGTAATATCTGAATAAATTTGGATTCAAGTAGTCATTTGGCTTTATATACAGTTCAGTCATACAAAATGTCTCTGTTGCCAATACACATGATGTCATAGTCTGATTAATCTCTTTACCTGACTGCATGAACTGAAAATTCTCCATTTAATCATTTTCAGATGCCTGAAATACCATAATTAGTTCTCTAATAATATAAACCTTCAGTAAACTTCAGTTACATATCTTGTAAGACTAGTGACTTTCATATACACTATGGAAACGATACATTACCCAATTATTTGATGTGAAGGTTTATCTTAGAAGTCAGCATTTTGATCAGTTTATACATTCATCGCCTGTAGTAGAGACTCTGTAGACTAACATTAGTGGTTTTAAACATACGTTTCTTTTTTTTCGGCAGGCTGAGCATTTAGAACCAGAATACATGGAATATGTTCCCATGCCCCGTACAACCTACACTGTTTTATTCTGTGTTTGATCAATTGTTAACATGGAACACAATAAACCTGGTTATTCATACCTATGGTTGTCTAAAGTCTGCGACCACTTGTTTTAGCTTTGGCATCTGATTGCCAGTAAGAAAAAGTGACAATCCAGTTTATCTTCTGCACTGCCAAAGTTAAACTCATTATTTCAGGGTGTTGATCATCATTACATTATGACATCATACCATCATGTTTTTTGTTTTACTGATTAACGACTACGTAACTTGAGTTGATGACACGCCTACACACGTAGCAGATGTGTTCACAATATTTCTCCCTCTGGGACATCAAGCTCCTTCCACCATTCCCCATCCTTGGCAACATGACCTCTCTAGCTCAGTCACAGTCCTGTGCCAGGTCATTTTTGATGCTCCAAGTTTTCTTTTGCCTCAGCACAACTCTGTGATCTGGCTCCATTCAAAGGACATGGCCCAGCCAGCGCAGATGCCTCTGCCGTATTTCAGTGGTGATGTTCCTGCTTTTGTGTTCTCTGTATAATTCCAAAACTGTGATCTTGGCCAGAGGATGCCACATTACCTTCTCAGGCAGCCATTGTGGGTGCCTCAATCATCATTGTGTTATTACATGTACAATACTCGTGTGTGTGTCATGCACCCATTGTGTCATGCATCCAGTGTTAACTTTTCTTATCCTCCTGCACAATACTGTTTGCCAGTGCAGCAAGGTTGTCAGGTCATATTCACTGTAAAGGAACTGCTTGCTGCCTCTTAAGATCACAATGACTGTGCTCTGTTTGGCCTTGCTGGCCTGCCACATGTTTACTAAAGTGGCAGCATGTATTATGACAAGTTTCTATTAGATGATGGTCAAGCAGTGGGATATTTTCTAAATTCTGTCGGACATGACTTGTTGATGATATGTTGCACTAAGGTGTATTACTCTTTGCTCATATTCATTGTCGTTGCCATACATTTGATATCATGTAGCAAATTTAAAGGGTGTGGAGACCCTGCCTGGTATTCCAAACTGGCACTGTCTTGGTCAGGGTTGGAGAGCACAAAGAATCTCTTTGCAATCCTGTTACAAAACCCTAAAAATACAGAAGCAAATAGCAAACAGTGCGGTATGATTTTAGCTATTAAATTTGATAGCTTTATAGGAACAAAACATTGCTTTAACTCACAGATAAAAGATGTTATGACTGGTACTACTTTTCCCAAGCAAGTATCACTACAGCTAGTGTAAATATTCTGTGCCAATAAAACAGGTCTGACATTTCTGTTTATGCTAAAGGCTGAGTACAGGAGGGAGAGAGACCAGTCCTATTTTGATGAGGCTGCAAACACACATAGAGCACACCAGGTTATCTGTGACCGCTGTGTCCTTATAAACACAAAGCGATTAGGCTGAAGACGTGATAGAAACATTTAACCAACATGTCCTTGCTTCTCTCTGCGGTGTTCTGCTGGCCTTCGGGCAAGAGCAGTTGAACAAAATGATAGAAAGAAAATTACGCAGAGGCATTGTGTGGGAGGTTTTACTGTAAACCAGTTTTGTTTTTCTATGTGGTAAATAAGCTGCGAATGCAAGCTGGCTCAGTCTTTTACCACTAATGGAGATTGCACCATATTCATGACTTAACAAAAGATTTACTTTTTTTCCAAACTAAAGGTGAAAATGCAGTTGTTGACGTGTGCAGACAAAAGACAAGATGGAAAAAGCTACCATTCAACACGAATCTCTATTTGTTCTGGCCATGCACATCTATTGTGATGCATGCACTTTTCAGAATGAATCACTGGTTTTCCTGTTTCAAATTCCAAATTTAAACCATGAACTGGAAACACAGGACTGTCTTGGATCTAAAAGTAAATTGATTTAAGCTGCAGATTGTAATAAAATATAAGTTGGTACAACATTGTAATCGTTAGCTTCCACTCAAAGATTGTATGCTTCTTTCCCAAGTGCACTTTGGGATTCATAGTGAACCCTGAGGTTCTTATGCTTGCACATAACCTTTCTGCCTTGATATCTGGTTATATGTTGACCACTTTTAAATGATAAACAGAAAAAAACAAAAACAAAGCTTCAACTGACTTTTGTTTCCATACATATCTTTGTCTTGGTCTGTTCAAATCTGAAGAATACCAGAAGAAGCTATCTTTTTGTTCACCTCCTTTTGAATAAAATAATTTGAATAAAAATAGAGTATGCATTATGTTTGCCTGCCTCTCAAATTTGTCTGCTCAGACCTTGAGGAGATAGCGTAGCCGTTGCTGTTTAAGTATAAATGAGTATCTGAGTACATGTCAGTTTCAAGGTCTGATATCCATGTACATAAGAAGCAGAGGCATGTATCGTATGTGCATGAATGTCTATGTGTGTGGTTGTGTGTGAGGAACCAGGACACACTTGCTACAACACAAAGAGCCATTGCCCTCGAGCAATGGGCTCAAGCCTTAGAGAGCCATCCCAGTGACAGGGCCGGGGGTCCATGGAGCTAATCAGACCCCTGGGACATGCTGTCAGGCAACAGTTTTTTTTGTTGATACTTGGGGATTCTCTACACATAAGGACAAAGAGGGATAAAGTCAGTCTGAAGGTCTTTCTCTCTCCCTGCTCATTGTCCACCTTTGGCTAGGTGTCGCTGATTGCAGGAATTCATGTGCTGGTATGCATGAGTATATAAAGTTGACAGCTTTATCTTAAATGCAAATAGTCTCCCATATCTGATTGATTCAGTATGCTATCACATCCATGATGCACCATACAAAATGTTGAAAAAAATGGCAACTATGTCCATGAAAGCAATATTTGCTCTCACCAATTGAATCCATTACTTAAAAATCCGTACTGCATACTAATCAAAGGAAATATCACTATCACTAATAAAATAAAAGCTTCCATAAAGTTTTTCAATGGTGTATTGTATGTATTGTGTTTAGAAACTGGACAGTTATGTAACAACAGCATCACTATTAAAAAGAACCAGACCCCTGGGACCTGCTCTCAGGCAACAGTTTCTGTTGTTGATGCTTGGAGTTTCTCGACATCCAAGGACTGTAGCTATTTGAGCGCTGGATGAAACAAGACATCTTCAATGTACCGTATATATTATATGCTGTACATGTACTAGAATGTGGCTTTATTAATGCAGAACTGAGAAGTAATCAAATGAAAACTGGGTAATTATCTTTGTTCATATATTTACAGCAATGTTTTACCTATTTTAAAATGGTAGAACTATTTAAAAAACTGGAATAAAATCAAATTTTAACTACAAATACTGTATACACTATCATGCATCAACCTCTTTAATCTAATTTGCCAGTGTGTAATGTTATATATGACACATTTTTAGACACTTATTGTAAATAAATTAATTTAACATTTGGAGAATTTATATTAGAGCAACAGGGAAATAAAGCATAAATATGGAATTTGTTTTTAGATGCCAAGCACCTCATGGATCAACTTGATAATTTCCAGGTACATTAATTCATTCATTTCCCTTCTGTAATGACCATGACATACTAACATGAATAAAATGATGTAAAATGTGGATAAAATCCTCCATCACGGCATATGAAATCTTGAATTGTGATATTGATATATACTGTGATACTGCTATTTTCTACCGTTAATTCCTAGGCAGGTACTGCTTAGTTAGTCCAGTGAATTAGATACCTGACAAATCAAGGTACTTTATCACTTTTATGCAAAAATCATATAAAAATCCCAAACTACCATAAGCATTTTTAAATTACAAAGAAAATAAATAAATAGGCACATATGTTATTATTAAAGTCCAGCTGAAAGATCACACCACCATGGCCAGAGAAAATCGTCCCCTCTAAGCGAAATAACGTCACTCACACCAGAATCTTTCCTCTCAAGTCAGTCTGCACAGATATACACCTTCTTGTGTTTTATGGAAATCAAATGTCAAAATTGACTAACTGGATTCCCCAAAAGCCTCTCCAGTAATCTTGCCCTGAAGCTTCTGACATTCATGGAAAGGTGAAGACAAACTGTCTTTGGTGATTGGTGCAATATCGCCCTTGGGGTTAGAGCAACTGCCAATCAGCACGGTATTGCAAAATATATAGCTAGGATTCTGATCCAGCTTTTCTCTGTCGATTGTGCCATATTCACAGGAACCAGAAGAAGAAAGAAAAAGCAAAAGGCTAAATCCAGAATGCATGCATCATGTGCCACATCAAAGCCTATTCATTATTATACTTCATTGCCTTCAATAAAAGTCTTACAGGTGCAAAAACAAAAATGGTGCAGAGCATGCACAGTGATGTGTGGTTATTAATGTAGGTCAAGGATAAAATGCAATAACTGACAAATATGAACTGACATTTTTGTACTGTATGTGTTTCTTTGCTTGTAGTAATTACAATAGAACAGCAGTATAACTTATATTAAAATATTCTGTATTTACGCACTCCTGTATTTTACCATTACTAATGAAATGTTTAAGAATAAAGAAGAGAGTGGTATTAAGGACAACATAAAGGAGAAGGAAACATGGTCTACGTTTTGCTTTATTTCTTCAAACAACAGGCAGGAGGAAGAACTATACATGTAGTAAATATTACACGTTTTGTAATGTATATTTCTTGACGTATTTGGGTAGTTGTGAGTTGGTAAGTCGAAGTGTTATAAAAGTACACTGTGTGTGGAATAAAAGAAATATCAAACTGGGCTCACTGCCAGCTGCGCCACAGGCACTGTACATCTTAAAACAGCATAAAGATATCTCAGTACAAAGTTCAGATCATGTATCACATCCTCTGAGACCAATTATCTGTTTCTCCTTCTTAACCACCCAACTCTCAATTTCCTCTCATTTCAAAACAAAACACAATAAACTGCGTGAGGAGATGAGTGGATTATTATGTGAGGCAGCTTAGAACTCTCTGTGATTTGAAATTTAATATTTATATTGACAGTAACTGTACAAAGAAAAAACTTTCTTTATTACAAAGGCAGTTTTGTTGCTCTCTCGAAACCTCATTTATTTCCACATGATCAGAGAAATATCAATCACCTCTTGAAGTGGGATTGTGTATGACTGATATGTTTTGTGTACAATCAGTGATTAAACAAAGTCCTTGTTACTTTGCAACATCGACATAATGATGGATGTGTATCCTTCCCCCACAGCACAAGATCGTAAATGATCTTGTCATGTATGTTAACATATAATATGTGCTGTATCCATAAAGAGTACAAAACGTGCTATACATAAACAATATGTAACAATTACTCCTTAATAAAAGTTGTGAAAAAGTAAAGCAAGTACATTGCAAGGTCTTAAATCAGTGCTCAACAGCTCAGGTATTTTGCTTGTCTGCTGCTGTGATTTGTACCTCTGGGAGACGGAATGACACCCTTTACCCTCCCTCCACAGTCGACCTTGAGTGGGAAAACCGGAGGAGGGATTGGCGCCAACCCAAACTTGAATAGTCATCTGTCCCCCCCAATCAGTCAGCCTTTCTCTCTTAAAACAAGGGCAAAGTACGGAGTGAAAACATACAGGGGTAAAACGCAGGTGTCAGTGTAAAACACCTGCAAACTCCAGGGGTTAACAGAAAGCCTCTCTCCGTGTTGGATGCGCCATCCCTGGAGAGATAAATGTAAAAGCAGTTGTTCCTGAACACATCTTGAAATATGATGTAATGGTTGTGCTGTCCATCACTGACAGTGGGCGATAATTGTGAGAAAAAAAGTAATGCAGAGATGTAGGTAGCAATTAAAGACTGGGAAAGAGTCTATCAGCATGGTAGTGATGTGCAGCTCAGCCCTGATGTCACTCAAATCTACATGTGCTCCTCAATTACCCACCTGCAAACTGCCCCAATACCCATGAAAATCCACATCTGCCTGCACGTGCATACAACCATAATTTCAGTCAGTCAGGCTACTATTACTTTGTATGAATTTGTCACATTGTCACGACAATAAAATAGTCGAGACAAAAATGATGGCAGCTAGCCAAGCGTAATGTGAAAGGTGTCACTAGTGACAAATCCAGAGATGTTAGCACAAACTCTGCACTTCCCTTCAGCTCCACAGAGTGTTTTACTTTCTTTTGGCTAATTATTTTGGTTTTAAACCGTAAAAAAAAATGATTCATTTGAATCCCTCTTATTAGTTTTGTCTCCTGATGCAACAGGCAGCTGTTTTCAGCTCTGATAAACCCACTGCATAGCACCAAACAACAGACGGACAAACACAGAGTTTATCAGCTAACAAGTCAGATATTTCCCTCTGGAGTTTAGAGACAAAAAAATAGCTAAAAGGTGAGTCAGCACTGGACTTCAATAATAGGACACAAACATGGCTCTAATGAATGCTAATGTTGCGCAGTGTCTGCCAGGCATGTCAGTTAGCAAATGTTTACTAATGTTGGCCATAATCAGCTTTATAAGCTAATCATATGTCAGTGTGGTGTTTACAGCTTGTTGTGTTGCCCCCAAATGGCCCAAAATTAACACAGGTTTAATAGCAGGTTACCAGTCAAACATCCCACCAGCATAACATGGTGGTTCTACTAAAGCACAATTCAGAATATATTATATATAACATTATATACATAACATTTTTATTTGTATGAGGTACTAGAAACTGCTGAAACTGAAAAGTAGTACATACTGCTGCAGATTGCAGAAAATGTTCTCTTCTTTGATAAGAAATATTAAGGCTGCCATGGAAATTACTGATGAGAGCTTTGATAGCATTTTAGGGGCAAATTCAAGATGCTCATCTGGTTAGTCTTCTATTCTAGCCAGAGATAAGGTCCACAGAACGCAGAACAGAATGCACCACACAAGACAGATATGGGGTTCAATCATGTGGGTTTCTCAGGAAATTCCAGTTCGGTGCTAATGGGCTGTCTGACCCCCCCAGTGGTCACGAGGAGGCATGGCTTACTGTAAAAATGCCACAGAATCAAAATTAGTCACTTTCTCCTCTGCTGTGATAATTAGCTGCACGGGGGTCTTCGCTGTGTCCTTGTTCAACAAACAGAGTAAGAGGAATTAAGACATAAAGTGAATAACATTAAATAGTCTTTTTTGCCTGACATAAGCTGCTGTGATGATTCTTGGAGGGCTTTCATTTTCCTAGAATTATCCCATTTCTGTCCAGCTAATGTAATCAACATTTTTTCACATAGCCACACTTGGGTTTTGATCCACATGCTTCCAGCTGAGCACCTGTATATTTAATTCATGGCGTCTTGTGGATCACTCAAGAGTCTTTTATTTTTTGAGCACAGCTGCTTATACAAAGACAATGACGCCACATTTTCTCAGCAGACTGGAAATATGCAAAACAAAAGGCTGTCTCCTCGTATGAAAGCTTCATCAAAGTCTAAAGCGACGGACCCACAAATTAGCAGCTGAATGATGCAGGTGACACATTGTTTCTGATTTCACCGTGCCATTTTGCCTTTAAAAGAAAGAAATCAAAAGTAGACGAGTGACTGCAGATATTCACAGCAAATCTTTAATTGAAAGAGCCACAGCTTGAGAGAGAAACAGAAACAAAGTAGAATAAAATGACTACAGACAAAGAATATTCATAATTAAGACTCACTCTCCTGCTCCCTGTCAAAATATCTCATTTTTAAATAAACAAATCTTATTAAAATACTAACTACAAAATAATACATTTAACAGTATAATGAATAATTCAATTCTTGGATATTGGATGGGATACCTTCCTGTATTATTTATGTAACCCCTGGCAACTGGCAGAAGTTTTCGACAGTTACCAAAACATTGTACAAAACCTTGTAACATTAGGCAATCTTCAAAGCAAATCAGATTGAAAGATTGGAATGACCACCTTCCCCATTGTTGCTAATACATTATGCATTCACGTGATATGGGACAGGAGTTGATGACTGGTCATTGGACAAATCAAGAGGGTTACAAAAGAAGTAAAAATGCATTTACGAGATACCATTATGTCAATTAAATTTGGGTTTCATTACCTTGAACGACAGACTTTATTTTTTATTTTTAACCTTTATTTAACCAGCATAGATATTAGCATAGAGATTAACAAAACATCACAAGAGTCACTGGTAAAAAGAGGCTCACTACCATACCTAGTACTGTACGGTAGGTTGTGTTTAGTGCAAGCTAAATTAGCACAATGTATCTTTAATTAACCAGAACTATTTTATACTTTTATGGTAAATCAAAAAGTAACGTTACAACTCTGGTGTCATGATGGCGTATTGCACCTGTTATTGTACATCTGTGACAAATGTAATTACAGTACAAAAGCTACCTTTCAGGACTATGGGAACTTTGAAATCACAATAAATAAATAAATAAATAAATCTAAGCAGTATCAATATATTGAAGTATATTATACTCTACATCTGTCCATCCCATACAGACACTAATAACTTAAAATACAAGTTATCTTCCTCTGTTAAACAACACATACTTCATGTATGGCTTCAATCAGTCACTGTAACAAGAGCTCAGTGAAAAATTCTTTGTAATATTGAAGTAAACATGAAGACAGTGATCCGATTATATTGGTGTCAAATCCCTTCCTTATTAAGAAATAATAAAGCATAGACAATAACCTTGAGAGAGCCTAACCTAACAATCAGCCAACGTGATGGATGAAGTCGACTGCGGAGGAAGTGCACAGTATAAATGCATTCCCCACCAGCTGAAGTTATTTGCTCCAGCATTCACTCAGTTATTCAGTCAGTCAGTAAGGGGAGCCGAGGCTTAAATCAATCCATTAGATCCATCCATCATCTCAGTATCTCAGTGGGAGACAAACACTGATGGATCTGCTCACATCGACTGGCATTCCACCTTAAAAATGGGCCTTGCTCCTGTGTCTTTCATTCGCTCCGGAGTGTACAGAAAGTGGAAAGAGAGAGAAAAACAGTCGGTTTTGACTGTTTGAGAAAGTGTGTGCTTCCATCATAGAGCTCTCCACTTCATTAGTCCTGGCATGAGAAGGAATGACAATACGGTAAATGTCAAAAATATTTGAAAAAAGAAAGACGAGACAATGCAATCCTGTTTTTCCTCAAGCAAGTAACTTTTGCCAGGCTGCATCAAAAAGATTTGTGAAGGATGTTAAGCAAACCATTCTGTTTTCGCAGCTGAATTCACTCACGCTGAATCAGATACTTAAATATTGTCTATTTACAGAGTTGTTTAATGTATTTAATCTCTATGACATGTTTAAACAAACCATATAATATAGCGCACACTTTGTTGAGTTTAAAGGGAAATGTAGATGCTGGTAACACCTTAAGCAGTGAAACTTTATAATTTCTTAATTTGCAGGTAGAAAAAGAAAATGTTTACTTTTTGTCATATCTTAAAGGCTTCAGCATCTAATAATGATAAGTTGGAAGATAGCTGAGACAACCCTTCAACAACAACAGCCCTAATGAGCAGATAAAAATAAAGAACGAACAAATAACCACATAACTCCTTGTTAGCAGCAGCTTATTTTCTTTTTTTTTAACAAATAAAACTGCTTCAGTCTCAACTGCTGCGAGTTTTTTCACAATTGTAAACAGTTGGAATGATTAAAAAGTATGTTTGACACAGAGGTGGAGAGAAATAGAACCAGATGAAATGTAAATACATTCTGAAAATGAGAAACAAATGGATTAACATGTAAGTGAGTGATGAATTAGTAATATGCTGAGGAGCCAATCAAGAATGTGAAAATAATTATATAAAAATAGAAGTGTGCCAATCACAGTCAGATGTTATGTGAGCTTTAGAATCTTGTCTGGGATATCTTGTTAATTAGAAAAGGGATCGCCGTGGGGCATCGGTAGGAATGCACGTGGCTTAAACTCCACCAGTGAATCTGTATTCCAAACAAGTTTTCCCGTACTTGGTGGCCGGGTGAATGTGGACTGAAACGGAAAAATACACTTTCACTGCATCAACAATAAAACTTGGCAAACTGCTTTAACTAGGCTACCATTCTATTACTATGCTATTATTTCTACACTGATACAATTATTAAACTTAAATGAGGCTAAACTGCTGTATGCAGCAGATAAACACAAAGCACTCAACCAAATGAATACTGTTATTAAACCAAATGCAAATACTCTATAATACAGCCACAATCCTTGTTTGTTCAACATCTGCATCTCCCACGCACCCAATTAGCCCTCCAAACTAAGAAAACAACACTCAACTTTAAACTATAATAAAACTTAACTTAGCCTTAGCTGCATGCACAACATATACAAGAACAAAGTCAATTTATCTGCCGCAGAAAAAAACTCTAAAACTTCTGAAAGAAGCAGAAAACTGTGTGCTGCCATTGCACAGGTAATTAGTCTCCTCACCTGGAGTGGTTGTTCTTTAACTAACTAATTGGGTTGAACAGGGAGACTCTAGCCACTACCTCCACTATTCAGTACGTAGTAAGAAATGTGGCTGAGCCCAACTTGTGAACTTTGTTTCAAAGCTGTAAATTGCTCTTGCTACGACTCTATTTCAGTTTTACAGATTATTTTTGTGTTTGTTAGAATGAAAGTTTTCAGTTTGTGGCAATGTGACTGCTTTGAATACTAAGCATGTAAGTAATCACCAGCTGCCACTGAGTTTATATAAGTAAAAAAACGCCTGTATAGTGTGTGATTCCACTTGTTGAAGTAGGTAAACGCTGCTGGTAGCTGTTTAACTTTGCTAGATCATTAGAAATATGGCTGAGGGTGGTTGTTGCTAAGCTCTCCACACTCTGTCCGGACTTATTAAAATACTATCAGGATGTGTAACGAGGGACGGAGCTCAGAGTAGCCCCGATGCTCCTTTGCGTCGAAAAGGAGCCAGTTGAGGTGGTTTGGGCATCCGATCAGGATGCCTCTTGGGGGCCTTCCTTTGGAGGTACTTTCCTCCAATTGGTAGGAGATTCCGGGGCAGAACACACTGGAGAAATTATATATCTCATCTGGCTCGGGAGATCCCTTCAGGAGGAGCTGGAATATATTGCTGGGGGGAGAGGGACGTCTGGACTACCTCGCTTAACCTGCTGCAACCGCGACCTGGCCCCGGATAAACGGCAGAACATGGATGGATGGATGGATGAGTGGATGTAATGAATTTTACCGTGCTAAATTGGCCATATAATATGAAACAAGCTTGCTAACTGTTGTGCAAAAACAACCTGCCCATCTTTTATAGTGTGCTAAATCAGGGCTGATGGTGAGACAAATATGTTCTACCACTAGGCTACAGACTGTATGTCCTCCATATTTCATGTTTTATCTAGATGATAATAAATTGGCTGCACAGAAGCAGATACAGGCCTCTATCATTGCTCCACACAACACAACACCACACAACGCTTGCTCAGTTTGTAATTTGGGGTCTGGCTGAACTCCCATGAGGTATACACTAGGTAGAGTACCCTTAAATAGTACATTAAACAATTAAGGAAACTAAGATGAACAGTTTATTACTATTAGTAGTAAATATATTATTCTTTTTTACTATATTGTAATCTCAGTTAGCAAAGTTCTATTTAAGAAAAAAGAAAATAAGCATAAATAACTTTTCTATTTGAAGAGGCAAGCATGCACATTACAACTTTTAAATCTCAAAATATAAAACAGAGTACAAAACAAGTCCTGTAATCAGACTGAACATAAATGAAACAATCAGTCACATCCATTTGCTTTCAAATGTTCATCCACCAGGAGGGCCCATAGTAACACTGATTCTATTAAGGTGATACTCTGAACTATTCTGCAGGTAAGATTGTCCTTGACAGAAAAACAAATAAAGTACATATGGCCATTGTACACATGGACAAGGGGCAGTGCTGTACAACATTAATCACAAAAGTTTGGCAATGAATCAAAGTTTTGGATGCCACTGTGGACAAGACTGCAACATCCTTGCATTGCAGAAAATTTTGTCTGGTGATGTCGAGAAGCTCTGTCTATATAGTTACAGTATTTTGGATAAAGATGACCTTGTCCTATCAAGGATCTTTGGACATGCTGCAAGGAGGAGCCGCTGAAGTAACCAATGCTCCTCTGGATAGTGGACCACCTGCTCTGCCATGTGAGATACTGTCAGCTCTCAGGTCAGATGCTAATCCGGTATTATAGTTACTAAGCATAAAGCCTGGTGCAGCCAAGTCTCGCTCCTAAAGGTCAGATATAAGCATCAACTGTTTACATTAAGAACTGTGTGCAGGAAGAGGTAAGAAAATTTAATGAAATCTGAAATGAAGTGTGGCACAGCATCTGATGCTTTTCCCCCCTATTTTTCCCAACACTTGTCCACCTGCAGCAGATAAAGTATGTGACCTTTTTGCTGTTCACTAGTATGCAGAGCTTGTGGCTATTAGGAAAGTAGTTGGATCCGAGACCCACGATAAAACAGTGTTGCCAGTAGGCGATGTAAGCTGAGCTGTGCTGAGAAAAAACTCAGGCCCAGGCTTTGAAGGGACGATAAGGATCAGTCGGCAATGAGACTACTGCCTATTGCCTCTGCATATCTAACTCTCATCAGTCTTTGTTGGGCAGCAGCTGCAGTGGAAAAATTGACTTGGTGCTCACTCTCAACTGAGATGTGACTCTGGAAAGCCATGCTGCCACCAGATGAAGCACACAGACAGCCAGATTTACGTCATGAAACATGATACTCAATTTTTTTAATCAAATGAAAATGATAAATAAATAAATATTTTGAGGTCATAACATTCCTATATGGCTTGATATAATGTTAATTTTTCAATAAACAGTTACAATACGTAATTCAAATTGCAAAATATATTAAAGATCCCTTCCAGACATGTATTAAGACATATATGCGAATAATCGGCTTGGAATAATAATGTCTGTATGATTAGTTTTTTCAACAAAAAAAAAGTATAATTTTAACATGGCAACGGCTGCGGCTTGTTTAGGTTTTTTTTTTGGGCTTTGTTGCAGAAAACCTCATTGAATGTTGTCTGATTGGGTCTGATTTCAAGGGGCTGAGCCAAATTGTTCAAATCGACTGGATTCAGTGGATGTTGACTATGGCAACAGCTGCACGCTCAGATGCTGCGACCGGAAGGCTAGCTCCTTCAAACCTCGCTGTTTTTGGCTTTATTGCTGAAACACGTATTACATAAGACAGAAATGGCCTGCAGTCTGCGTAAACAGAAAGCGTGGGTTTTGGATTAAAGAGCAGTGGACCCACCCAGCCAGATCGACCGGCCAGCCCATCAGCAGTGGGTGCTGTCGCTCTAGGAGGAGGGGGAAGAGAGCCGAATAGGAGCCATGCTAAACTCAGCTTGGACTTGAGGCTATTCAACCAGACGCAAATTCAAAAGATGCACTGCAAAATGATTTCCTGGGTGTATATGTGTATGTATGTATGTCTAAAATAACTGTATATATAGTTTTTTTATTTTATAGATCTTTTATGTTATTCTATGAATTTGATTATCATTTTCTATGTGTGTAGCTGAAGATAAGATGTACCTTTATTAATTCAAAATTGACGCAGCAGCATAAATGAATGTAGTGCAAGAAAGAGTACAGAAGTTGAGGTTCAACAAGAAATCACACAATAAAACATTCCAAAATATAATAGAAAATATAAGTTTTTTTTTATTTGAGCAGCTTGACTAAAACTAAACTGTACATGTAGATTAAATATAAATAAATAGTTGTGCAACAAGTTTGTGCGTTGTAGGTTGGAGTTTAAACCAGTCTTAGTCAGTGGGGGTTGGAGGTACTTGATTCCTGGAAAAAGGCATCTTCTCCTTCTACCTCACTTAGAGTTCTAGAATCTATGAATATGCAAACTTTGTTTATTCTTAAAGTTGTCCTGCTGTACACAAGATGTCTCCTACTTCACTGTAAAGTCCATGTGCACTGGTGGCTTCAAGTTTCTACATAACACTTAAGTATAAGTTGCAAATTGGACCAGGCTGACTTCCAAACAATTTCTGATGTCACAAATCGGCGGTGGTGGCATATAGGTTGGAGAAGTGAGCATCAGTTCAATCCAGGACCGGCTGGATTAATCTGGGTGGGGAAAGTGAAGAAGCAGCACTTGCCCCATTACCACCACTGAGCTACCCTTAGTGGAGCTTCTCAGTGGCCAGCAGATCAGACAGTCAGTCAGGCAGCTTCCAGGTATGAATGTGTGTAACTGTGTGAGTGTGATCAGGGCATACCTGCACAGAAGAGGCTTCCTCTCAAAGAACCTTCCCTGAATTAATAGAGGTAAAAAAAAAAAAAAAAAACACACTTTGATATATGAAAAGCATAGCAGGCAATAACAATTAAGCCAAATCTACCAATGGCAAAAATAGCCAGACTGTAATGAAAAAGAAAACTTGTTTATTTAAACCTGTGAAAAAAAATTCCAGTCACATCTTCCCTCTTTTATCTTCGGAGTGCCAAACTGGTTGAGTCAGATCAGGCCTGTGAGCATTAGTCATCCAGGCATCCCATGACTAATGGCATTGTTTTGAAAAATGCAGCATGCCACCACAATGTTGCACACCTTTATGGCATGTAGGCAGCCCTTTGTGTGATCACGGGAATTTAATCTTGAGGATGCCAATTGTACGCTCAACAATGCCTCTCACTTGTTACGGGAAAGGCTTTAACTGTGTGCTGTAATGGATTTGTTTAATGGAATAACAAGCCAAGGTTGCAGAGGATAGCTTCCATTGCCTTTGAGACCAACTCTGAAAAGCAATACATCTCACACGTACATAAAACTTCAGACTTATTACTATAATGTGCGAGTATTAAAAAATAACATGTATCCATGTTCGTGATCTTATAAACACAGCTGTAAAATACATTATTTAATCAAACGTGGTTGAGTAAATGCATACACATCAAAGCAAAGTAATGGTTGAAACATAATTATAGACCACACATTTATTATAACATGTACAGTAAATTAATATAAGCTTATTCTACATCGGCCATAATGACAGCATGCCTGTATCTGCTGCAGATTTACTAAAATTTGAATTCCCATTGACAGCTTAGGCATATTGATGGATATGGATATTACATGATAAACCAGAATGCGTAGGTGATAAGACAATAAACATGATCTTCACAGTAACACTCTAGTGGACGGTGTATTTTAAAACAAGGTTGTTGGTTATAACAGCTTTGTGCCTGCTTTCCTCAGCCGAAACAATATTTCTTTCCTCGTAAAAGATGAAAATCTGAAGTTTCTACTCCATTACCAAGCAGTCAGTGCACTGCTGCGGGGAGATCACTCAACTTTGACCTGTGATAGTGAGAAGCTTCATCCATTTATGTATGTAGTTATACTGGATAAAGATGACCTTGTCCCATCAAGGATATTTGGACATGCAGTTAGGAGGAGCTGGGAAAGGAACCAGTGGCCTTCATTAATGAAGCCAACCGTTAACTACGCCAATGATACTGTACAATAATCCTGCCTAATTTTTAAGTGCACCCTTGGTTTGGCACTCACCAAGAAAATACAGTGCATTCCCATAACATGGCTGATTTTTAAAAATATTCTCGGGGGCATTTTTGTGCCTGTATTACAGACATACAGTACAAAAGAGATGGTTGAGATGATTCCAGGCCAGACTAGGCAAAGCTTTCAGCAACCATTGGCACTCTTCAGGCTTATGTGTTCCTGAAAAGTAGAAGGATTGCTTCACAAATGGCAAACTTATTCCCACACTCCTTTACTTTGACTGTGGATCCGTTTCTGGGCACAAAAGAGATCTGTATTTTGCAGCAATGTCATGCAACACTTAGGTAAGTGCACTAAGGCTGCATGCCTATGAGGTCAGTTGCAGGTTTTTAAGACTTTAATTCTGACCTAAAGACAGTCCTTGGTGCACTGTCTGTACCTTCTCTAAGCACCCGCTGTACTCCCTGCTATCACCTTCAGTCATCAGACAAACTTGGCAGCTTTCATTGGGAAGTGAAGAATGCAGAGCTCCAGTGAAACATCTGTTGAGATGGTTTGGAGCTATACTTTGTGTCAGATCATGTCACTGGTAATTACTGTAAATTGCTTCAGTGTAGTACTGTGCAATGACTGATATAAACTACTTCACTGGCACAGTACTTGTACTGCCTATACGACTGTTAACGGTAAAAGCAGTAAACACAGACATGGCATGACTGGCTGCTGATGGGTAATGCCACAGAATTTCAAGCAGCAGAAGTGTTTTAAATGAACTTTCACTATGCAGAGCTGCTGGCTTCTGGCAGCTGCTAACTGCTGGCATTTAGTTTTAGTTAGTTTAAAGCTATAACCGTAATAGCTTCAAAATTGATGTGATCTTTTAAAAAAAAAGCACATATACCTGAAGCCTTTCCATCATCTAAGTGTTATTTCACTGGTGTTGTTGCTGACATTGTCACAGTTATTTCAGTTCATAACACACAGATAACATAATTGATTCTAACTGACCGTTTGCTAAACCCCAGTGGCACAGCAGACCTGTCAAGCTTTAGATTTCTCTGCACATTGAAGTGGTGCACATGGGATTTTTTAGTAATAGAGACTCATTTAGCCTACAGTTTGGACTTTGGATGGTGTTGTCTTTTTTTTGTGTGTGTGTGTGTTTTTTTCCCAAACCAGAAATGCAAGAGCAAAGGTGCAGGAATGTATTAAATGGATTATGATTATCGTGAGTTTACCTGCTCTAACATAAACTTGCGACAACTGTTCCAAAGGAGCACATTAATAATTAACCAATGTTTTGTTATAGGTTAAAAAGATAACATCCTCACATTATTGTTTCAAAGTGAGTCAGCTGGAAACATTTAAAAGTCAGCCGGAGAAAACGTTAATTCAAGGAACTAACATGAGCTTAATTAGCTAGTTAGATGGTAAATTCAACTGCTACTGGCTGGAAGTGAGAAGTGTGCTTTTGTGTACTTCAGTCTGAAATGAAAGAGTTAGTGATTCAAAAATTGCAAAAAATTGAAACTACAAAAAAATAAACTACATGTGTGGCATGCGAAAAAAGAAAAGCTTGACATGTGTAGCAACAGGAATTAATTGTGCAGAACTTAGAAAAAGCTTCAAATGTAAGGCTGTATGTTTGAGTGACAAGAGGACCTCATTAACCACGTGTGTCGCCGTGTGTTCGGAAAATCCCATTTGCACTCTTAATGGGTACTTAAAAATGGCTGGCAATTGGTGGAAATAACACAAGCTGGCTCTTGATTTAGTGCAAATACTGTGCAGGTATTAGGACAGACCTTTCAGTTAAACATTTTAGCCCCACTAAGAGAGACAAACATAAGTAGGTTGATTCTTATTGTTATGTGACCAAATGCAGTCATGACAGTGATATATATTAATCAAAAGAATTACTGAGTTACTTTTGTTACTTAGCAATTAACCTTCCATGGTAACATTCAGAGCAATTTCCTCTCATCTTCTCATTGTGCCACAACTCCATCAACTATCCTTTTATCATTGCTGCAGCAGCACAGGTTTTCCTGCTGCTATGACCTCCCAGTTTGCCTCTCCTTGTTCCACAGCACTGCATTAACCAATCCAGTTTGCCACCGCGCCTGGATTGGTTTAATTAAATCCAGGGGCCTTAAGACCGTCATGAATTTCAAAGAGGGCAGGGATGCATGTGCGCATATGCCAAAATCCTACACCAGCTTGGTCCTGCCAACTAAACGTTTGATCGTCATTAGTTGATATTCATGCAGTGCACACCAGAGGTCCTAAAATGGAATCTCATATTCTTTAATATTCCGATGTTCATCAGCATGCATATTAATCATAGAATTTAAATCATGGGAACAAATTTGTCTCTAATGGACTGTACAACGCATCTTTATCAGTTTTCTTAATTCCTTTTCTACTCTCAGGTGCTTAAGCTGACATGAGACTACGTAATTAATTCACTTAGTGTATAGAAGACAAGGCAATCAGTCAATGTGAAAGACAGTAAGATTAATTCAGGCTTTTTATATTGATGACTGCCAGCTGAATATTATATACATTAATGAAATTGTTCATAAGCACTGAGAGAGCTACAATATAATAAATGACCGTAGCATATGGGGGTGCATATATTATTTCTATAATGCTGATCTTCAAAACACGAGGGAGGAATATCTATGTGCATACAGTATTGAAACCTAAGCCTCACTTAATGCTAGAGCGCAAGTAGCTGTGTGTTTCCTGTATAATCTTCTATATGCATTTCCTGGATCCTTGGGAAATTTCATCCCAATCTATTCTGAATTGTTGGGAGGGAAGAAGGAGGGAAAGAAAGAAAGAAGAAAGGAGAAAATTACTGCTGAGCTAATGCTTAGTGATGCCTAACACTAATTACATTCTTGCTGCTGTTTTAATGCAGTTTACATAAAGTCTTGTGGCAACCATGTGGGGAGGAGAAGTACCTTGTTTTCATTAGATTGATCACTGATGCAGAAAGCACCTACAGTATTTTTGTTTCAAAAATCACTGTATTGTGCTTGGCAAAGGCCATTCACTATTTCTGCCTGTAATGTCGATGCAAAGCTGCTGTTGACATTCTGGGAATTCATCAAATCGTGGCAAGAGAGAGCGAACGCAGTATGATATATGGCTTTTCTACTGTGATAAACACTGATGCCTTTATGAAAACCTTTTGCTCCCCAGTATGTCTGTGTGCATACTGGGGGGGTTAAGTGAAAAACAGCTGAGATAAGGTTGATCTATGTGATATGCTTTGAGAACCACCGTGTGTGTCAACCATGTGGTAATGTGAAGCTTCTCTCTTGAGAATCCAGAGGCTTTGATGTGCACTCTAATTAACGTACCTCCAGTCTTTGATCAGTAATTTTCATTAAGACCTCATATGTTCTTAGTTACTTAGTCTTCATACGACAGCTATTGACAGCCGGTGTTTTAGAAAACCCAGGCCAAGGCCACACTGTCTCTTATCGGCCTGTTTTTGCTGTCCCATTTTACATAAAATGATTAATGATTTTCTTTGTCACAGCATATTTAACATATCATCTACAGCATATGGGAAGAGATGCATTTTAAGGTTCAGAGTTTTTCCAGCTTCAAGGACAACAGGCTAACCAGGGTTATTTTAAAAATAGCGCACATGTATTTAGGATTTACACTTGTGAGAAAATAGGTCATTTTATGTTAATATTGGATTGTTGACAATGTCAGTTCTGTCAAACGTCTTCACTGGAACTGGATGGTTCAGTCAGTTGGTTGGTCCAGGCTTGAATATCGTTACAACTATTTGATGGATGGAAAGTTTGTACAGCGATTCATGATCCCTAGAGGATGATACCCTGACCTTTCCTCCACAGTTACCAAGAGGTTGGTCCATCATATTGGTCCACACTGTAACAATGACAAGTGGATAGATTTCCATTATATGTGTACAGACATTCATGTTCCCCACAAAAGGAAGATCTTTGGCATCTCAAAAACTGAATTTGTCCAACACTGTGGTTTATGGCTAAGTACCTTCAAAACTATCAGCCTCAGCTGTACTTTGTGTTTAGCCTTGATTTTCCTTTGTTTTTAATGTAGCCTAGATAAATTATTTTACATGAAATTCTTTCATTATTTTGTTTTAAATAGTAGTTTTACTGTAAGTCTGTCTACATCATGGATGGTAGAAAATCAGCAACTTTATAAATAAATGAAGGTTATCACTGGGATTGTCAGAGTAAGACCCTGTTGGCAGAGCAGAGCTGAATTCCTGCATTACCATAACCCCAGACTCGAGTCTTGTATTTTTTATAAGCTAATGCATTTTATGAGAAGAAATAGTAAACTTAAGTCACATAGATATTCATCTGTTAAAATATTCAACTATGGACATCTGATACATCTTTGAATTGCCTTGACATTACTATTACATTTCTTTGCAGTCTTTACCATAGGCACTTCATTTAACTATCTATCAATTCTTACTGTAAATAGCAGCTATTTTATGTAACCAAAAAAGCATTTTTTGGACTTATTCTATATGACATGTCATTATTACACATGTGTAGGTGATTGCTATTCGCTAGGAAACTTCATCTGTGGGATTGAGGGTTGAGTTTAAGTGTGCTTGAATAGTTAATTTAAAAACTATGAATTTGTGTCTGAATATTTTGCATGTACATGTCTTGTCTGAGTCAACTTTTTCAAAGTATTGCAAATGTTCCTTACTTTTTGGAAGGAGTTACTGTGACTGTGACTTGGATTTTGTGCATTTGGACTCCAACTCTCTCAATCTTGAAGGAATAAAACATGCCAAAATATGTTTGCCGTGGGCCTGCTCATCACACAAAATCAAATCTCTTAAAAGTTGAGTGATGTCCTTTTAATATGCATTACAAGAACCTATGTTTCCTTATTGATTTTATCATTCTATATCAGGAGAATATAACTACATACGATTGGAACTGTGATAACAATGTAGGTACAATTATGATGATATGTGAGACATAATACACATATTATGACTTCTAACTGTATATTGCTACACTCAATAGCTAAGAACATATCAGTAATATAAAGCAACACAGACAGTAATCTGCCATGAAATTCATAGGCACTTCTGTGGGAGGAAGAAGGAAGCAAACAAAATGATTCCAGTTCTCTATAATAAACTATAATCTGCAACCATTCTGATTAGACTTTGACTTATTATTATCACACCGACCAGCATAGCAGTATGTTACAATAAGAGTCAGAGCTTAGCATGCATCTCTGGGGATTTTTCTATTTACCGATCCTATCAGTGACAAACCCTTGCACAGCCAAGCCCCAGTGACCATGTTTATTAATAGACAGTCGTCTCAACTACTAGCCAATGAACTGCTATTCCCTAAATATGTGATGGGATTTGCCAAGTGCTGAAGGAGAATTTGGGTTGACCAGACTGCATATTGTTTTGCAGCAGTAGATGGAAAATAAGAGTAGAGATTGAGAAAGTCATCAGACACCAAACTGCTTCCTTTTTACTCTTAAACTATATAAAACACGCACACACACACACACACACACACACACACACACACACACACACACACACACACACACACACACACACTGCTTCATTAAAGATTCTGAGAAACTTAAAGGTCCAGTGTGTAACATTTAGAAGGATCTATTAATGAAATATAATATTCATAGGCATGTTTTTATTAGTGTATAATCACCTGAATGTCTTGTATTTTTATCTTAGAATTAGCTAGTTTTTCTTACAAAGAGCCCGACATGTTGATCCGCCATGTTTCTACAGTAGCACAGAACAGACAAACAAATAAGTGACTCTAGATAGGGCTTGTTGTGGTTTTTGTGAGTTTCGCAGCCCCGGTAATTTCTCCTATGTTTGGAAGCTGTATTCAGTTGTTAACAATCTGCAACTTCACAGATAGATGCCACTTAATCCTACACAGTGCTAATTCAAGTGGTTTATACTGTTTAACACGGACTATTAGAGTAGCTATGCATCTGCCAATTTCTGTAACCTTATCACTGTTTTACACAAGAAACTGTGAGTATTGTAATAATACGGACTAACTTGGTATTTTTCAGCAGAACTTTCAAATTCAATGTAATATACACAGAAGGTGATGTATGTTTAGTTTATGCTAAGGGGATGCTCTGCATGCGTCCACCCACTGGTGTGATATGTGCATCTTGTTTTGATGTGTACACAGCATAATGTTGATGTTAGTCATTAATAAAAAATGGCACCATCTGCTCCCTCCCTGTGCCAGTGCTCTGTGCAGGATATCTGTCTACTCCAGCACTGTTATGATGGACAGCTATTCAATAATCCACCTCAGAATAACAGCATGCAGGCCAGCACCAAGAGGTGCTTTCTCCTACTGTGAGTGGTACAGTGACACATTATGCTACTGACCTTAATATAATCAATAGTATCATGGGAGCAGGCCTCTAACATCCACTTCTGGTCTGCTCGGTTTAACTTAGACTTCAATTAATCAACACAGCAGTTAATTGATTAGCTGTAATATGCTAAACAGACTGCCTGTGCTGTGGCAGTTGTTTAGAAAGGGATTTGAGGGTGTGATTCATTTGAAGAATTGACTAAATTCAAGTGCAGCTATCAGCATATATCTTCCCATCATTGTAGGCACTCCCGCAGCAGCTCTCTTGAAATAATCTCATAACTGGTATCCTTAATCAAGATAAATGTGTTTATCTCAACCTCAAAATACTGAACTCTCAGAACAGGATAAAGTAATGATCAGTAAGGTAGATGCAGTGATACAAAATAAGCATCTTTTCTCACCGACGAAGTGAGAATAAATAAGCTGCAAATTGGACAGGCTTGGTGTATATTTTCAGTGCATATTAATTTTGTTTGCAAGAGCATGGTTGTAATTGTCAGTTTGCTTATACTCACTGTACTTGTATTGCAGAGAAATAATGTTTTCTTTTCTTCTTCTTTGACAGTCACTGGCATCATCAATGCATAGTTTGTGGATGTACGTTAACCTGGGATTAAACAGTATTCTTTGCATGTAATATAATGAATTGAAATTGAAAGTTTCTCATAGAGTTAATTCTATATTTTCATTAAAGGATCAGTGTGTAGGATTTAGTGGCATCAGCCAGTTTTTGGTTTGTCTGTTCTGCGCTACTGTAGAAAAAATGAACATTCAACCTGCGGCCACCACAGGAGGCAACCTGCAACGTAAAAGGGCTCCTTCTAAAGTAAAACAAAAACCACATGCACTCTTATTTTCAGGTGTTAATACACCAACGAAAACGAATATAATATTTAATTTCTGCCAATAGATCCTCCTAAGTGTTACACACTGGAACTTTAAAGAACAAGTTAACACCAGCTGAAAGACTTGTTTTTGCTGACCTCCAGTGGTGTAACTTCTCACCTTGGTGCATTGATATTTACTTGAGGGTGTGTCCAAACAAATCGACATCACAAGGTCGATGTGTGCTGCACTTTAGTCTTTTATGCTTGCACTGTACACACACTGACTATCCACATCCAGTGACTCCCATCATTTCCACATATTGGCATGTGGTAGCATAGTGTGAGCTGGCCTTGAGTCAGACTTTGATTACATTTTTGCTGTAATGTTCACTGCTCAGGAAAGCGTTGCCACCCTCTACTGAATAACTGAATAACAAAGCCATGTGATTAGCTCTGCACTTAACACGTGGCCTTGTAGCACACATCTTGCCTGGTAACCTGTTGTTTATTTTCACAGTCCTCATTTTTGACCTTGGGTAGATGGGCAGCTTGTGACACCAAGATGATTTATTTCCAGGCAACTTGGGACAAAATCCATGTTTTGAACCAGTTCCCTGAATGCACAAATACCCGCCAACATGTTTTTTTTGTTCACATTGTACAGCTACTGTTTCATTCAGTCTGCCATGAGAACATTATCGCAAAGCATATGCTAATTGAAGTTTTCTGTATATGCTAACTGCAGACAATCTTCTTCACAAGCACCCCTTACTTGTACCTTTTGGGTACATTGGGAAGAAGGATTATCATAGAGAATGTTCTGGTGTGATTCATCATGGCTGTACTTATGCACATCGATTATAGAACAACAGCAGAAAGCAGTTGGTCAGAAGCTGTACTTAGCACCATTTAGAAAGCCTAGGTTAAAGAAGTACTGGTAGTCACGCAGAGAATCCAGCAATTTTCCGACGATACAAGTTATCTGATGTCAATGGGGTTTCATTGGAAAATGATGGAGGCTCTCCTGCTGTCTTTTGAATAAATATGAGAAAGAGCAGAGTTGTGCCTTACCTCAGGTCTACATGGACTAGATTAAATAATTGTTTTCAAGGTTTAGGAATTAAGGGATCTGTCATGAAATCACCTAAACCCCTCCCCGAGCACACTGATTGATTCAGATCATTGGTTTCTAGACCAAAACCCTGCTGCAAATATTGTGCTCATGAGATTCAGGCTGGTGTGGACAATTATTTCTACAGAGTCACAGGTTTGATACTTTCATGCTGAAATCAATATAGATCATTACTGAGCTGTCTGAACAATGATATACTCTCTATTATTTCAGGGCTTCCAAATGTGATTTGATGGGTTAAGGGCACACATTTGCAATACTGCTTTAAGCATTAATGAATATTATGTTCTCTGCAGATAGAAATGTCTCATTCTAAGGTAACAAAAACAAGAAAAAAAGGATTCTTATTTTCAGGTAATTATACACTAATGAAAACATGAATATTATATTCAGTTTCTGCCAATAGATCTTCCTAAATGGTTCATACTGGACCTTAAAATGTTTTACAGAAAGCCTGTCTTTCGAGCTAGCAATGATTAATATTTTTTCAGTGGACGAGGTGACTATTAAAAGAAATGTCAATACAGAGGCACAACATAACATGCATTTAATGTTCACATCATCAACGTCTCCATGTCAGACAGGGTAGAAGAGAGGGAGACTACTTTTTGCCCTCCCTCCGGTCTTTATTTCAGGCTAATAGCACATTGAGGTTAAGGACCATTAGTCCGCTCCCTGGACTATAGCTGCACCTATTATAGTGCTACAGCATAGCTTTCTTCAATGGGCCAACCCTACTTTATCACTGCTTACCCAAGACCTTTCCCAGAAGGTCAGGCTTTTCTAATGACTCGTGACTTGAGTCATGAGGAGGAGAGGAAAAGTGAATGGGGAAAATTGCCTGTAGAGAGAGACAGAAGAGACAGAGCAAGAATGAAAAGCAAGGAAGGGGAAAAAATGAAGAGGGCAAGGAAAAGGTTAGTGGTGGTAGAGAAGGATATATCACAGGGACAATAATGGGTCTAATGTAGACACTGGTGGATAACTTAGGCTATTTAAAAGTCACTGTGAAGGTTCTTGATTTAATCAGGGAGGCTTCCAGGAAGACATTTTAAATAATCCTAAAGTGAAACTTGACTTGATCGAGGTAGACACTTTACATCCCGATTTCCTGATTACACAACCACTGACTTGACGTTGTCGAAATGAACTAAGACTGAACTATGAGAGCAAGGATAATCTTGACAGGGGGATAAGAGTAATGATTTGCATTATGTTGTGAAATGAACCTTTGAAATTGAAAGCAATATTCTGCGAGTATGTTCATATTATTGGTGTGGTAAGATTTTCTATTGACTAATTTTCCGTTATTGACTGATGGAGGCGGGATAGGAAATTCGAGGACCATATACACAGCTGAGGATACTTTGAAATCCAGAAATATCGGATGAATTTTCACGGTGTACATTTTAGTTGAAATCTTTCACCTTGATGAAGTTGGTTGATCTTTGATTCAGTCAGAGTCCTCTTTAATGAGCCTCATCGATTAATTGCAAGGGAATATAAAAGAAGAAAAGATGCAGTAATGTTTTGAACAATTTATACTTTTCAAATTGACCTACTTACAGTTAGTTTCCCCAGGTGCTCTGCCTTTGCAGTGAGAGGAGAAGAAAGGTCAATTCTTACAATTTTGCAATAAAGTGCAGAGGAATTCACAATGAGCTGAAGATGAGAGGTAAAATTGCTGGGAAATGATAACATACAAACATATTCATATCGGTAAGACAATCGTTAAAGCCTTTTTGAAACATTTTGAAATATACGTTTTTGAAGTAAAAGCATATTTTTAGCTGAACACTAAATTAAACTGTCTCAGTTACCAGATCTGGCATGTTTGCCAATCCCAGTATCCAGAATACTCTCCTGCTGAGGTACATCAGAGTTTGCTCTCTTTCTACTCCACTGACCAGTGGTTGAATATTTTTCAGCACATGCCACAGGATGTCCTGGATGCAGCTGCGTCAAGACTCAATTTGATGGCTAATAAAGTGATTTCACAGCATCCACTCCTCCAATAAAAACAGCATGGTTTACTTTTAATTGTCAAAAAGTAAGCAGGACTAACCAATACATGGTTCTGTTCATTTTTGTGAAAAAATCAATGAGACATTGTACTGGTGGAGAGTAATGTAAGTCAGTAACTAAAGCTTTATTTATTCAACACTTTTTAAAACACACAGTTACAAAGTGCTTTACAAACAAACAAATACATATATATCTAGATATACATAAACGCACACATATACACGCATATAAACATATAGATATATACATACATAATCATGCACATAGAGTACATAAAAAAACATCATTGCATAACTGTGTTTACATTGGTGTTTATGCAATATGTATAGGACTATGAAAACATGTACATAAATATGGTAAGGGTAATGTACAAAATGTGTCTTCAGTCATGCGGAACCAGTCATTGTAGTGGGTGGGCTGGATTCAGATTCAGATTCAGATTCAGATTCAGATTCATGCTTAAGCTGATTTAAAAGAACTGGATCCCATGGGCAAGAAATACACCACAACTATAAGTAGAGCATTTCATACAGTACATACAGTACCATACAGTAACATTTGAGAGCCACAGGTTGTTTGTTAAAAGAAAATGTAATTGCAAGTCTAGCATATTTTTAGCTTGTACCAGCTTCACTACATACCAAATTAACCTCGTAGATGAGAACACAGCCTACTTGATACATTTATCATAATGTATAAATAAAATATATACTAAAGGCTAGCTCTTAGGCGACTCCTGAGGGAGATGTTCCTGGCTCGTCCAGCTGGGAGGAGGCCATAGGGCAGACCAAGGACCAGGTGGAGAGATTATATCTCAACACTGGCCTGGGAACGCCTTGGGATCCCCGAGTCAGAGTTGGCTGATGTGGCCAGGGAAAGGGAAGTTTGGCGTCCTCTGCTGGACACGTATATTCAGTCGCTGGAAATGTTTCAATTATTTGATTTTAACAAACAAAACTGGATTTGAATCGTCATAAGACTGAATTTTGGGGAGAAGGGACACGATTACCAATTTCTTTGTGAAAAGTAATACAATTAGTAGTGTAACTAATTACTTTTGGCATGGAGTAATAAGTAAAGTAATTTATTTTTAAAAAGAGTAATGAGTAACGCTGTTTGAGACAAAATGATAATTATTGGGCTCTGATAAAATACTGATTGAGGAAATTGTTAATAGTTTCAAGTGTAAGAAATAACATATTGTGAAAACTGAGGACAAAACTGAAAGAGGAGAAGGCAGTTGAGAGCCAGCAGAGGGAGCAACGTAGAGGAGGAGCTGTATTAGAAGGAGAAGCAGAAGCAGGAGCAGAAAAGAAAGCAGAAAGTAAACTTTAAAAGTTTATTAAAGTTTGAAATAAACATGTACTTTGAAGGCTTTTTGAAAGTTTTGAAATAAATGAAACCTCAAATATAATATGGATAGAACTGATTTAATAATCATGACTTTGCATGTTAAGGAGTTCAGATATCCAGGAGGATCTTGGAGCAGAACTGCAGCTCTTTTTCATTGAAAGGACTCATTTGAGGTAATTTTGACATCTGATCAAAAGGCTTCATGGACTCCTTCTTGTGAAGTTATTCTGGACATGTCCACCAGGAAGATGACCTCAGGGCAGACCCATATGTATTCCCTCCACAATACTGGAGGGAATACATATCCCATCTGGGCCTGGAACAGTCTAGGATCTTCTTGGAGGAGTTGGAGCATGTGGCTGGAGAGAAGGACGTATGGGTTTGTCTGCTTAGCTTGCTGCCACCACAACACAGATAAGCAATGGAAAATGGATGGATGGAAAATAGAGTATCTGTTACATAGAAAATATGAGTAGTGTCAGCCAGCTTTCTGGGTAAGCTTATCAGCCATAAGGCATTGGACCACAATGTCTCATAACCTCCACATTTGGACACATGGCACAAATGGTTGAACAAATAGAAGACAGATAAGCAAAGGAAAGGTATATGGGAAAGTGTCATTGAAGAAATATTACCTTCACAGGTACAGGACACAGTGACTTGATAATGTCAGTCAGTGATTGGAAAGTAATTGCTTTCTAATGACTTTCAGTTTTTCCCCGGAATGTCATCTGTTGCTTCTCTGTATAAGATAACATGTCGATGTGAAGACCTGCTCTCGTTGAAATAATGAAAAGCATTAGACGTCATTTTAACAAATCTGTGGTGTTGCAGCAGTGATGCAAGCTCAAATTATTTTTTCTATATAATCTATGCCCGGTTCGGTTTGGCAGTTCTGGAGCATCAAAATAGCGGGGAGCATTTCTGTGTGCTTCCGGCAAATGAAAATAAAATTGTACATTTTGAAACAGAGATTTGAGAATGTGGCATCAGGTGCCAGTCAGGAAAAGTATGCCAAAGTTAAGTGAAAGTTAAAACTAAAAAGAAAGTTAAATGAATAGTTTTAGGTATGCTATGTAGGGATATAAGCTGAAACCTTGCTGGTAGGGAGATTTTATTAGCTTAGCTTAGCATAAAGACTATTTCTAGTCACACTATTCCAGTCTTGTAAGAAAAACTACGTACTCGCGAAAAAAGAGAAAGTTCTTGTCTACAGCCAATGTTTGGTTTGTCCATTCTTGGCTCCTGTAGAAACGGTTCAACATGGCTAGAATTGTAAAAAGTTCTGTATCTCACAGGGGGCACAGCAGTGCAGACATTATTTTGTTGGTCCAATTCTGGAATTGTTTATTTCTTTTCCTTCCCTCAGCCAGAGGGCAATGTAATGCACCCAATACTCCATGTCCAAAAACTGATACAAAAACAGTTCTGCAATGCATGTGATGTGCACTGGTGCCTTAAACTACAAAATAAAACCACCAGCTCATGAAAGCATCAAATTGAAATATAAAACTCAATAGGGAAAACTTTGGGAAAGCAATAGCACAACATGAATGTTCATATAACATCAAAGGAACTCATTTTTGAAAAACTGATAACAGTGAATGATGTTTTTCTATTCAAGAGAAGCAAGGTGAAGGACTTTTTCAAAATGTGACAGAATCACAAAATTGTAATGGCTGTGGCTGTACTCCCTAGTGTTTTCTTGTGTTCCCAGAGCTCTCCTGTCTGTCTGTCTGTCTGTCTGTCTGTCTGTCTGTCTGTCTGTCTGTCTGTCTGTCTCTTAGTTTGTGTTGCCGTGGGTGTGGTCTCCTTTTGTCACTGCCTTGCTTTCATGCTCTGCTCATCCTGCACATCTGTCTCCCATGAGCTCATCTACCTACGGCATATGTACCCCTGGCTCTTCTTTCAGTTATACTTCACCAGATTGTTTTTTATATTTCAGTGGTAGTAGGCCAATTAGATTCCTATTCCCACTGTTCGATTTCTGCACTGTGTATGCTAACCTGTTTCTTCCACGTCTCAGGATCATCACCTGCCTACCTGTCTGCCCGCCTGCCACTCCCTTGCTCCCAAGCTAACCCCTGCAAGTCAATGCCCAGCCAAGTTCCTTCATCATCTTCCCTCGTCCCTGCTGCTGCCAGATTTCACTTCCTGCCATCAGCACCAGAGACCAGTAAACGCAGTAATAAACCTCTTTCTACATCATTATGTCTGTGTCCTGCGTTTGGGTCCTTCCTTTCTTAACCAAAAATAACAAAACTTTGGAAGGAAACTATGTAGCTTTAATGGCACCTTGTCTGTCCTTGTGGGGTGATGTGTGCACCAACAAAGATGTTGCTGAATGGATGTGCGTGTGCATGTGTGCAGACACACATTATTTGTGCAATGCTTTGGCAGAAAGCTGATTAAAGAGTGAATGAGGAAGTTGATTTCTACCCCACAGTGGACCAACAATGTGCAGGATTAATCAGGCCCGGCTCCTATCCGTGCAGGTTAATTAGGGTTAAATGATAATTAGGACACCATTAAAAAGGCAAACAACCACAGAGGACCCCTAATCCGCACAATGCTTCGCTGCTGAGGGTACATTTATTTGTTTGTGGAAGGGTGTGTGTATATACAAAAGGTGTTTTTGTGCATCCAGTGTGGACATGATCATGGATGTTTGTGGATTGGATGTATGTATGATTTTGTCTGTAAATTCTATGAATAAGACTTTTTTCCTTTCAGCATATACACAATCTCCTCCGTTGTGGAGCCATGACCTGGAACCTTCATTTTGTACCTCACTGGAAGGAATGTTGGTTTTTGTGACTTTGTAGAGATGAAGGTCATGGCACATTCTTAACTATAAACCCTTTAAATAATTATTACAAAACCACTCAAGTCAAAGCCAAGGTTAAAATATCTTTGCAATGGTCCAAGTTATCATAGAAAAACATCCATATATAACATGGTTTTTACACATCCATGTCGCATCATATTAACTGCTGCTGTACTGAACTGCTCCCAAAAAGTTCACCACAGTGCAAATAGAATTATGACTAATACCCAGAATTCCTTGCACCTTTACTGATGGGATGTAAATATGCCAGGGTTGACCTGGAACATCCTCTTTGTCCTTTCTCAGATACAACAATTTGCTCCCATTTTGTGCTCGCAAATGTGACACCAGGATGTTGCAGTGACAAATTGGAATTGATTGGAGCCTTGGCTAAAATGTTTCAGGTTGTGACCCCTGAAGCTCAAAAGCATTTTCCCTATTAGTATTCTGCACCTCACAGCTCCTACCTGGCAGCCAAGGTTTTAGAGCATGAATAGAATCGATCTGCTTTACCATATCTTTTCAGTTTTCTTCAGTTCATCTCACAATTTTAGCTAATTGCATTTTCTGTTATTGTTATTATTATTATTCTGTGGTTAGCTCAGATTTAAACCTCCAGATTAATCTTAGTGAAAAGAGCTAGCTTTCTGAGCTCTTTTTCACCCGCGTTAAGTGATAAAAACCATAATGAAACCCAATGATCTCTATAATGATCATTGAGCAATTTGCAACACAGAAGAAGGAGAAAATATTCCAATCCCCCAATATCGACCAAGCTTTCAGGTGTGATTTGTGATAATGTAGAAGATTTGAACCCCTCAGATTGTTTTGCTGCAATTCTAATTAATTAGAATAAATGTCCAAAAATACGATAGTATCCAAGGTGGTAATACGTTTGGATATGGACAGATGCTGTCCGTATCCAGAAGATTACAAACATTGATATCTGACAGATATTATTATTTATGATATGATATAATATATCTATAGATATAATACATACATTTCCATAAACCTGCATACCATTGGATCTTTCCGGATACTGGTCCTCTTTGTCCAATGTTATTGTTGCCTTCATTCTTTCATTCATTGCACTTAAAGATGAATATTGTCATTATACAGCCTGTGGCCCTGACAGGAGGTAGTAGTGGTGGTGGTAGTTTGTAATCATCTTTAGGGTTCCTCGATCTTTAGAGCTGGCACTGAACTCCTTCCCTCTTCAACACCCAGATGTACACTAAATTTATCAGCACAAAACACCCTCGGCACGCCTGAGTGAAAGCAGGAGCTTAGCTGATAGTATGGCTGTACTGTAGTGGGCATTTTATTCCATCTTATTTTTATTTTATTTCTTTCTTGGAAGGTTACATCTGAGGGCCTCCTGTGATCTGACTGCAGCCTGACTGAGTAATTCCTGAGCTGCGATAAGGGCTTGGATAAGCATAATGACGTTTGGAGGTGTGAAGTTTTTGCTCCCTTTGAATGGATATGGTGATTCTCTCCTTACACCTCTGTGCTTATTTAGAGCCCAGACTATGGCCAGGAATTTCAATGGAGGTTCTTATTCACAGACAGGTTTTTCCTGTGTGTGTCAGTGTGCGAGTGCATGCGTTCTTGTGTATGTGACCTGCATTTTTTTTTTTTACGGTTTTACCACCCAATGGGTCCAGCTCTTTCCTGATGAGTGTTGAGCAGCCAGTGTGTCATTCCCCGCTGGAGTTGAGGGTCAGTGTTTTTATCTGCTTACCCAGCCAGCTGTTTTGGCACTGACTGTGTACAGTATGTACATGTGAGAGTATGAGCATTTGTCAAGGGGTGTGGGTGGTTATCTTTTTTGAGCACTAAAGCAGCATGGTCAATCGTTCAGTCCACAACTTTGGTCTCAAGAACTATAAGTTGGTTTGCCATGACCTTTGGTACAGATACAGATGGTCCCCAGTGGATGGATCTGTATGGCTTTTGTGATCCCTTGAATTTTTACCTAGTGCCATCATCAGAATTGTTTTGTTTAATGCTGAATACCTCCAAACCTAATGACATTCCTATCAGCCTCAGTTGTACTTTGTGTTTACTGTTATGGTTCTAGCATTTAGGAGGATCTATTGAAAATAGAAATTGAATCTAATATTCATAGGTATGTGTTCAATAGTGTAAAATCACCTAAAAATAAGAATCATTGTGTTTTTATTACCATAGAATGAACTGTTTTTATCTAAGGGATCGGGTTTGGTTTGGAGCCTCTTTATGTTGAATTGCTTGTTTCTACAGTAGCCCAGAATGGACAAATGAATCACTGGGTCTAGATAGGGCCTTTTTGTGTTTTTCTTGAGGTTTATGGCCACCGTAGTTTAACCTACATACTTGGAAAGCGAGCTGTACTTTTAAGGAGCAAATGTTAGCACGATAATGGTGAATGTGGTAAATGTTACACCCTGCTTAACATCAACATGTTAGCATTGTCATGTAGTACAGCCTCAAGGAACCGCAGGCATAGCTGTAGAATCTTGTGTGCAGGCCTTTTATAAATTTCAGGACAAGTGCATAGCATGCAATCTACTGCACAGAATAATGTTGGTCACATGGCATGTATGACAACAAAAGTGGAATTGCCACAATGCCTGGTGGAAGTAAAGGAAATGTGAACGATGATTGTGGAGTTTTTTGACATGCAAATTGCATATACATAATCTCCACAGTGCTGACCTTTGATGGAATGGAGAGAATTGGAGACTACAAAATAGAAGAAGCTATCATTGCATGACTCACACATCACTTCAATACTGTGCTTCGGCACAATCTGTTTTTTAAGAATCCAAGAATAGATTTCACTATCTACATTCTGATGTGTCTAAGCACTAGTTTAAGCAAAAGTTGAAAGCTGAAAGCATGAAATAATTGATTCTGAGAAGCTTTTGCTTAAAATGTAAGGTACATTTTCTGTTACTATAGTCTGCAGATTTAGTTGGTTACTTATCAATATGTATATGTTAAATTTAGTCAGTCTGTATTTTAAACTTTGATTCAGTGTATGCATATGTATAAATGTCTAATGTATAATTAAAATGCCTAAGTTTATATTTGGTCAATTAGACCTGGGGTTTGATAATGACAAGTGGAAGGTGGAGGTATTAGTGAAGATCAGTGATGGCGATCATGCTGTGATGACAATAGAATACCTCTGATATGACCACAGTAATCATGGCAGCTTAAGAGAAGAAGGGATAGCCACACAGCACTACACATCTCAGTTATTGTTTGTTATTATTATTTAGCTCCTTCATTGTTTTTTTCAACGTGCATTAAGTTACGTTTGCTAAAAACCTATAATGCCCAACTGTTTTAGTTTAAAGTATAAATTTGTGACCCAAATGCATTTTCAGAAGGCATAAGGCTTGAACGCTACTGAAGTCAAGTACTGAGGAACACGTTGTTGGTCTTAGTATTTTCATGGGATTTCTTGACAAAAACAAAAGTAGAGAATATTGCTATTCTTATCCTTGAAGAGAGAAGGATTTGCCTGAACTTTCTTTCCCTGATAGGTGCATTTATCTTGTGCAACATCCATATTCTCATTTCAGTAAATCTGTGCACACTGTGGCACACTGCAAAGATCAAAGCCTAGCTTCTTTTTGCCGCTTTCATTTTGCCTTTCAAACCCCACCATATTTCATTTTGGAGTATACTTCAGAGCCTACAGGTGGATGCCTGGGTGTTAGTGGGGCTGATGAGTCCTAGAATGGTGTGCAGCAGTAGTCAGTGTAGCAGCAGTGGTTGCAATCTGAGCAGTAATGCAGCAACAGTGGCTGTGAGAGTGATTTACTACTACTATTTATTATAGGGGGGTGTTGGATCTGTGTTAGGCTCAGTGTATCATGTATTGAAATAACTGTCTGCATAAAATATACCCTTTTAAAGGCATTATATCTGAAATGTATTGTATATTTATAACATCAAGGCAGAGCCCAGGATACAATTGCATCCTATGATGTCTTTGAGAAATAACAAGAAAACTGCACCTTCAACAGCACCACAGGTTTTTATCTGATGTTACTTTTTTTTATGGCATCTTTTAGGAGTGCATTGTACCCTTCTAAAAAGTCCTTTTGCAGCTTGTAAACCCTGGAGTCACATGGCTTTCATAAAAGAAATAACCTAAAGTTGATAAAACATCTGGATCAAATGAAAGAAGAAAAGGAGGGGAGAGGCAACAGAAGCAATTTTATAGCTGAAGTGCAAAGAAAAACACAATTACTGGGGAAGGAGAGCTGGAAAGCAGCTGGGTGATGTGCATGAGTGAGGATGTGTGGCCTGTCTGCATTGAGTGAGGTTGAGGTTGAACCACACAGGACTGATTACTGCAACAGAAAATATATTGAACGCCCCTTTCACAGTCTAATTGTCAATTCCACTTTAGAGGCAAAATCATACAAAATGGCACTCCAGCCATTATGCAATTTGACTTACTTTATATCAGGCTTGTAACATGAAAGTGTGCATGATTGAATATGTTTAATAGCTGGTTTTTGCAGATGTGAGTACCTTCGAAAAAAGTAGAATAAAACATAAAAGAAACAAAGAGACACAGTCAGATTTCATGTATTTGTATTATATTATGAGATACAATTGCTCAAATGTTCACTTTAGGGTTTTGAAAGGCTTGGGTGTGAATCCTTAAATTAGTAGTTTGTTTCATTAAAACATTTGATCCTTCAGTCAATGCTGCATTTGCCATTTAACACTAAATTAAAGATGTAATCTCTTCAATGGTCTTGGTTGGACCTTTGGTCAGTTGTCATTCATCCCTGTCAACATTTTGTGTTACATGGTTTGGCAAGTTAATTGGAGTCAGGAAAAGTTCAAAAGGTGGCTAAAAAACATTGTAGCGGCTGACATCAGCTGCCCTTGGTGAACCGTGTTCCTCAGCCTTCTCAGGGCAGGACACATGAAATTCTCTTCCATCACACACAGAAAATGTCAACTTCTGTTACAGCTCCATATAATGCAGGATCCTGTTCTAAATCTCAAACGTATTACAGTGCTCAGCAGGGGGTTACAGTTTTCCTGGTGTTTTCTGGAATCACTGTTTTCTGGAAGCACTGTTGTCCAAATTTTTTATGCCTTTTTTTAAAAACGCATTGTCATGCTTCCTGAGAATACATTCCAGCATTTTCAGGCTTTTCACTAAATTAGACCACAGGCCAAACTGGCTGCGTTTGCTGTCTGAATCGCTTTGCTTTGATTCACCTCATTCAGAGCATCCACTCAGAGTGCATTGAATGCCCTGAAGTATTGATTGAATTAGACAAAGAACCCTCATGAGGAGAAAAAAGAGTGAATGCAATCATATTCCCATTAGTGCCAGGCAGGATGAGAGAAGCACGTGCTGGCCTTTTCTTCTAGCCTTATTCTTATTCCACATTAATTACTGTTCATTTCACACATTCTGTTCTTTCACTCCCCACTTTTCTGCGCTACACACAATTTTCAGCCGCTGCTCATCAGGTTTCTCCTAGCTCCTTTGAATTAAACACTGAATAAGGTATCAGTCAATGGTCAGAAGAATAAGCTTTTTGAACCACCTACTTTAATTTTGAAGGGAAGTCAGAAATGTAATTCATAAGGTTGAGATTTGAATTTGATGTCTGTGCACATAAATCAAACATTACAGGGTAAAAGTGTTTTCACAGAACCATTGAACGGTGAGAAATACACTGTGTTCTGTGAGTGCTTGCATAAGGATAAAAAGAATTGCGTCCTTTTATTCTACAAGTGGCACCTAAAGCTTTTGTCTCTGAGCAACTGTCTGGCTGTGTTTTAATCACTGTCACATACCCTGTAGATTTTACTTCTGCTTCTGTCTTCGCACGTGCAGCTCATATTCCAAATGTTGCTGCAGAACTCTTCAGCTTGCCGGTGTAACCTTGATGGAGTGCTGATGTGCTTGAGGTTTATTCAGCTGAGAGGGTTGAGGTGGAAACCAGTCTGAATAGGGATAATACACCAAAAAAAAAAAAAACAGGTGGAAAAATGGAACCCTGTTTTGAAGGGTCTAAGAGTAAACTGTTGACACAGTCCAGAAATGTGCTGCTTCCATCAAAAAATGAATTTATTTCATGGTGCAACAGTTACTCCAAGTAACTCTGGCAGTGGGATTGCATTAGTTAAAAGGGAACTTCACCAATGTTCACATCAAAGTCTGTTTACAGGTCTTAGGGAGTACTACTACAAAAAAGCGTATAAAGCTCCAGAGAGAGCTTCGCAAAATCTGATAAATTCCAAATGAAAAAAAGATCTGGCTCTGAGAATTAGTCCTTTAGTGCCTCAGAGTCCAACGGTGTACAATGCTAAATCTGTGAAGTGCCCTTTTAAAGGCAGCCCATGGAATTATCATTAAAAACAATCATGTTTTCATCACATCTCTCACTAAAATGCATAGTGTGTCCTCAAAGTAAAACTCTAACTTTTAACTTTTTTAAAATTGGATTCACTGTTAACAGAAATGCCACTTAGCTTACAGTAAATGCTAAAATGTAGCTTAATAGTTGCACAAGCAGAGGAAAGTTGCACAAAAAAATGACTCATTATGTTTTGTCAGTTATACAACATTATCTGTTTTGCTAACATTAACCACCATAAGCTAGTATTCAGGCTAAGTAAGCAAGGCTATATAGCAGAAAGTTTATTTTAGTATCACTGTTTCTGAATTCAATGTTTCATTTATAAGAGGTAAAATATGTTATTTCTCCTTACAAAAGTTACGTCTTGTTTTAAGGCCTAACAAACATAACATATTTCGAAACCTGCATTGATTTACATTGAGTACACACTCCTGTCATTGCCATCTGTAGTCTGAAGAGGATTGTACTGAACTCACCAAAACATTATATATATAACATTATATATAAATGTTATAAACTTTTAAAATTACATTTTGGTGAAGATTAAGGAAATGTGGCATGTTGTGGACCAATCTGAGGATCCAGGCTACTGTGGTTACTTACCAGTAGTGTTACTTTGGGGTGAGTTGTCAATCATAACATCTTTGGAATTAACTTATTAAGTTGACTGCTAAAATGATGATCTGCAGGCTTGGCTGCATGCTTGGAGTGTTAACCTCCAACCAACTTAAAGTTTATTTGCTGTAGGCCTACTCTGTAAAACTTTAAACTGACAAACATTACTATCATTATATTACAGACAACATTACTATCCTTAGGAAACAAAATTAAAATATCCTTCAACTGCTGGAAGCTTGGCCTTGCTGGTGCCAGAGCAGGTGATGGATATATATGGCAGGGCTGTTGTTTGAAGATGGAATTCAGTGAAGTGTCTTCATCAGTCATTTATTCAATCATGAGTGGGTATGGTCCATGTCCGATTGTAGGGAGAGAACTGTCAGTCACCCATTGAATTGCCTACTTAACTCTTAAATGCACTCCTTCAAATTCATTTATTTTATCCAGTGAAGCCCTTGCTCCCTGGTGTTCTCCAAAGGCATTTGTTTTTAACAATTCTTCTGGTATCAAAATGTTAAACCTTTTGAAAATACTTCTTCTGCTTTTCTAACATTTCTTTTTTTCATGGTATGCAGGTAGCAGGCGGCCCCAGCAAAAAACATATCCTTGGACTTGACTCACACAAGCACACTTAAAACCACAACACCACACATCCCATGTCACACTGTACAAGAATGAAGTGGTTATTAAGAGTTTTTTTCTTTCTTTGCAGAGGTAAGTCACTAATGAAGTGCATAACTCTTACATGCCACTGAGACTGAACCAAACACTACCTTTCTTCAAAAGTGTCAGCGATCAAGGATACACAGGCACCAGCCGTACGTATTACTGTGATGGCTGATGTTACTGTCATGTTTAGCGGCTGAAAACCTTGTTCCTGACAGTTTGCAAACACCTGTCTCCTGATGGAACGTTCGCCTGTTGTTATTGTAATTTAGCAAGCACCAACCGGCATCTATAACCCCTCCACAGAAACTAGAGGAAGCTTACCACCTTCAAAATAGATTTAGTGTGTGTTTTTTCCTCGAGGTTTACCTTCATTATCATCGCCATGAGGCTTTCCATCTCGGGAATGAAACATCTGCTGTTCAGGCTTTTTCTTCAACTGACAATTATCCACGCAAAGATGCTGTGTACAAACATTTTTCATACTAATCCTTCCCCCCACAATCACACATTTATCATTTCTAGGAGTCTATTGGTGCAATATTTCAATGTGATGCCAAAAATGTCAGTAATATAATGCATGTGTGAGTCTTATTGTTTTATTTTTCATTTAAGTGAAATCTTTGGCACTCTTCCACGAGTTAAACAGCTCTGATTTGTGAGACATTTTTTTATGCTAAACAACATTGTGATTTGCAGCAGACTGCAGGGCTGGGAGCTCCGTAACACTAAACTAAGACCAGCATGAGCAAAGAAGGACAGACTTGCGATTACATCATTAGTTTGTGTGACTCAAGGAATGAGAAAAAATACTAATCTGCGATGTGTCCCATTTTAATTTTATTGTGTGCAAACAGATGCCACCAGTGTTTTCAGGGGTTTATGTATTGCAAAGCAGATACCGTTTTAAAGTATTTTAATGCAGCTGTGTACAAACTATTTTGCTGCATACATACCCAACATATCACACAGCCAGTGAGTAAAGCCAACCTATTTAAACTAATATTCTACTCTATAGAAAAGAATAAGAAAACTGTGGCTTGAACCTTTGATAAGAGAGGAATTACTTTTCTTTTGTCAATTCGTCAGTATTTCAGAGTCAGAGTGTGACTTTTCTTAATGAACACAGCTTAGGCCCAACACAGCAGGGTAGCACCGGGCAGGCGCTCTTTGAAGAGGTTTTTACTTAAGAGCTTGCATCACTGTCTTGCCTACAGCAGGGATGGTTAGTAACAGAAAACTTGGGCTAGCTTATTCAAGTGTAGTCTGGTTACTAGATTATGGCTCTTTGAAATAGTTAAAAGTGAGAAACTCAGAAGCCCATTTTAGAACAATTGTTATCCTCAGTGATATATACTATGAGTGACTGATAAGGTAACAGTTTACAGTTAAAATTCAGGTCTTACGCAGGATGTGGACCCAAACACAGACACACACACAGACAATAAAGACTTTTTCAAGGAAAATATTTGAATTCCATTTTCATTCCATTAAGGTGAACCAGTTCCAGGGCCCTGATATTGTCGGTGTCAACTTATTGGCATGGCTTACTGGGATACTTTGATGGAGCATCCTCAATTGTCCGCAAATGGGAGGCTAGTCTACAGGGACTAGCGGGAGAGATATGAGGCTGAGGAGATCAACAGGGCAGGTCACAGTGACGGTAACAATAATGAACAACATGTTGAAAGAAAACTATTCCTTCCTGCCAAGGAGTCGAAAGTGTATAAAGGTGCTATCTAAATAAACCTTGATCCTCGCAGGACTATTTGGGTGTGTACAGACAGTTTGATTGACATCTCTATCACTTCCCTGTCAGTTTTATGGCAGCTTTTAGGGCGAGGGCAAATAACACCTTTATTATTATTATTAGTACAGGGTGTTTGGTGTCATCATGCAATTTCCTGCTTCACCTAACTTTAACCTGAGCAGAGGTCTAATCAGCCAGATTACTCTAATAAATTACAACACTGTGTGAGGAGGACTTTTAAAGATTGTTTTTAATCACATTGGAATACATTCTTGGATGATTTATTATTTTACTGTAAGTCTACATTGAATTCACAGTTTACCGTGATAGACCATTTTAAATCTTACAGACCTAAGACCATCATTGAAGACATTACTGTCTTCACCTTGTTTTAAAAATGCCTTAGGTAAAAAGTGACTCATCTCACTGCACTCTCCCCTACACCCAAGTGTCAGAGCTGAAAGCTCTATCAAACCCTGATGGGCCTTATAATGTAATTTCTCACAAGGTAAAAGCTTATAATGCATCCTCATATTCGCTGAGGACAGTTTAACACAATAGGGTTTTTCATTTGCACCCCTCTCTGTTCTGTCTCAGTAATAGCATCTGAAACTGCACATGATAGAGCACTGGCATTGCCTTTGGGTCACTCTCTTTATTTAAGTGTATTTACAGCTTTCTTTATTTTAATATACAGGCCACCCAAAATCACTGGGGTTAATTCTGAATTATTGTTTTGTTATTGACAGTGTTACTTTGAAAGCATTGCTTTTCAACCTACAAATTACTTCACACTGGAAGAAGTTGAACCACAGCAAAGCTACCCTAGGGAGAAATCTAGTTTAGTTAACTGAAGCTACTTAGAAAAAGTAGTTCACACTAGTTTTAATTAAAAACAGAAAGATAACTGACAATATAAAATCATAACAAAATATACAAAAAGTCAAATGCCAGCAAAAAATGCCACTCATAGTTTATTGCAGAAAGTGCCCATTTGTTCCTGGGTCATCAATAAACCAAAAAAGAAAATACTTCTCACTAATTGATATATTCAGGTTTAGTTTTACAAATTCATATTAAAAACATTAAAAACTATATTCAAATGTTTTTTAACAATCCAGCTTAGAAAAGCAATGGTAAAATAACAATTACAAGCTCATTCCTTTCTTTTATGGCCTATTATACGCACATGTATGCTACACTGGAATTGTATTGATGTTTTTTCTTTTTTTGAAATGTTTTTAATTTTGGAGGTTAAAGACTTTTACCACCTCAGATCCCCAGATCTGCTTATCAATAAACACATTAATATTATTATTATTATTATTAGTTTATATCCTCAACAGAGTTGATTATTTTAGACTTAGAAAGAATAGAAGAAAAGAGTGACTCATAATTATAATAATTATAATTTTATTATGTGATTCTTCCGACAAATAAATGTTACTAATGTTAAAACAATACAATTATTATTCACTGGGGCAAAAGAATAGATGTTGTAATCCTGATCTCAGCTAAATTTGTGATGTGATTCTCCCAACACATTTCCATACTGTTGTTTTCTCCACCTTGGGTATAAGCGTGTGACAGTGACGGCTGACCGTGATGGATTGACATGGACAGATTAAACACTGGCTGTCAGACTCTTTCCTCTGCAGAAGAGCATCTATCCAGTGTGCTGCCGTCTGCCTCAGTCGATTCCACAGGTTAGAAAATATCAAGCCTCTAATTGACTTCAGTTAGTGCAGGGGCATGTTCAGACTGTGTTTGATCATTAGAAGGCAGACAAAGCTTTGACACGCACAGACTTACAGTGCGGTAAAACTGGGGTTCAGAAATAGGTCATTCTCAAGCCCCATGTCGCCATCTAACAGCTGGCCAGCTGTGTGTAGCTGTTCAAAGAGAATCATGCACTCACTTTACCCCTCAAACTTTACATATGCAAAAGTATGGGAAGACTGTCCTGGCAGAATAAAATGTAGAATGGAGTAGTTTGGGGCGTTGGAGTTGCCTATTTTGCCACCGGGGCTCAGCCATCTTCAAAACAGCTAGCTGGTGACATCACAAGAATGGTCTCTGACAGGCTCATTTACTAAGCAACTGTCATAATTGGGTGTTAACAGCTCATTGTTTTGGTCCAGTGGAGTTTGAGAGTTTTGATGAGATGGAAATAACTACTGACAAAGTCACAAACACAACTGCCCATGCCTCTGAGCCATTAAGAGCAAATATAATGATAAGACCAGTTCCCATGGAGACGGACAACAGCGCCGAAAGTGAAGGGATGCCTGAACTTCGAAGTAATTGTGAGTGGTGTCAGTGTGGGGCTTTTATCCTAATATCAACTCATGCAGAGACTGTGTGTTACCAATAGGTGAACCAGGAGCATATCATACAAGAATGCTGTATTACAACAACATTGTGTAAGGAAAGATAAGTACTGGAGGTCTCAATGCAATCCCTGAGGGACGTCTGAGCTGAGACACAGGTTCGGCCAATCAGCAGCAGGTAAGCCTGGCATAATGACTACATTCAAACCACACAAAACATTTATCTACTGCTGTTTCCATGAAGTTGTCAGACCGCAACAACAGTGCAACGTGTCGATGCTATCATTATCGTGTCGGAGCTAGTATAACCAGTGGTCATGCAAGTTCGATTACGAACCGCAGTCATATTGTTCAGCGTTTCATCTATCTCTATTTAAGGTCCTGCTCTCGTCCACTAAAAGAAATCCGGTTTGCCATCTATTATTTGCCTGAATCCATGTGAAGGCAGTATACAACATAATTCTCAAGATGGCCAAATATTTTACCATATCCAAGTCATTCATATAATAAAAGCATACCCAACAACATGAAAGAGTGTGTCTTGAAGGAATAGTACAACATTTTGGGAAATAAACTGATTTCTTGCTGAGAGTTAGTTGAGAATTAGTCTTGCTCGGTCCAAAGGTAAAGCATTCTACCTACCTGCACCTGAAGCTCATTAATGAACATGTTACCTAGCTATGCTAAGCACTGCCGGCTGTTGGATGAAGCTTTATATTTCCCCTTCAGACATAAGATCGGTATCTTATCATCTCACTTTCAGCAAGAAGAAGAGCATCCTTTAACTTTTGGGGTAATTTCCAGTCAACCTAAAGCACACATGACAATGTCCTCAGTGAAGTACAATATGCCTGCCTACCAGACAGCAAAATCACAATCTCCCACAGAGTAAATAATAATAGCTTCAAGGCAGACTGGATATTTTGAGATGCCTGCCAAGCATCGAAACAATATGGTGGGACACTCGGCTAAGCACAAAAATGACACTGAGGCGTGCAAACAGCCAAACATTATTACATACAGTATCTTCTAGACAGCTTAAAGAATGCTAAGCAATAAGCATTGTCTGCCAGGAGGCAAAGCTGCTGTGCAAGTGGCAGTCAGACAAGTAGCTGTTGATCCTTTTAGGCAGCAAAGTGGCTTGACTTGTCATTTTGCTGCCCAGTGCACTGCCCCAGCATGCTTTGCAGCCTGGAAATGTCGTGACCATTATCTGGTAACTTTAAGCTGCAGAAGCTGTCTGCTGTTACACAGGTCTCTGTATGACTGCAAGAGCGACTTTCAGGTATACAGGAGTCCTAGAAATGTATAGGTAGTAAGATTTGGAGTTATTAAACATCACTTAAGAATTAAGATATTTACATGGGTAATTTATTGTGTTTATTAGCCAAAATTGGTTTTATTTACTGTATATTTTGTGACACTGCCAAATATCCAGAGACACTGAGAAAAGTTGAGGATTCACTGCTGAAAATGAAATTATTATTATTTTACAACTTTTCTTTTGCAGAGATACAATGATGCACATGCAGGGCTAACTAATACCAGAACCACCCCTGTATTATTAAAATTATGTGTAATATACTGAGCATTGCTGACTATTTATGTAAAAAATGTATGGCACTGACATTAATGGAAAATGTAGTCAGCTGCCATGTTCCTATCTTAATTAGTGCAGTAAAACATAAAGTTGGGATATCAACTATGCACTGTAAATTAATTTGTTCATCATTTTAAAATACACATAAATATATTCACAAACTTATTAATAATAGTTGTCCAAAGCTTTGGGAATGCTTTTACAATAAAGAAGTAAATTATTTAGCAACAAAAGGAAAGTGAGATACCTTTAATGAAACAGTATTACTGTATATATTACATGAGAGGATAAGTTAAATAGCTAAAGTCTGCTTCTCTGTTATTATCCCTCTGTTGTTCATCCTTTCTGCTACAGGTCATCGGCTGGCTGATGTTCTCTTAGCTGTTACAGTTATGTTTGACACACACAGCCAATTCTCTACTGCCCCTACTTTTTTAAAGTTTTAGAAGAAAATTCACTTCAAATCAAAATTATTCAGTCAAAATTAATGTATTCATCCCTGAAGGGACAATTTAAAAGTAGGCATAAGTAATAAATAAGAGCATAGTACATAGTGAAATACTAACGTGCTAAGTAGCCTACTGAGTACTGTAGTCTGTGAAACCAAGGCAGATGAGCTCAAGGCAGCCATGATGTAAGCGTCCAGTGTTCATTTCAATAATGCCCAATGTCCGCTGCACTGACATTTAGCCACACTGTGGAATGCACAACCATGATAGTAAGAATTTTCCATCCATTTACCGTCCCAGCATTGGATGAATGCGCCTCACATCTGCAATAGGGCCTAATTGTAACAGTCATAGCTGATGTGACTAAAGAGAAATTAATTAAAACATACACACTTTATTTGTTAAATTGCATAAACTTATTTTGTTTTGTTTTTTGGCCACTTGGGGGCAGCAGGAACAAGCTAACGGAAAATTGACATACACTATCATCACCTTATAAGTTGATATGGTGACATTTTTAACCACCTGGAGAACACAAGTCCCAAATTCCCTCTTTTAGCTCTGTTTTTGTTTGTGCCAACTCCTGAGGGAAAAATCTGCCCCTTTACCTGTTAAACGCTCCACCGTGTTGACCCCTAACTGTACCTGTCTGCTGTTTGGTTCTGAGCAGGAAGTGTTCAGGGGATTTTTAGAGCTTTTTCACCGAAAACAGCTGCCTGCTGTGGCTGAAAACGATGCCATGAGAACTGAGAGTGAATCAAAACAGTGAAGTTGTCACTGCACAGCTAAACAATAAGCTGAAACTCACTATAAAGCTCCATAAAGCCGAGGGGAACTGCAGATTTGGGTGATAATTCTCTCTACAAGCAACCTCAAAACAATATCATGTTGTTTTCACATTAGGTGTTACTGTACTTTGTTTTGTTTTTTAAATAAAAATCTGTATTATAGCCACTTTAAAAATAAAGTAAATCTTGCAATGGAGTGAAAAGTGTGCCTGCCACAATACGTTAATAGGTATGAAGGTTACCTTCCTACTATTCATTCCACAAGTGAGACAGAAATGTGGGAAACACAAGTGCTGCAGTCGTTGGTTCATGTGTTTGCTCAGCCTTTCACCAGTGTGGTTGTTGATAGTGACCACCCACCAAACTATTTATGTTACTCTTTTTCTAAATGGGGGTTGACTGATATCAGCATATCATATGAAAGGACAGCATGCTCTCTTTAAAAAAGTTGTGGTGATGATCCAGGAGTTGACCATTCTCATGAGTAAAGTTGCTATAAGACAAAAGCTGTGCTATTGCTGCATGTTTAAAATTCTATATGAATGTGTTTATGTATTAATTTATTTTTTTAACCATACTGACTCACTACCTGTATGACGAGTTCTAACATACTGAACATGCTTTACATGGATACAGCATATGCATGTCTTGGGCATTAAATTCTGCATAAGAACTAATTGCAAATCAATGTCTGCATGTTGCATGCATAATATTCAGCCTAGGGGAAAGGAAAGGGAATAAGTTGGTAATTTGCTTCACCACATATAGCAAGGTGTTTCTGGGTAGTGTTGTTATAATGGACTGTGATTCAGCACAAACCCTGACCCTCGCTTTCTTCACATCCAATTCTTTCTAGCTCTCTACCATTGCTCCTATTAGTTCAATAAAACAAAACATTTTTATTCTGTCGGGTAAGCAATCATGATTGGAGAATGTGCGTGTGTATGTACTTTCTTATTTTACCTTTACATAAAACAGTAAAATAAATTATTATTATTAGTCCATTTAGGGCTTTATAAAGAAAAGGCAGGAGAAGCGGAGACAAATTGTTAATCATGAATGGTACTGAATCAATGCTGAGTGAAATACACTTTTTCTCCACAGAGAGCATATAATGCATGGCACTCTGGTGGTTTTATTAGTCCATGCTGAAAGCTCAGAGATACATTACTGTTCTGTATATGCACAGGATAGATCTCTGCATGCGTGTTTCTGCATACAGGATTAGCTGGAGGAGTTGCTTTTTTTTCCTCTTCCAGTTGCTTTTTTGTGCCTCACAATTTTCATCACTGTCTTGTGAAAAGCTGCTCTGTTTTCAGCTTCATTTAACAAGTGAAAAATTACTCAACCCATAAAGGAGCAATTAATTCTTCAGTTTATCTTAAAAATTCAAAATCTGCGTTTTTTTCTTGCAGTCTATTTAAACCATTTGTTAACATTTAGAGTGGACAACATATGCAAGAAGATGGTGGCAAAATAAAGGCCCCTAAGATCACTTTAAGTTTAAAAAGAAAATCCCCTTTGAAAACAAATACCTCCATAGCGTTCCTGTTCCGTGCCTACATTCATACCTGTATACAGAACACGTTGCTGGAGCTCTTACATGATGTCCTGTAAGATATATATAATGATTGTCCTCCTCACAACAGCAGAGATAATGTGCACTCTCATTACACTACATCACCTTTTCCAGCCTTTGCCTGCTTTTAATTTACCTTTGTGGGCAGCAGAGTTATATTGTCCTGTTTTTCTTTTTTTTTCTTTTAAATTCCATTCGAGTGTAGCTACAGCATATACAGACATGGATTGGTGATATTACCTGATACCTGTATATTTTAGATTCTGAGTGCCACACTAATATGACAGTGTGAATACTGATTAGCTCGATTGAGGGATGTAAGCTTGACATTGATGTTATGTTAATGCGGTACCACTCTCCTGACTGTGTCCACACACACTGAGCACCTTCTAGCATTAGCCGTGAATTTTCATAAAATCCACCGATAATAGAAACTGATTTTATTCAGAGGAAGCAGGGGACGACACCAAGCATAATTATGTCAATGTAAATAATAAGCTTATACCTATAAAAAAAAAAATTCTTGCTTTGCCCCCTCCCTCCCACTCTGGAAACACATTACATGATGTTTTACAAAGAACAATATATGACCTTTGATTTTGTTCACAAAACACAACATTATGCATTATGAATCCTGCTCAGGAATATAAAATATAAATCACCAGCATGTGTGTTTAATTTTTAAAGTGCAAAGACAAGATTAAACCTGCCCTCACTGCGGTTGGTAGTGGTAGGTCAATATCAGAGAGACAAACATTTGGGGGTAACTAGAGTGAGCATCACTGTGGTTTTTATTTAAAAAACCTATTCATTTTTGCACGCATGAGGCTTCAACCAAACAAACCCAGCGTTTTAGTGGAAGTGACAGCCTGCTGGTTGGGACATGCTGTGTCTTATATGTCCTGATGGAAGACGATGTGTGTGTGTGTGTGTGTGTGTGTGTGTGTGTGTGTGTGTGTTTGGCTGTATATTTTGTGTGTCGGTGAGCTTATGCCTGCTGAAGTATAAAGGCAGCTATTCCATGAAAATGACTTGCACTATGAATGTACACTTTTTTATTTGATGCAATTATTTTTAATCCAATTATGGATTTTCATAAATGTGGTTATAATTAAATATAATCTTCAGCATATACACTGCAGGTATTTAGTGTTTCAGTTCACTGAAGTTCTACCAAGGGGATGCTGTAAGTTTGCATTTTATGTTGAAAAGTAATAATAATAATAATAATAATAAGGAAAATACATAAGCCCCCTTACTTTCTGTGGCAAGGTGAGTCACCAACAGCACAAATAAATGCAGCAGTCTCATGAGAGAACATATTGTGAAAACCGTGGTCAGGGAAAATCTTAGACAAATAGCTTCATCTGTAAATAAATCAGGATTTGAATAAATATGCTAATTGGGGTTATCATGGGGGTGTTTTCTGCATTGTGCCAAAACAGAAAGTCAGTCTGATTTTAACTAACCTCCAAGATAAACCATCAAAGTTCTCTCCTCTGGCCATTCCTATCGCACTAATACGCTGAACCAAGCAGGAGATGTGAACGTCTTAATTACGGTGCACTCCAAGATAATGATAACACTTGCATTAGCCTGCTTGAGGAGGGTTGCACAAATGCAAGGACACACACACACACTCACACACACACACACACACACACACACACACACTGGTGAATGGTTGAATGTTACTGCAAGGTGAAAACATCTTTGAGTAAACACCTCTTTGTGCTTTTTTCCTGCTTAGATTAACACTGACAAGGTACTTTGATAACTGAAGGTTCAAGGCTTTCTAATTTAACAAATTAGCAAGGTCAGCCTCAACCTTCATCATCAACAGCCCTGATTTTCTCCACAAATAATTATGATGCTAATGGCTGGATTACCCGTTGTGTACCCTGTAGACTCCAGATTCCAGTAAAGCACGGTGCACACAGCAGAATATGCAAGGTCCTAGGTTCTCTCTGTCAGTTAGTCTGTGGTAATTTGAACACAGCTTTATTAAGGAATATGTGATTTTTGACCACAATATAAACTCTACTGCACTGATTTAGTATTACGCTTTAATAAGATTATCAGACTCATGATGAAAAGTATCAAAATCGATGCAGCAGAACCAAAGATTTTATCTTTTTTATTCCATACATTCTTCTTCCTCAACCCTGCATTACATTTGGATGAGAGCAATTCGGGTGTGTTATGCTACTGTGTTATGCTAGCTTCAAGCAGAGAGAGGAACGGGCTGCAGGTAAACTCACTTCTGTCTAAGTCAACACCACCAAGATTGGCTTCATTCCTAAAACCCAACCAATGCTGAAAAAAGGTGTGAAATATGCCACACCAGTCTTTGCATGTAGCAGTGCTGCAAATGAAACTAACAGTAGGGTACGCAGAGCAAAATGCACTATTTTTAATAGTTAAATGTGTTATGGAAAAATACAGTTGATTGCATTTAGAAAACCCTAATCATTTAGGCAGCTGATGTCACAACAGGTGGTGTAACGCCGGGCACGTCTGTGTGAAAGAGCGTCTGCAGCCCGGACATCGAGCTCATCGCCGTCGGACTTCGTCCGTGTTGTCTGCCACGGGAACTTTCCAGTGTTATCGCCATCACTGTCTATATTCCTCACAGTGGTCTTCATCATCACCATCACTGTTTACATTTATGATGTCCTATTTATTCTCCTGTACAGCACTTTGGTCAACTTTGGTTGTTTTTAAAGTGCTTAACAAATAAAGTTGGATTGGATTGGATTGGATTATAGGACATTGAGGATGTTTCAACAATCAGTGTGCAAATCACATGCACATCTTTCTTGTCCAGTCCAAAAAACACATTTCTTCCTGACATGAACACATAACACTGTGCAACACTCCTTTAAACTATATTTTTTTAAATTATAGGAACAGTACAATGTTCCAAGCATAATCCATTAGTTTAGAGCCGATATACTGAAGGTAAAGAGGCATTAGTGCATTTACAGTGAAACACCACACAGTATAGCAACTGGGTGAGCACGGCATCTATCAGTATCCATGGTGATGGATATTTCCTACTTATGGTAGAGAGTGTTGTGTGCATCACAGTTTACCTGTTTATTTATACATTCCCCCTTAAAGTGAAGAGCCCTCCACAGCTGTGAGTGCGACTTGTGAAGGACCAGTGAAGAGCGATCGGTTTGGTAAAGAGCCTTCGTCATCTTATGTCCCTCAGGATGAAGTTCCAGATTTGATAAATGTACACAATTACGTACTGAAAGACTTATATTTTAATTGGAGTTCTGTATAATTTTAAACTAGGGCAAGAATCCTTGAAACACACCCATCATTTAGCTTCAGGAGTAAACTTTATAGCTTCATATTTGGCTGTGCTGTAGAGAGAGAGATGCTGAGAGGAAGTCAAAGGAGTTCAGCAGCCCCAAACACTGTGAGGAAGAGAAGGCAGTCCAAAGTAGCCCCTTTTTCTAACAAAAAGGGAGGGATCCTGAGAAGACCCCTAAAAGCTGATGCACAGCCAGTGACTCACATTTGTTGTTAGACCACAGAGCCAACCTCAAGATAATCTTATAATAACTGCATCATGGGAAGACAAAACAACATTTTGGAGAAACTGGCAGAGACCTTTCAGATCCGTCATGTGCTCCTCCGCCAGGCCCTGGCAGAGTGCCTGGGAACCCTGATTCTGGTGGTGAGTTAAGAGTATTTTTGCATCCCTCCTGCAGGATGCTGAGTGGATCATTTTGTTGAAGTAAAAGAGGATAATAGACTAAACTACTAAATGTTTACCATACCCTGTCTAAAATAGTTAACTCAATTTAACATTTTGTGTAGATTATTGTCTGCTACCATTAAATACAATGGGAAGGTGTGGTATTTTACCATTTTGAAAATGGGGGGAATAAAATGTACCTTTGGTTACGCTTAAATAAGAGTCTGAAATGGCTGCATGGTTAGTGTAAAAAATATCATGCCTCATATTTGGTTCCTTTTGCCATTTACTTTGGCTATTAGTACCTTTTATTGTATTTCTTAAACATACCTTTTCCCACACACTTGCATGTACAGTATGAGCTTTGCTAGTTTTTGGTAGACGATGTCAGTGAATGAAAAACCACCAAAAAATAAACAATGAAAATCTTAAAATGTATACATGTGTAGATTACCTACTTATTACAAAAAATAAAATAAACATATAGAGCAGTGTATAGCATATTGAGATGAAAAGTATGCCTACGATCATCAACAAATCCAAAAAAGAGACATGCAAGAAAGAGTTCACACTGTGGAGTCACTGCATAACAAAAGCCATCAGTAATTAAAGATGTGAGATGGTCAGTTTATCATATCACAGGTAAGCACATAATAATAATAAATGGTTCATAAGTTGCAAGGTTTTTTTCTCACTAAGAACATATCCTAAAGCCTTCCAGCAGCTTTTCAGTTCAGCATGAGGAAAGAGAAAAATATCTTTTGAAAATGCCTCAAGGGATTCTGTGTCCTTCTTGTCCAACATGTTTGTGTAGAAATAGAGGTGAGGGTGCTACCGTGTCTGGCAAGAGTTTAGTTGTTTGATGACAAAAAGTTAATTTTTTGGGTTTTTTTGTTAGGATGTTCAAAGCAAAAACACTTACAGTAGTGTTAAAAGGTAAAGAAAGTGTAACTACTGCTCTCTTCTCATTAAAGTGCTGCTTTCGTAGAGAAGCAAAGACTGAGCAATTTTAACTATATTCATAAGAACTTTAAAGTCGAAGCACCTAAGACTCCATCAATTATCTTCTGTGCTATTACCTTCTTTGTACTTAAATGACATGCATAGAACCTTATTATTTTATATCCATATTCTTTGCTAATGATAGAAGACTTCACACAGCATCTAAACTCCCCACCGACACCTAACCCAACACACGAAGAAGCCACGAGATTCTTTCAAATTAAAACGTTTTTTAGCCTGTGCAAAACAGTCTGGACACTCTCTGCTTCTCATGGGCACCCACAGACAACAAAAATATCAGGAGAGGGGACCAACGGTGAACCGCCAGGCTATTTGTTATTCTGCTCTCCGGCTGTGACTGATCTGTTAATTCCAGGAGACCTTTCAGGTCTGCTGGCGATCAGGTCCCCTCAGTGGTCAGAGCTGGCCCTCCATGGAGACAGGCTCTGCGGGTGGAGTCAGATTGTTGTCGGCATCAATAGTCCCACACAAAGCCCAACCATAACATACACATGACCTCCGAGGTCAGAGAGACACACCCTGGATACGACGAAAAGCAAGACTCAGCTAGACACCTGACTTGAGGTCAGGCCACAGTGGGCCTTTATTATTCTCTTTGAAGTTTTTCTACTACTGTCTGTCCACGAAAATAACTTCATCTCAGGGTTTGTTTTTGACAGCATCTTTCTGGTTGGATCTCAAAATGGTAAAAAGTTTGTTGTTTGGGGAAATGAGTAAAAGGGATAAAAGGTAGATATGTTCAGTAAATATTTCCAGATTGTTTGTCTGAACTGTTTCCCCCCTCATTTATCCAGATGTTTGGTTGTGGTGCAGTAGCACAGATGGTCCTAAGCGGGGGCACCCATGGTACGTTCCTCACCGTCAACTTTGCTTTTGGTTTTGCCGCAACTTTGGGAATCCTTGTGAGTGGGCAGATCTCAGGTGAGGATAAACTGTATCTGTATTTTTTTCAGTAAAAATCTCCTTAACCCTTAGCCCTTCCCAAAAGTTGTTTAAAGTAAATAAAACATACTCTACTCATATAGTAAAGCAGTGTAATGCATATAAATGTGTTCTTACATATAATAATAATAACAACAGCCTTTTACAAATGATCCACGATAATAAAGAAACTGAAAAATGGAAAAGCATGCCAAGGAAAGCATATTATCAATATTATAGAGACCTCCCAAGATTTCAGAAGTCATGTCTTATTAAAAACAGCCGAGCTCCCTTGGCTCCCCTGTACTGAAGTTACTATAATTATTATTATATATCGATACATACATCATCAACAACAACAACGAGGGAGTAAAACCAAAGTCAACAGAAGTGTTAATTTAATAAAAGGGGGGAAAAAAACACACTCGTGAGCTACAGTCATTTGCATCACTGTCATGAAGTACCTGTCATTCAGTCTTTCCACAAGACTCAGCTTTTTTTTACACCAACTTCCATCAGCATAAGAGAGAGTCATTATTATTGATGGCTTGACAGACACAAAACATCACCAAAAGGTAAACTGGCAGTTATCTGAAGTGCAGTATTTACCACACTGATGTGTTTGCCAGATTATGCATGACAGGTAGAGGCGGTAGGGGAAGCAGAACAGGAAGCAGTGGACAGAGGAATGCAAAGTTTAAAAGACACACGCACAGACGGTGCGGGCACTTATGAAAACTACGTGGTCTTTAATTGAAAGGAAAGTGAGTGAGTCAATCCTCAATCCCAGTATCTACTGTTAAAGCAGCAACACTACAAAGGGTTCCATGGTTCACTCATGCTCACTTCTTCAATGCTTTTATAATGAGGCTGTCCCCCCTCTAATACACATTGCAGCTGGGAAAATAAGCCCTTATAATTAGATAGCTCCTACCCTGACACGATTAAGGTGTGAATACAAGCAAGGCACCCACATGAGTGTGCCATCACAGCAGTTATTTCCCTCTTCAAGGTTAGAAAAAAGGATACTTTTCTGAATCTTTTCATCCCGCCAATTTAATTTGTGTCACAGAGACCTTCCATCCTAACAGGACTTACTGAGACCGCAATTACTGAATATCGAGGCTTAGAACCATTTCTACTGTGTCGCTAAGAAAAGGGCTGTACTGCAAACAGTAGAGACAAAGCAGCCTCCATGTGTTTGTTTTCTCCAGGTGAATCACATACAATCCTACACACTGGACCTTTTAAGGACAATCCAACCTTCAGGGGTAACACATAAAAAGCCATTAATAAACAAATACAATACAAAATGGCCAATATAAATGAGAAATTAAGGATAGGAACAAATACAAACTAAGAAATTGTCTTCCACAGTGGATATATGTATAAAAATATGGCATGGTTTCTATATTTTTCTCCTCTTTAGGTGGTCATCTGAACCCAGCGGTGACATTCACACTGTGTTTACTTGGAAGAGAGCCTTGGAGGAAGTTCCCGTTGTTCTTTTTGTTCCAGACTCTTGGAGCCTTTCTGGGTGCAGCGATTGTATTTGCCATGTATTTTGGTATGTGACACGGAAGAAGAATGATCAGATTAATAAAAATATTTGTGTTTAACCAGAACCTCTAATCATTTGACAAATCAAGATTTGTTGTAGTCTACTCCGCGGTACACTTAGTGGTTTATGCGTTTTTGAACCTTCGATTTAATTCAACAGCAGCTTGGTGGTGACAATTAAGAATTTGTCAACAACAAAAGAACTAAATGGTTGTTTGCTCTGGGCAAACATGTCAGTGAACAAATGAGCATCTACACTTGCACCTGTTTGCAGCGCTTGACTAATATGCTTCACATTTAGTGGCTTTCTTCTACTGAATCTCTATCACAGAGGTTGAATTCTAACAAGTTTTTTTATTGAACTCTAAAATAAATAATTGTGGTTACACTTTTAATAAGATGGATTATACTGGCAAATATAGGCCTAAAGTGTTGGATCAAATTTAGGTATTATGAGAATAACACCCAAAGTTTCTGCTTTTTAGAAATATGAACAAGACTCAAAGTCTACAGCTGTGATAGCGGCTCTGAGGCTGTATCTACTTTCTATATGTTTATGCATCCATTGGACCCCATTCAGTGCTGAACCTAGCTAAAGGTAAACAAGAAACTGTTTGCAGTCGCTGTCAACTCTATCTCTCAAACATACATCATTTAACCAATTTAACCAAAAATTTGCACTCATCTTGATTTGATTTGATTGATTTGAATGTAAGCTGTAATTCAGTGTGGCAGCAATTTTACCTTTTTAAATGATCTGCAATCTTGATGGAAGGAGAAGCTGCAGTGGAAAGACGATGTAGTTCAAATAATCAGCTGAGTTCCTACGAGATTTCTTGTACTATTAAAATACATTAATAATTGAAGAAAATGTTAAGTTTTATTTTAAGTAAAGTGATTTGTACGTTATTCCACCAGATGCATTATCGGACTTCAGCCAGGGGGAGCTGATGGTGGTGGGGAAGAATGCCACAGCTGGGATTTTTGCCACATATCCTTCTAAACATCTCACAATGATTAATGGATTCTTTGATCAGGTAACAATGATGTACTTTTCTAGCATTTCACCTCTACTTAGTGAAAATAATGGCCCCATCTAAAGCATGGTGCACTCCAGTTGAAGCACATTGCACAAGTTCTATACGTACCAGTCATTTTCCATCAGTGTCCATTGTCTGTCGTATTAGACAATACCCTCAATGTTATATGCTTCAAACAATCACAGACTTTAATAGATACTTGAGGTCACAGTGACGCATGTCTGGTGGAGCTGAATACACAGCAGCATTGCCTCAAATAAAAGTTTATCTTCCAAGAGACAGTTTATTTGAAAATGACTGAGTCATGTCCAATAAAGACAAGTGTACTGTAGACATAGCAGGGCATAGAACTTAGCTCACTACTGGAAATCCCAATCCTTATTGCTCATAAGTATTATATAGAAATCTGATGATCCAAAATACCCTAATAGCAAATCACATCACATCAGCTCCTCTCATCCTCTTTAACCTTTTAAAAGCAGCGGACAGTGTAATGAGCAGGACAGTGTCACTACTCATTTAATCTGACTGTCTAAACTTGGAATCTGTGTGGAACAGCTTGTAAATGTTTAGGAAAGGAAGGTCAATTAGAGCCGGCTGTGTCGGAAGATTCAAATAATTAATGAAGGTAAAATAACGCGCCGTGCATCAAAAAGCTGGACACTGCAAATGCAACAGACATAACGCATGCACGTAATCCTGCAGCTGAGCTGGTGCAGCTGATGGCTACACGTAAAAAGAATTTATATTCCTACCACAGGTGTCACATTAAACATAATCTATTGACAGGGTTGGGGCAGATTTCTTTGAAATGTAATCAGTTACTGAATACAAATTATACATTATATCTTTTTTCAGTAATAAGTAACGTAATCCATTGGATTACAAAAAAAGTAATCTGATCTGAATACTGAATTACTTTTTGAATTATTTCAAAATAAAATATTGCACTTACATTAATAAATGGATGCAACCAAAAAATATGAGTTTCACAAATATTCTTTCTTCTCTTAAAATATCTCAAAACGTTTAGCATTTTGCATATGAAGCATTTACAGTTGGTCAAATCAAATTACCCTTACAAAAGCACTACTGAGTGTGTTCTACAAAGTGGGATTCTGTTTCATTTGTGTAAGTTTTAGCTGCTGCTGTTTTTTACTCAAAGGCTGCATGGAGGACTTTGCTTTTGCAATGCAGGATGAGCGCTAAGTCAAAATCTTGATCTTCCATTTTCAAAATATTAAAAAATATAATTGTCCAAACATTATTACTAAAACAAAAACAAATATTAGTTAAGTCATCATTAACAAAACTGCGTATCAGACCTGACTCACTTTTCATAAGTCAGTAGAGCATTGGCTATGAAAAACAAGTTTAATCATTTTAGTTAAATATCTTAAATAAAACATATAATCAAGTAATTCTTGACAATGTAACTATAATATAATTACACATTTTTAGAAATATAATCTGAGTTGATAATAGTTTAATATTTTTTGTTATCCGTTACTACCCAACCCTTTCTATCGACAACACGTAGGGCGCTTTTGCTGCCGCAATTCTCAAATATCACGACTCCAAGTGTGTTCTACCAAACAGTTGAGAAGACCATTTACAGCTATATGCTCACCACGCCACATAGACATGCTTACTAAACAGCTTTCTTGCTCCTGTAGAACAACTGTCTTTCACTTTATCTTAGTTTCAAGACCCCTGTTAATACGGAAACAGCGCAGTGCCAGCAATAAAATCTCACAAAAACTGCAGTACACATGGCTCAACTTTTCAGCTCTTTGTAGCTTTGTTGCATCAGCAGTGCTGACCCCTAGCCAGCACTGCTGCTGCTGCTGCGGCGCTCATATAGATCCTGACATGTCACAGCATGTGAAGTAATCTATACCATATCTACAGTGTACATTTACTGTGAAAGTGATTGCTTTCTTCCTGACCTGCAGTGATGCAACCATGCAAATTGAAGAAAACACCCAAACAATCTTCTGCTGAACTTTCTTTGTAGTGTTTCCGCCATCCATTGATGTCAGAATACATCAGTGGACAGTGAAAGTCCTATGATGTGCTGTTTTCTGATGAAAAAGTTGACATGATTGCCATATTTCACATTTATTTTTCTTCAAGAGAAGTTTTTAGTTTACAGCATGTCAATAATTTCAGAACAAATTTACTGTAAATATCATAACTTCTTAAAGGCGATACAACCTGTAATAATAATAATGCCTCAGGGGAATCACAGGACAAATCAATTATAAAAGTGAGGTTTGGTGATTAAAAGGGCTTTTTATTATCTCCTTGATGAAATATCAAAAAGTTCTTGATTTGTTCAAGCAAGTTTTGTCTCTCTTTCATTCAAATAATTAGAGATCACATCAAATAAATGTAAATACTAAGACTTAATAGAGCATTCTCCCTACTGTATCTCAGATAATTGGAACAGCAGCACTGATAGTGTGCATCCTGGCCATAGTGGATCCACACAACAATCCAATCCCTAGAGGTCTGGAGCCCTTCACTGTTGGTTTTGTGGTGCTGGTCATCGGGCTGTCGATGGGCTTCAATTCTGGCTATGCTGTCAACCCAGCCAGGGACCTGGGACCGCGCATCTTCACGGCTCTTGCTGGTTGGGGTGGAGAGGTTTTCACGTGAGTACAGTGCTGTTCTGGGCTAAAACAGTATGCCAGGTTGAACTGTAAGTAGCATTGAAGTCAGCTGGCCCTGGAGATGTAAAGAAGACTGGATGAAATGTTGTGGCAGAATCATAAAGCAAATGTCAAGTAGTGTGATGAGTAAAAGGAACCTAATCTTACATACAGTATTAAAGGTGTGCTCCAGGGATTTGGTATATCACTTCTATAAAGTTGGGGAACTCACAAGCAACAATACTGGTCAATATCAAAGCAACAGAGGCAGAGATATCATGATCTTTAGCCCACCCATAGAGTCCAGCCCTAAAAACACTGGCTACTACATTTTCCATAATCAATGGCATATTTCCACCCTCTCTGCTTCCAGATGCACACTTTTATCATCAGGGACGATATACAATTGTTTCATCGGCTGAGTAGTATTTCTGTTGACAAGTAAACTGAACTTCATGTGTTAAATTGGTGCAGTGCCCCTTAACCCTGTAAGCCCCAAATATAGAAAAAACTTTAAAAAAATAATATTTTACCTTTCAGATGTTGTTGTAGGAGGCCTTTGATGCGGAAATTAAAGAGTTTTTTAAAAATGTTTATGTACATTTTTAGAGAAATGTTGTAATATTGCAACATTGGTCTTAGTTGGGAGCAGAATTTCTGTATTTGTACTCACGTTGTCTGAACAATTCAGAACAACTAAGGGTTCATTTGCAGGGCTGATTGCTTATTTAGCCCCATAAAGGTATATCACATTAATAATAATCACACATTAGTCATATTTTTATGAAGTCATTTATTTAAAAAAATGATTAAACAAGATAAAACTCTAGCTTTTTTTCCCTCTTTTTTTCTTTTCATGACTGACTTTCTGACTGGTGAAAGTCCCAAAAACAGTCCCTGTCCTCTGAAAAGCAAAGGCGAACATCACACTTTCTGCATTGCGTGTTGGTGTATCCTTTGTTGCAGTGTCTGCAGCGTCCTCTCCCTGTCTTCCTTGGGAAATGTGCAACTAGGTCCTTGCGTACATCCAATGGGAGGTGTGCACATCTCTTGGATGGTCTCTTCTTCTGAGCATTCAGAGGGCTTCCTGATGTCACTGTCTGTGTTTCTGGGCTCCCTTTGCCTGAAGATGGCCATCCTCTCTTTGGAGTTTGAAGTGTTGCATTTACCAGGATGAGAGAGGATGCTAGCTGTGCCTGAAACTGTCTCCTGTTCATTGTCTCTTTGCTAGACACCTTGAGAGCTTTACAGTCCCGCTTGTAGAGGAGCCAGGCATTGACCACAGCGAGAATGATGGTGTGCCAGAAGATGTACATGTACCAGCGACGGGATTTGATGGGGAACTTATATTTGGCTGTAAATGAGGCCAACAAATCCACACCTCCCATGTACTTGTTGTAGGCACCAACAATGTAAGGCCTCTCAACTTCAATGTAGGTTCTGTTGGCTTTGTCCCAGCGTTGAATCTTCTGCACAGGTTCTGGTCCAGCAAAGGATGACACAAGTGTGATGGCCCTGTTGTCATACCATTTGACAGCACAGATGTTGTGATTCCCCTCCACTCTGACGTCATAGCTTCCTCTCCCCTTTCTCTTCAAGCTCTTCTCGTCTTCTAGGTTACAGTTGGGTAGGCGCACCTGCCTGGCTGTTCCCACGTAATGAATTCCCCGATCAAGGAGCTTCACTAATAATGGAACACAGGTGAAGTAGTTGTCTACATACATTTTGTAGTTCTGACCTTCTGGAAGTGTGGAAGCAAGTTTCATCACAACCTCACCTGACAATCCAAGTTCAGATTTGGCTCGAATTCCGTTGACACTGCCTTGGTAGACATCGAAGTCACACATCATGCCAGAGATTCCAGTTCTCACCCACACTTTGAATCCCCATGGGTTTGGCTTGATGCTGCTGAATTTCCCCTTGAAAGGAATCATCATCTCATCCACAGAGTTGTGCTCTTCTGGTACCACCTGCAGGCATTTCTCTCTGAATGAATCAAGCCATGGTCTGAGTTTCCATAGTTTGTCTTTCTTTTCCGTCTCAGATACTGTCATGTTGTTTACAAAATGTAACGACGTCAACAGGGATTGGAATCTGTTGCGTGGCATCACATCAGCAACAGGGGAGTACCGTGTCTCTGTCTCCCAATACATACGGGTTCCAGCCATTTGTACCAGGCCCATCTTCAGGTACATGCCAAGCATTTTTTCAATTTCCTTTGCAGTGGTGTTTACAGATGTTCCATGCGCCTGAAAGCTGTACTCATTCGTGTTTTGTGTCAGAGCCTCAACCATGTCTTCGGACACAAACTTCCGGAAGTATTCCAATGGTGTGTGGAGGGAAATGTCATCTCCTGTGATATCCACACCAGAAAAATCAGTGTTGGGACTGATGAAATCTTTTTTCAGCCAGCAATACCTGTCACGGGGCATGGTGTGTTTGTTTGTTTTTGGCTCAATGTCCACGTAATTATCAGCTGGACAGTCCATGGGTGGTTGGGTTTCTTTGTCCACTTGTTGACAGACATCTTCATCTGAGTCTTCATCACTCTCATCAGTGTCATTGAGTTCCATCTCAACCTCACTCTCTCCAGTTTGGACCATGTCAATCACATCCTGCACACTGTATCGCGGATCTCTCCTTGCTGGTGGCATTCTGAAAATAAAATATCAATTAATAAACATATATATATATATATATATGCTTTTTATATTGTAGTACATAACCTGAAGGAATAGATAGGGTGGTGGACCAAGTGCTCAGGGTAGAAATGTTTTCCAGGCAGACAATACAGCTGCTAAATGCCCTAAATGTAAATGTAAATGTAAATGGTTTAGCCTATACTCTCTACTTATCATGCTAAATGAAACATGCACCCCAATCACCAGCCATATAGTCACACAATACTGCCTTGACATAACGATACTGCTTGTTATGCTCTCTAATTATCATACTAAAAGGAAAACATGCATACCCCCACTTACATCCACACCCCACATTCAGGAACATTTTCACCTTTCCCCAGAACTGAATTGTCTGTTGATATCCTCTTTGTGGACAAAGTCATGGAATTTTAGGTCAGGCTGATCAAATTAACTAAATCTTTTAGAGTTAAAACTTTTAAATCAGTCAAATTTGACCAAAACACAACACAAGGGTAGAATGTATACTGTCCATGTATAAAGAAAATACTCTGTTTCAGGCAGTGGTGTAGTGGAGGGAATACAACCTGTTTGAGCCCACTGCAACAAGCCAGCTATTTTGACTACCACATTCACCCAGTGTTGTATAATTATATAACAAGCTCTAAATTAAATTTAGTGCATCTATTCCACAATAACTACATGTACATGCTCTAGACATTGTAATAACAACCAAAAAAAATATAAAAGACATTTTACTTACTTGAATCTGATGAATCCAGTCCAATGAAACAAAGAGATGTTGTTCGAAGGAAACCTTGAGAGGTTGTGTGAGTTCATGGCCAGAAGGCGTGACTTATAAACAAATGTACGATCCAATAGCATTGTGAGACTGAACAATAGGACCCAATGACTATGTAAATGTGGTAAAAAATAAGATAAAATATAACAGATTGTTTTTTAGGATGGTTAAAGGTAACGTTGTAATTTTACAACAAGGGGTGTTACAGGGTTAAATATAATAAATAAATACATATATTAAAACTAGAATGTCTCACTTGCTTCCTGACCCACAACATTGCATCTGTGTAAGTTCTGATATAGCCTCTTATTTTAATAACCTGCTACAGTAGGCAAATTTAATAAAAACTGTAAAATGACACCATGCATGCATTTTATTTGGGTTTTTTTTGCATTTAATTTCTTACAGAGCACACACCTACTGGTTCTTTGTGCCCATCTGCGCCCCCTTCCTGGGAGCAGTGGTTGGTGTGCTGATGTACCAGCTAATGATCGGATATCATTTGGAAAGAGAAGTGCAAGAGAAGCTGAAGAAGGAGGAGGAGGACAGATTTGAACTTTCCAATATTACAACCAATGAAGATGCATGAGCACCGCTGGATTACTTTTTACCTCTACTCTTAAGACATCTCATAATAGACAGGAACAGTTTCTCAGGAAAATATGGCACATGTTTTCTGAATTCATTTGCACCTAAGTCTATTCAGCTCTTTCATTTCTACTTGAAGCACATAACTTGTTCCTTCATGCTGCGTGTCTGACAAAACAAATATATCAGCTCACATGAAAAAGCTAAAGAATAGACAGTTTAAGTTGAAAAGGTATTTGAAAGGTGTCTTGTTTATTTCTGTCTAAGGTTGGAGAAACCTTCGAACCACCCATTTCTACAGTTTCTTTCATTTGTAAGAGGTATAAAGAATGCCACCTCTGGTAAATGTTACACATTTTATAAGTAAGTATAATTGTTAAGAATGCAAAAAATTTGGAAAATCTGGAAAACATGTATTTGTGAAAAACCTGATGTTTACCTAATTAAAAAAAATCTGCAAAAATGTAATGCAAGCGTGTGATCCTGTCTGTTACTCTGATTTACAGGGACTTGTTTTACTGTAGGCTATATAAAATGTCATGAATTAAACTGAATATGTGCAGTATGTGCAGTGAACAAGCTTAAAATCCACAAACTTGGGAAATACGCTAATTTGCCATTTTGACAATAGTTAGATGAGAATATTGATACCACTCATGTCTGTATGATATTTAACAAACAGATTAATGCTTATTTTCTATGTGAACACGTTATGTAAAAGAAAAATAATTTGGTCAGCTTTTAACAAGACCAAGCCATGGATTCTGAGCTATTATTATTATGAAAAAAACTAATCTTATATTTAGCTTTTTGGATTGCCAAGAGTAGATTAAACCATGCCATTGTGTGGCCTAGTTTGTCAAGATCTGCTTTATAATCTGCTTCCACAAATTTAAAGAAGAAATCTAATCTGACTTCCTCTGACAGTTCAGGACAATTGAAGCCTCCAGGGAACTCTGTTCGGCCATCAACATTTTCCACATCCTGCCATACGTGCTGACCGTGGAGAATTTCATGATCCTAAAGCAATGTGTTGAAAATGTGAAAATGTCCAACTTTGGCGCCCCTCATGGTAGCCTCAAACCGGACACTGTAGCGCACAGCAATGCAATTAAAAACAGCAGTGTATGGCTCTTCCAAACTTGTTTGCTCCTCTTGTTTCCCAGCATCCTCCTGGTGCGCAAAGGTTTTAGATGGCTTCTTGCTCGGGAAGATTTCATCATAACAGATGGTTTAAAATTCACATAATATTGTCAGCACCTATTTGTCTGTGTTTAGTCATTTGTTGCACATGGATGTCCCATTACCCCAATTAGGCAAGACAAATAGAAAAAGGTTGGTATGAAGGTATGAAGTGAAAAACTGACAAGAATATTCCTTTATTGGTGTGGTTGGTGAACAGAAGCCTCAGAGACTTACCGGCATGCAAATAGTGACATTTGCTACAATATAAATGCCCTCCAAACTATTAATGTGCTGCTTTTGGTTTATAGTGCCTCAGGTGGTTATCACTGTTAGAAATTCGATCTTGGATTGAAAGGGCACTAAGGGCAAAAAAGGTCAGGGGTATTTGCTCAAAAATAACACTCCCACGACCGTTCCAAAGCAAAGCACACATTGCACAACAAAGTGTACACACGCACATCAGAAGTTCATATCACTAAGCCAATGTGTTCCACAAACGTCCATCAATGCTTAATTACCATTATTGGAGAAGCAAACGCACATTCTGCATCAAAATATCAGTAATGACATTTTTGGAGTCTGGAAAAGAATATCAATCCATCAGATCTTACAAAGGCTTAAACTTCAGAGACGGGTGTTTGACATTTGGAGTCCCTCTTTGGCATGACCTTTTCAGCAGTTCACCAAACATATCTAGCGTCAATCTAATCATTTGTCTCTGAAATTATAATTTATCTTCCTGTTGACTTGCAGAAGAGAAGCCGAGCAAGCAGCAGGATTTTGCTTTTGCTTTTATAGATGTTACAATAGAACAAAAGCGAGGTTCAACCATCTTTTCAGTGAAAAAGTTCCATTACAAATATGACAGGGTCTGATGATCTGAAAAAGCATAACCACAAAGGAAATCAGAACTCGCTCTTCATTTCCTATGCATTGGAGTCAGTCTTCTATGGATGCTGGGGCAGAAACACAAGGCATAAATGAAAAATGTTATCTATGACTAGAAAATAAAATCAGCAACATGAACTACAAGAGTAATAAGAACCCTCTCCATGGTTGACACGTTTGGTTTTTTGCCTACCAACTTGTTGAAACATATATAGGGCACTGTATTAAAAACAAAAAACAAGAAGGGCAGGTTTTCATTTAATAAACATATGGAATATTATATGCCATATTCAGCCTAATCTATGTCACACAGGCATTCCAGTGCAGGCAAAGCAATATTAAAGCTTGAGCCACAGCTCCACTGTGTGGTGAAGTAATGAACCTTCAACCACTGAGCAGTAGTTTCAGGAAGTCACACATGAGAACCTCTAGTAGATTAAATGGGTTGAAGTGCCATAAAACACAAAATTCACTGTGCAGCTGTATTGAGCAATGTTCAATAAAACTAAACTGAATTTAGAAATGTTTTTTCTGGTGATTTGACAAATTTCTAATGACATTCCACCTGACTGACATGACTAATGGCAGTGTCATGCACACTAACAACTCTCATCCAAACAAACATCTGTCACAGCTATTTGCTTTGGACTAAGTCATATTACAATCATGGGCAACACATTATTCCAGCAACTGACAGCACAGGTGGATGCACACCCAGACTACATAATAGTGATACAAACAAATGAAAACAAAGGACACATTGTCTTCATATCCTCATTTCATATGACTTTCATTTCCTCAACTGTCTTGCAATGCAACAGGGCTATCATATTGCACTTTGAGGGCGTCAGTAGACATGTTTTCATTCCAAACTGTTACAACAACAGCCTGAAATGGAATTCTTCCCCACTGAACACAATACAGGTCCAAGTAAATCTACAGTAGGTAATTACCCTGATTGTCACCTGCTGTGTTCTTTCCTGTCTCCGTGTTACACTCAGTTAGATAATTCAGATAAGTTAATTTTGTTACACCCTATCAGCCTTAGAGCAGTATTAAGTCGAAGTCACATTCTGTTAGACTCTGTCTTTCACTTCTATTGTCCAGATTTCACATTATCGACAGCCAGACAGAGAACAGGACTAGAAGAGTCATTTGTTTTGGGTTTGATAAATAATAAAGATTTTGGCCACTATAGTGTTGTAGAGCAATGGTTTTTAGTAAGGGGTTTTGCAGGGAAGAGAAAGAGTGCCAACATTGACGTAAACAATGCTGATTTTAAACTCATGAGAAAAATGGGCTTATGAGGAAGAAAATCCATTCAGTGTGTTAGTTAGACCTCTGAATATATATATGCATTACATTAATGCACTCCCGTTTCCTGTACAGTGTTGGATCTTTCTATCCTTATTCCTATCTTTATTTATTTATATTTTAAAAAGTCCTTTATTTTTGTGTGATTTTTATGCACCAATGCACCAAGACAAATTCCTTGTTTGTATAAAAACGTACTTGGCAATAATCCAATCCAACTTATTTGTTAAGCACTTTAAAAACAACCAAAGTTGACCAAAGTGCTGTACAGGAGAATAAATAAGACATCATAAATGTAAACAGTGATGGTGATGATGAAGACCACTGTGAGGAATATAGACAGTGATGATGATAACACTGGAAAGTTCAATTCTGATTCTGATTCTGAATGTAAACAGAGACTTTGTTTGTTTATTGTAAGGGTATCATTAAAATTGTAATGCTACTGCTCTTAACAATGCTATTTATCAATCTATCAGTCTACTTTAACAGTACTCTTATTGGTTCTTTTTGTTATTAAGAGAAAAAAATAATCAAGAACAAATTTATTGTTAATTCATATGTATTCATTTAATATATATAACAACAAATAATTTAAAATTAATATCAGAATTAATGAGTTTGATACATATATGTATCATATTTGTATATTTGAGAAAAATTAACTGAGTAGATTGCGCACAAATCATACATTTTTACTTATGGATCATGAAACATGCATTTGCCACCAGTAGTGAGACTAATTTGTCTCCATGGAAATCCCCCATTACAAAAGTGCACCAGTGCCAACCAACAACCACAGCCAACTCTTGTCAACGTCATTCTCATTCTCTGTGTTCATAAACCCTTGACACAGGTTCTATCTTCTGCACAGCACTGTTGCATGTAGCCACATACATCTCAATCTGTAAAACCCCTCAGGTGATCGCCAATTTCAACATAACAAACCAAACACCATTGTGCTATTCCTGTACATACAGTTCACAAGTTCCTTATCTGATGTTCTCAATATGCTTGAGCATGCTTCACGGTCTTGTATACATATACCCCACCCACACACGCATGCCTGCATTCCAAAATTGTAGGCGCTGCTTGTATTTGTACAAGTCGTCATTGGATAGTAGAAAGATTTAGACACAAAGAAAAAACTGATTAGAGCAGTTTAAGAAGACGATATAGAGGAGCCACACCTGAGACAGCTACGTTTGATATGACATAATCAGACAGTTCGGCTCAATTCCTTGCCCTCATGAAACAACTCAAGGTCAAAATTACATTTGCTTCCAAAGCTTTTAAACATATCTTAAGCAGAGTTGTGCTGTCACGGAGAAGGTTTAGTTGTTGTGTCATATATGATTATGTTATATTTTATAACAGCTAAACCTTTTCCATGATAGCAACCAAGCATGTATTTGACTCTAATGGTAAACAAGAAGTATGTTGAGACTTTATTTGTAAAACAAATCAAATACAATATTTTGCTGAAGCTTAAATCATATTCAGTTCATTTAAGTTAGGAATAGTTTCATAAGTGAAACAATCACAACATTAAACATGTGAGAGTATTTCCTGTTGGCGTCTGTGTTAAAGCTGATGATAAGATATGCTCTATTGTAACATCAATAGCCAAAACACTATACATATTGGTAAACTAAAATCTGTCTCCCTAGTTTCAGTTTGTTTTACTATTAAAATGTATTATGCCATTTAAATGTATTTAGATTCCCAGTAAAAAGGTGTAATGTAATACAGAGTCTGCAACATCAGGTTAAAGCTACCTGATGAGATGTCATTGCTTGCCTTACGTAATACTAATTTGGCTATTGAATTTTCCCAAGCTGTTATGTGTAATTGAAAAATATCCAATTTGATGAGCTGGCATCTTGGTAACTCAGTTTGTTATTCCACATAACTAAAAGGAGCAGTAACTAAATCCACTCATGATGGAGAAAAAAAACAAAACCCCTAGCTAAGCTCTTACTAAAGGTAAGTAGCTTAGCAGAATAGCAGTAACCAATATTGCTTCACTTTTGGTTCTAATAGAATTCCCATGTTTTTGGTTTTTAAATGTGACTAATTGAATGTAATGTAAATTAATGTATCTTATTTTCAATATGAATAATAGCAGATGAACAGACAGATGCCCAGCAAAACAGACACACATTTAATTCCAACAAGCTGTAAATGACTAAAATAACAGCAAAAAACAAGCTAAAAAGCACATTTTGTTTGTAGATAACATTTCATAGTAATTATTCAAAGGCAGTATCAATATTTTTAAGATACTATGTAGGTTTTATGACAATTTTTTTCCTGAGGTAAGATATATATGTAGGATGTGTTCTTTGTGCAACTTGCCATGAAGTTTCACTGTATGGTAGATGAAGCAGAAAGACGCCACTCTTGCATGACTTACATCATGATTGGTTTATCTCAGTTCTCTTTCATAGCATTGTTTTCGATATCTCACTATGGAATACGCCCCCCACGTATTCACAGATATCATTACACAAGCCCTGAGTGGCTGGCAGTCATGACATCTGTGTCAGGACCCTAAGCCTAATATATGGCTGACGCAGTGTTACTCGTCATTCAATCACTTCATTTCACTTCAGAAACAAGCTTTGCTCAACCTGTGTCTTAGCTAGCTTAACTGTCCTCAGATCGGAGCGGATACCTTGCGCTAGCTGCTGTATACCGGTTTGACTGCCTTCACCACAGGTATCTTTCTACTCTGGCCTGTCTCCAAATAGCAGAGCAGAGCGGGCAGATATTCTGGTGTCTGATCAGGGCGATGAGGATACCGTTTCCCCTGCAAAGACCCTCAGCTGTCCGTGCTTGTCCAATGCTAAGGCACATTTTCAACCCAGTGTGGACATGCACGACAGGTGCAAACGCACTGCTGAGAGACAATCCCATGGACCACTTTCGTGGCCTGGGAAGAGAACCCCTACCCCAGCAAGATTTTTAGAGGATGGATAAGCATGCCATGGCCCGCCTGCCGCCCCAGGGAGCCGTTGGTGGCAGCCCACCTCCACCCACAGTTGTCGGCTGCGTCATCCAGACCACCTGCTCTTCCCTCCAAAAGCCATAACCATAAGAGCTTATAGGGCAGCAGTCTTGGTGGTGGGAGCGTAACCTCCATGTTGTCAGCTTACTAGGCGGAGCTTTTCAACGACATGGTTGACATACCGGACACTTCTGTGTGGGACGAGATTACCACAATTGCAGATATCAGTCTGCGTGTCCAGCACTGCGCTGTCCAGGCTATGGGGAAGTGTATGTCTATGTTGGTGTTACAGGACAGGGCAAAAAGGCCTAATCTGACCAACCTATCAAATAAAGCGAAGGAAGACATCTTGGACATCCCAGTCATCCCTGAGGGCATATTTGGCTCCACTTTCACCTGTATGCAAAAGAAGTGCGAGGCCAAGAAAAAGGCTCCTCCCTCCACTCCAGTGAGTCAGTCAGCCGTGGCCCCTACCGAAGAAGATGGCCTCCACCCCACTGCTAGGGAAGGTGACAGCTGTTCCCTGTTCCCTGGCCACCCCAGCCCAGCGTTCCAGTGTGCCAGGAGCCCAGTTTGTGCGTCCCTGCCAAGAGGAGAAGAGACTCAGTTCAAGTGTGGGATTGTTCAGTGCCATATTTAAGTCTCACAAGCACTCACACACACCACACACACACACACACACACACACACACACACACACACACACACACACACACACACACACACACACACACACACTGTGGAAATAAAAGTTCAATCACTGTCACATCAATTATCAATGAAGTAAGATCATTTATTAGAACAACCAGTGAAAATGTTGACACAAATTAGATGAAATCACTTCAGAGTGAACCAAGTGAGCCAAATTAATAAACAAAACGGAATGATCTCCTCAAAGAAGTGCCGAGGACAGAAGCATGAATGTACTGGAAAACTCAGGGATTTTAAACTGCAAGATGTGGCCGAGGAGCCAAGCAGCAGTCAGGAGGAGACCTATAGGGGGACACTCAAAGATCCTCACAGAACACGCTCACTCCACCCCAACTGAGAAGTCAAAGATCTCTGTGTGCATGGTTACATTCAGTTACCATTAGCTACAGAAACAGCCAGGTTTAATGGTCTCCTTGAGCAGAAAATACTTTTTTGTTATAGGATTTGAGATTAAAGATAAACTCTATTCAACATTGTATTGCTCATTATATGATTAATTACTTTTTAATAAAAAATCCAATGACTTCTTCTGGTTCTTCTGGTCATAAAAATGAGTGTGTTAGTAATGGAACCTTTTGTGTGGCAGATTTTATTTGTAGAGATTGGGACAGAAGACAATTTATAATAAGTTATGTTGTTGTCTGAACATTTCACCACTGCAAATAAATAACTAACATTGGCAAGGCCGCAGTCCGAGCAGTGCTGCCTTACATGTCACCAGTGAAATCCTGCACGCCTCCCTGAAGAGTTTAAAGTGTCACGGACACGGGAAGTTTTCCAGTACAGAGAATCTAGGGATCCAAAAGTGGCATCTGCTAGCATCCAGGTTTGAACAGACAGGGAATTGAGTGAAGACAAATCACTGGAAATGGCATTGGTGGCACACCTCCTTAGCAGCTGCCCAATAGAGTTGAGCTGACTGGATATGTTCGTTATTGCTGGCACCATGACCAAGTGCCTAAGGCAGTTGCTGAGGGTGCTGCCAGGGCCATTAACACCAGCAAGGGCCACCACCAGCCAAAGAAAATATTGTTCCTTAGAGCCAGGAAAGAAGCCCCATATACAACCTAGAGCAAAGTCAGGCCTTCAGTGCCACCAACTGGCAACATCAAGTGGACCTGGGCAAGTAGCTGAAGCTTGCAGCAAAAATAGTATCAGATCCATTATGCTAGGCAATCTTAATTACCTTGCTGCATTCCATGACTAAGTATGTAGAAGCGGAAGCAAGTGAAATACGTACTATATGATGAGAAGCCCCATGAGAAACACTGAACTGTTCTTTCAAAACAAAAGTCCAATATTCACTTTATAGCTTGTTTGATTTAGCTGTCTGTCTGTTTTTATTATGTTTTATCACAGCTGACTTCAATCTTTGTGTTTTTGTATTTTATCACTGTGCAAATAAAGTTAAACTTTGTCAATGAAAGCAGAATACACCAGTGAAACTTAATCCTAATGTAATATGTATCTAGGCTAACTCAACTGTTTATTTAAATGATTCATGCACAATTGAGCAAACATATCTCTCAACTCCATCTATCTGATGTAGACAGATCCATGTTTGATCTCTACTCTTACAGGGTTAAACTGCTGTGATTTATTTATTTATTTTTTACTATTGATGCCAAGATGAAATCTAAAGATGAAGTCTATTTTTTTCTCCTGCACAACAATGCAACTATTGTTTTCACAGATACATGTAAAGTCACAGACACTGACACCTTGCCATGCAATCCACCAACTTATGTTTTATACTTGATTTCACACTGACACAATTATATCTGTAGTTGGCCTATTTCCACTGCAGACTGACGTATCATTGCAGGAAAAGCACAGTTGTAATTAATATCATTAGTAAAGCATTTGTGTCCCAGTTCCAGGGAGGCCGTTGTTAATGTAATTAGTCAAGTGTTGGGTCAGTGTTAATGTTACGTTTCTTTGCAGTAAAACAAAAAAAATATTCATGTTTTGTCTGGTATTAAGTGTACTATTACTACAAGAAATTCTTGTCCTGTCAGTAAACCTGAAGGCTCTAAATCCGTGTAAATACCAATACGTATTGTCTCACTGGAGCAATGATCTGTAATGGGATTATTGACTCACTAAAAAACATGTGTGAGGTATTTGTAGAAACAACTTTCACATTTTAAAGGATTTAGGTTTTTTTTCCACCGACAATTCAGAAAATTAAAAGAACACTTTAAGATTGATGAGACATGAAACATATAAATAAGTATCATTTACACTGACTTCTATTGAAACATGGAGGAAATATCACTCATCCTAAAAGCTTGTCACTCAGCAGGTTTCCATGGTTAAACTTGTAAAAGAGGTTTTTTCACAAGCTGTTTTATTGAGGAAATGTCTGCACTTTTTTCCCCTGTTGTGCTTTGTTCCCAGTAAAGGTGTGTATTGTGATCTAGAAGCATGACATCAGATAGTAATTGTCCATCCCTCTTGCATTCTTTCAGCGCAGAAACTCTTGTTTTCTAGGCTGTCACTTGCGAGACTCAGACTGGTGGTAGCTGGTGGCCTGTGTTGTATTGTGGGGACGGCCTCAGATGTTTCAATCAGAGAGAAACAACACATGAATTTTATAATTTTTTACTTCAGACCCTTTGAGGCCAACCAGCAACACATGTGTGCCAAGTGGCAGATATGATAAACAACCTACTGTGTGATCACTGTAGAAACAGGCAGAGAAAAAGATATTCTAACAATACTATTGATTTCTCCCACATGTGAAGCTTTTTTGAGCTTTTTTAAATATGCATTTTATGTAAGTATGCAGGTTTCAGTGAGTTAAATAGCTTTGGTCTTGTAACGGTGAGTTTTTGTACAAACTGTAGTGGTGTTATGGTGATGAAAGGATGAGGTGGAAAATGATAATTTAATGCTAATTCATTTGTATTTTAGGCTAATTCCAGTTGTTTCAAAGACGATGATCTGAATGAGCTAAAGCACGACTAGAGAATATTCATAAAATCAGGGAACTGAGTCAGTAATGTCAGTTACACAACTAAGTTTGTTACATTAGGTGTATTGCACTGAGAAAGGGTTTTATTACTACTGAAATAAATTTTTCTTTTGTCAAAGTAAGACAAAGAGTCCACTTTCTAACATTACATAGTCTTGTTTTAAGTTAATCAAATTAAATGTACTTCATTAATTACATATAACTTGGTTGAATCTGTTGTTCATCTATTATTCTTAAAGCCACAGTAAATTATTGTGGGAAGAAAACCTCAAAAATAAATGCATAAAAGTGAGCCTAAAAATTCCCTACTTAAAAATATCCAAAGAGCAAACTGGGCACGCACTTGGAGTGCATACGAAGCTTAATATTGCTTGACATTTTTGCCGTGGGTGTCTGCTGAAAGAAACATCTGAAACAAACAAATGAAATGCTCATACTATAATTTGCCTGTGACAGTTTTGGCTTTCATCATTGACACAGTGTATGAGATAGTCTGCTGGGTGTGGTAGCTATCACTGTCTGTGTAATGGTAGCTGGTAAAGAACAATGAAAGACAGCAATCTATTTATTAGTGGGACTATTTGTAGTAAATACAGGAATAAATTAAGCTATGTGCAGACGTGGCATTTAACAAACATAACAAACACTACTGATGATTCAAAGTGTGTGTATAGACAATTGTAGTTGACTGGTAGACAGCGCAAAGAGCAATTTTGGAAAACTGACAAATTATATGCAGAATAGCAGAGAAACTGCACCGCTCAAATCTCAACAAACATGCAACATAGACAAAAATAAATATTGACCACATATTTTAGCACATACCAGCTCTAAATGAAGTTTCTTTCCCAGTTCCTGGTTCCTGGGGGCCGGGATCTTTCCTCTGGCTGTCAGGCAGCTAACAGCTAAAATTGCTAACAGCAGTTTGATGGTGACCTGATGCATTTTTTCTTGACCTGATCGACATCAGCTGAGCCTGAATCCAGTGCGTAGAGGATTGTTATGGTAGTTGAGGGCACTGTTGGACTTGAGCATGGGAGAAACAGCAGCCGGATAAAGAAAATCAGAGAGGAGTTTGTATGTCAAATGTAAATTCTGGGCCTATGTACTGCCGATTGGGCTAAAACCTGAAAATAGTTGCAGACTGATGTGTGGGATTCGCAGTAATGTCAAAGAGTCATGCTACAGGAATCCGTTTGAGTCTGTGTTACTAGGAACAAAATGTATGCAGTTTTAATATATACAGGGAGGGGCCCCATAAGTTGCATTCAATTTGTTTGTTTTGCGTCACTGGGAAGGGCCCTGTACGTGTTGGAATCATTGTCAAAAGATTTGCATCAGTTCTTTTCTCTACATACTGTATAGACTATTTTTTCTGGGGATTGGATTCTTTTTTCTATAGCTGTCTGACCTCTTTACCTCAACACCGGTAACATAGGAAACTGTTTCTTCCAAGCAAGTTCATAAACCAATAGCCTTTGAGCCACATGCATTGTATTCACCCTAACTTCCACTAAATATTGGTCCAAATATAGAAATGTATATACTGTTTCAGCATGTTTATTGTTTATGATTAGCATAATCATAAGAGGACAAACTGAGATATCTCATCGCTGCAAGATATACAATGTTAATCACCCAGAGCTTAGCAGGTATGACATAACTTTCATCAATTCATCTGTCTTCCAATATAGATGACAGATTCTACATTCATACTGTTGCAAGTTTTACAATAAACACACAGTTGCGTAAGGTACTGTGTTTTGATAAGTGTAATGCCACACCCAGAGACTCCAATAACCTGAACACAATGAAAACAGGCTTCATCGCAGACAGATGTCATATTCCAATGAAAACACACTACTGTATCCTAGAATTCATTCCAAAAAGAGAAAGCATTTTTATCGTTCCTGTTGTAATGGTCATTTTCCTTGCTGATTTTTAAAATGCACTCACTATTTTTAGGATGTCCGTCCTTCCCATTCTTGTAAATGCAATATGGAATGCCTTGAGGAGGCGCTCACTGGGACTCAAAGATGAACTGATCCGATTTTGGTGGTCAAAGGTCACTGTGATCTCACAATAAATGTTTGGCCATAACAAGAATCCATATGCTTATTATGATATTTCACATACATGTCTAACAGGATAAAATGATGTAGTGATCATCATAATGTTCTGCAAGAACACTTCTGGCCATTAGTAAAAAAAAGAAATAAGGGAACAGAAGGGTAGACTGTGACTATATTTCACATTTTGTCTGATACTGAGTTTGAGATCTTGCATGCCCACCTTGAAACTGTGGTGATTGTATAGCTCTTCTGTGCTGCCAGGTTGAAGATGTGTGAAGCGTTCACCTTTTAGAATTTGTAGTTTCTTCGCAGCAACATCTATATTTAAAGCATTGTCCCGTGTTGTGGCTACAAGGTTGTGCTCTATCAGAATCTGCTTTATTGGCCATGCATGTGAACAGATACAAAAAAAAAAAAGTTTATATCCCTATATCATAAATCAAAACATTTCCCTTGACGGCTTCACAGTCTGTACAGCAAACAACATCTTCTATCCTCATTCCCTTAACTCGAATGAAGAACAACTCCCATTAATGGGCAAAAAGGAAGACTCCTCCGGAAGAGCAACAGAGGAGGGATCCCTCTACCAGGACAGACAGACGAGTCTAGCATTATGGTAAACAGTAATCCACCACAATCAGTCTTCTCTACTCTCCTGTGAGAAAAGCTTTTAAATGAAGACAGCGTGTTTCTCACTGGTGATATTTACTGGATTCATACATGTCAATATAGAGATAACTTCCACTTAGCTAAAGATTACACTTAATACCTTTTTATTAAATTCCTTCAAAGTCCTCACTACATGAGTCTGGACAGACATGGATATAAACTGCTACTTTAATGGTTTGCAAAGGCATACAACCATAAGGCAGTAATTCTAGTTTGATTTAACCCAAACATTTACTACAAACAGTGTTGCCAGATTAGGTCATTTAATTTGAAGTTAATTGTAAGTAAATTTTGGGATAAGAACAAATACATGATGTGTTTGACTAATAAAATACATTTCAGTTCATTAAAACTAGGACAAAACCTTTTTTCCTGTTCAAATTATTATTCAGTCATAGCTGTGATAGAAATCCATTCTGTTGTTCAGCTTTCACACACTCATTTAAACAGCCATCAAAATTGAATACATGCACTACATAGCTGCAGCGTTCCAATAAATTGGCCACACCTCTTCTCCGAAAAGTATGACAGAGATTGACAAGACACATAGAGACTGTTAATATGTTAACATGATAATGCAATATTATAATGCACAGTGGTAAAGACTTTTCTCTGCTGTTTTTTCAGTGTTTGTTATTCATAATGTCCCAATGTTGAAATGAATAGCAACTGATGTATTTTCTGGGCTCTCATCTGACACTAGTGATTGTAAACTCAAAAGTATTCAAATTTGACTTATTATGCTCTCTGTTACTTGGATAGGATGGATACAAATTTTCAGTTTTCTTTCATTATTCTGCAAATTTATAGGGGAGTATTCCACTAAACCGTTTTTAGCTGCATACTCAGGAACAGGTTCAACTGGTCTGATGATGGAAATCTCAGCAGGAAGACGTTAGAGTAAACACCCCCTCTGTCAGTTGCCCACATTGTCACACAGATACTAACAACAGGTGTGTGACTGACGTGACGCGACATTCATAACTGCCTGCAGTGATTTCAGGTTTCTTTTACTGTACTGGAAGGGAAGCTAACCTGTACACTGCTTGATCTCTGATCATCAAGGCAATGAGATAATATAATCCTTACTTATTCTCTGGAATAATGGAAACACAGGTGAGGAACAATAGAGTTGATTGGTTTTTTTTCATAATAATTGTTTAATCTATGATAATAATTGTTTAATCTATGATTTTATTTAATTGATATTTGTCATGTACTAGAAGTAAACTTGCAGTAGCTCTCTTACTGTAAGTATGCAGAAATAAAATCAGGGGAGTGAAGTGCTTTATTTTGAAAAGCATTATGATATTAATGCTATATTGTTGTGTTTAAAAAGCATGAATATGATGATAGTAACATGGTAATAGCAAATGGTATTGTGATAATTAAATGAAAGTAACAGATATTGTGTGAGAAACATATAGTAACATTTTAGTTTAGTTCATTACAGTATTAGAAAACAATGGAAACTATAGGGAATGAAGGAGTGCATTGATGCCATTTATGTCATATCAGTGGTATGTTGTCTCAGCAGACAGGGTTGACTCCACCAAGGCAAGTGAAAACATGTGATTTATGGTCAGAAGTGTTTGACAATCATCTGTCAAGATGATGTGACCTTGAAACAGTGAGGCATTGTCCCCAGGGTATCTCAGGTTCAGATGTGTGTTTGGTCAAGTAGTGCTGTACATCACATTTCACCTCTAACAGAAGCTCAAAAACAGAACTGTGTCATTTTAAAAACACCTGAACATTAAATATGAGTCACGATAATCAGCTGAAACGTCATCTTATCTGTTAATTGTGTTCTTAGGCACACACGAATATGGCACACGGCGAGATCCAAGAGGAGAGAACCACAGAGTCGGTGGAGGAGAGCAGAGAAACGGAGAAACAATTCCTTAAAGATCTCTACATTTTCATGAAGAAGAGAGATATGCCCATCGAGAGAATCCCAAATCTGGGCTTCAAACAAAGTACTTAAAAATATCATTAATTTTATCACATTTGGTGTGAACAAGCTGTTTTATGATGCATTTTACTTGTTTTATGCACCAAAACAGACCTCCATTTTTCCAAGATTTTATATGGTACAGTTCTGGATAAACCTTGCTATATGGACATAAATTAGTCTGGAATCAGTCATTCTGATTTTAAACAATTTGTCAAATAAATGATTAGTTTATTAATAGAAAATAATCTACTAATATCAACCATTTAGGTAATTACTTTTTTTTTGCAAAAATGTCAAATGTTTCCTAGCTTCTTGAAAGAATTAGCTGTTTCTTTATTTTCTTTCATTGTAAATTGAATATGTGGGGGTGTCAGACTTTTGGTCGGGCTAAACAAACAATTTGAAGATGCCACTGATATTTTATAGAACAAACAATTAGTAAACTGAGAAAATGATCTGCACTAATTGATAATGACAATTATGATAGCCCTACATTATATAATGAAGTGAATTTGATTATGTGTATTTTCTCTTTTTTTCAGTTGATTTATATGTGATGTTCAAGACGGTCAGAGAATTGGGTGGCTACCACCAGGTAACCAAATATTTCTAATTTAATATTCTTATTATTATCATTAGTTGTAGTGACAGGCTGTAGGCTGACTTTAAACACTTCTTATATTGATTATGCAAATGATCTGCAACTATAAATGCAATGTGGCATTGGTTCAAATAAATAAAATATCTGGCTCTCTTCCAGGTGACAGCTCAGCAGCTGTGGAAGCAAGTGTACAACATGCTTGGAGGAAACCCTCGAAGCACAAGTGCAGCCACCTGCACTCGCAAACACTATGAGAAGTGAGTTAAACAATGCGAGTACATTTGTCAGGCAACAAGTGGGTTTTCACATCGCTCTAATCTCATGAATTTGTTTCTTTGTTCAGGCTGCTCCTGCCATACGAATGCCACATAAAAGGCATATCAATGAATATCTTACCTCATCATCAGCCAAAGCACTTCCCATTTACGAGCTACAGCGAGGATGATGATGGCCAGAGACCAGCTAAACGCAAACTGTTATCAATACCTCTGCGCCAGGTTGGTATCATTTTATACTCAAACAATATAAGAAAAACTTAGCAACGTTTTTTTCTCAACTGTTTTGCAGAAACAGTTATTCATTATAATAATAAGTAAACAAATACATCCTGAAGCGGCTGTTTGGATTTTATATATATGTTAAAGTGAACAAATAAAGTTCAGATTTTATGCAGATTAATCATTAGTGAGCTGAAGGGGTGCTGGAAGGCTAGCTGTTTTCCCATTGCCAGTTTTTATGCTAAGCCAAGCGGTTGTAGCTTCATATTCAGCGTACTGACATGAGACTGGTGTCAAACTTTTCATCTAATTCTTGGCAAAGAAGCAAATAGGTATATTCCCAAAAATGTCAAACTATTCCTTTAAGATCTGATGGACCACTTTCTATTCCAACAGAACCCACATGTCCCCCTGTCAGACCATCATGGGAGAACCTTTCATCTGCCGTTCCCCTACACTCATGTCTATCAACCAAGGCACACAGTTATGCCCCCCTATGTCCCTATCTCCTCCTCAGTGTTGACACCCCTTGCCTCTCAGCACCGGTTTTCTTTTGAGCCTTATCATATAAACGGAATAGAGAGGGTTAAGGAGCCACTGGAACGCTTGCGCTCCCTGGCAGAACGGTACAAGACTTCATCTGGATTGATGGAGCCTCTAAACCTCAGCGTTAAAGCATCAAATCGGGAAACCAACAGCAACCCTGCCTCATCGTTCGCCCCACCTTCATCCAACAAGAGCCCAAAGTTTTTGAATAAACCCTCCCCTTTGTACACTCCTAAGTGCCCACAAAGGTGTGAGATAAAAGATGGTGAGGCAGGTTCAGGAGACACAGCGAATTCATATCATGTGAAAGCTAGGGAGACATACGCCGTTGATGTCAAAGCTACGACAGATGGCCCCACACTTAGAACAGACGAAGGCCCCACCACAACAGTCCAAAACCCTGGCTCTCCAAAAACAGACTTCACAATTCAACCAAAAGAAGGAAGAGAGGGGAGTCCAAAAGTAAGGGAGCCTAATCTCAGTCATATACTGCCCAGCCTCCCTCAAGAGAATGGAGGCGATGTGGAAATTGAAATACCTCTGTCTGTGTTCCATAACTGGCTCCGGCTGTGCAGATCCTCTTCCATGATGCATGGAGATAAGCAACTTCCTACTCTTCCTACTCTGGAACAACAGTCTGGACAGAAGTATTGTCACAACACAGATGTCCTCCCCAATGACCTCACATATCGCATTAATCCCAAACACCAGAGCTCAGTCCCAGAGGATCTACGGCTCAGGCAGAGCCCGACACCAGCCATCCAGACAACTGGTAATCACCACAATACAAGCCAAAATCCTTTTACCAAATACAGGCCTTTACCTTCCAGTGGCATTCTGAAAAATGCAGCCAGCCAGGATGTCTATCCTTTTGATCAGCAGGATATCAATAAGTCATACATCCCGAAACCCCCAAATTGCTGGGATGCATATGACCAAGAGACCCAGGGTCCCCGCATCCAAGTGAAAATGGACTCTAATCCCCTCACAGTTCAGCAAAAGTTTGCATCCTCTAAGTCCTATAATGAAGACCTAGTTCAGGGAGGGAAGGATAAGTCACAGATGGGTCCCTCAGCTGTGCTAATGATGGATCCCAGCTCCGCTTCTCTGTTGCAGCTCACCACTGAAGAGGTGATGAAGCTGAAGAAAATCATCTCAAGCTCAATGTAAAGATCAGTTCAAATCATTACACAGACACTCCAACACCACATTGAAGCTTACTCACTTTCATATCATATCTTTCATATATTCTATCTTATTGAAGTTTTACACTGTGTATATATTTAAATATATTTGTAAAAAGTGTGACATTAACAACAATCATAATTTTAATAATAATTCATTCACAGGAACACAGCTTGATTGAAGGAGAATGTGCTCTGTTTTTATGGTTCCCTATGCTATTTTCTATGTTTTTTATGTGCAGTAATATTATTTGTATTATACATTTAATACCTTTAACCTAATTATGATGTAAATCTAAATAAATTCAAATGAATAAAACTGAAGTTTCATGACTCATTTGTTGATTGGGTGATCTTTATTTCACACAACTACGGTGATTTTTCCTGAATCCGTTCAAACAATCAATTATTTTTTATAAAGCTTATTAATCTTTCCCTTTTGAGAGTAGATATAAAATGGTTGAAAAAGGCATAACAACCTTTACTGCACATTTATGGCATCTTAGAAAAAAAGAACTACAACTTGTACGGAGGTAGTGGCCTCAAGCTATATTCTGGAGGAGGTGTGGTAGTTATTGTCAGACATCCACGTAATTTTATTCCCAGCAGAATCTGCCAGTTTCAATTCCCTCACTAATTAAATATCCAATAAACATATTACATAATATAATATAATAATATATAATATGTATAGCTGCCTGTGTGCGTTCAGATTTGTGGTAATATTTAAAGGGAGTGTTCTCAAATTTTTACCCTCTTTGTTTAATAATCAAAGTCTTCACTTCTAATCTTTTATATTCAAATCTTTAATTTGTTACTTCTGCCCTTTATGAACATTTAATGTGCATAGAAGAACCATAAAAGCAGTTAAGTTAAAAGAACATACGTCAACAGCGCTTTAGTCAGCTTTGTTTTTATTTGTTTGTCAGACCAGCATGATTGAAGCTTAGTCTACTGTTAAGTTATTGTTATTGCTATAACTATGTATTAGATTCAGTGAATAACGTGGAATTTTTAGGTGTGACAACAACATGAAAATAGAACTGACACTCCCATCATTGTAACTTTAGATGCTGATTATTGCGTGCAAATTGCTCATTAACATCACAAAAGTCCTGTGATAACTATGATGGGTTCATTGTCCAAAAGTGTATTTCATTTGAATGGGGCTTTAAACCATTAATATAGACAGACGTACTGAAAAAGCTATCGGCTTACAAGCTAATTCCACGTCACTCTTGGGTTTGTTTTGTTCACTTGTTTACCTGCTCTTTATCACATGAGATGCATCACTGTACATAAGTGAATGACAGGGATTTACTGAGCTTACTATAGATATCTGGCCTTTATTTCATGGCTAGGAAGCCCTCAGGGGCTGGAATAGCTGGAATAGTCAGACATTGACATTCAGTTGGGATTCATGCCCTTAAAAGATTGTGATTACAGCACGAGAACATTCTGTAACAGACACAGGAAGACCTGACTTACTGGCTCAATATAAGTTCTAAATAATATTATTTAGTTATTTAGTTAGTTAGTTTAGTTATTTAGTTTACAACTGAGTAATGTTGATACATTAATATTTAACTTTCTGCGTTTTTGGTGTAACAAAAAAAACTTGTAACTCTTTACCTTTATACTTGTTTTGTCCAGCCAATAGTTGAAACCCCTTAGAATAAATGATTCGAGCGTTTTAATGGACCCTAAACCTAAACAAAATTATGATTCATTTGAAAGCCTTGTTCTTAGTCTTTCTCACCCATCCTGGAAAACACTGCAGCCAGTTCTATTTGTTATAGTTAACCGCGCTCCTGGACCGTACTCTGATTTTATATCTGAATTCTCAGAGTTTTTATCAAGTTTAGTCCTCAAATCAGACAAAGTAATTATTGTAGGTGATTTTAATATTCATGTGGATGTTGACAATGACAATGTCAACATCCAAATGTAACGCATTTATCTCATTAATAGACTCAATTGGCTTCTGTCAGAGTGTAAATAAACCAACTCATGGTTTTAATCACACTCTTGACCTTATTCTATCATATGGCATTGATATTGAACATTTAATAGTCTTCCCACATAATCCTTTTCTATCTGACCATTATTTAATAACTTTTGAATTCATACTATTAGATTATAAGCCATTAGGCAAAACTTCCTACAGCAGATGTCTATCTGACAGTGCTGTAGCTAAATTTAAGGAGGAGATCCCTTCAGTGTTTAATTCAATGCCATGTCTGAATTTAACAGAGTACTATAACAACTTTAGTCCCTCTGAAATTGATAATCTTGTTAATAGTGTTGCAGACTCACTACGATCAACATTAGATTCTATCTTTTTCGTTTTAAATTATTAAAACATAGGAAACTAACACCGTGGTACAACCACCAAACCCACCAATTAAAGCAAATATCTAGGAAATCTGAAAGGAAATGGCGCTCATCCACATTATTAGAATATCGCTCAATTTGGCAAGATAATCTTAAAACTTATAGAAAGGCCCTCCGTAATGCCAGAGGAGCCTATTATTCAGCACTAATAGAAGAAAATAAGAACAACCCCAGGTTCCTCTTCAGCACTGTAGCCAGGCTGACAGAGAGTCACAGCTCTATTGAGCCACATATCCCCATAAACCTAAGTAGCAACGACTTCATGAGCTTCTTTTATAACAAAATTATTACTATTAGAGAGAAAATTAGTCACCAAATGCCCTCAACAGGAATCACTGGCTCTCCAAGTTCAGGAACTTTAACTAATGTAAAATCAGATATATATTTAGAATGTTTTTCTGCTATCGATCTTCATCAGTTAACTTCAATAATTTCTTCATCGAAGCCATCAACCTGTCTATTAGAACCGATCCCAACTAGGCTGCTTAAAGAAGTCGTACCCTTAATTGGCACTTCTTTACTGGATACGATTAATCTTTCTTTATTATCAGGATATGTACCACAGTCCTTTAAAGTAGCTGTAATTAAACCCCTTCTTAAAAAGCCCACTCTCGACCCAGGGCTTTTAGCTAACTATAGACCAATTTCTAACCCCCCCTTTCTCTCTAAGATTCTGGAGAAAGTAGTCGCCTAACAGTTGTGTGACTTTCTCCATAACAATAGTTTATTTGAGGATTTTCAGTCAGGAGTTCATCACAGCATAGAGACAGCTCTGGTTAAAGTTAATAATGACCTTTTGATTGCATCTGACAATGGACTTGTCTCTGTACTTGTATTATTAGATTAGCTCCCTGTAAAATTTAGAATAGAATTTAAAATCCTTCCCCTCACCTACAAAGCTCTTCATGGTCAGGCCCCTTCATATCTTAAAGAGCTCATAGCACCCTATTACCCCTCTAGAACACTACATTCTCTGAAGGCTGGGCTACTTGTGGTTCCTATAGTCTCTAAAAGTAGAACAGGAGCCAGAGCCTTCAGTTACCAAGCTCCTCTCCTGTGGAACCAGCTTCCAGTTGTGGTTCGGGAGGCAGACACCCTCTCCACATTCAAGAGTAGGCTTAAGACGTTCCTCTTTGATAAAGCTTATAGTTAGGGCTGGATCAGGTGAGTCCTGAACCATCCCTTAGGTATGCTGCTACAGGCCTGGACTATCGGGGGATTTCCCATGGTGCACTGAGCTCCTCTCTTCCTCTCTCTCTCTGCACTCATTCATGTTCCATTAATGCATGTTACTAACTTCACTTCTTCCCCGGAGTTCTTGTGCTTTCTCGTCTCACAGGTTCTCATGGATCCTGGTGGAGCCTCCTGCCATGGTCCTGCTTGACTGCCATTGCTAATATCACTGATATTATTGTTATTATTATTATTAATATTATTATTACTACAGTTACTATTATTACTATTGTCACTGCTCATTGTCCCCCATCATTGCTGTCGTCGTCGTCGTCATCATCTTCTTCATGTTCATCATCATCAGTCACTACTATTAGTGTAGTTGTTGCTACTGTTGTTACTGTGCAACTGTCTGTCCGTCTGTCTCTCTCTCTCTCACCCCAACTGGTCGAGGCAGACGACCACCCACCTAGAGCCAAAAGATCTGTCCTAGGTTTCCGCCTCTTAAGAGACAGTTTTTCCTTGCTCATGGTGGTACTGTTGGGTCTCTGTAAATGTTATAAGGAATTCGGCCTAGACCTGCTCCATTTGAAAAGTGTCCTGAGATAACTTTTGTTATGAATTGGTGCTATACAAATACAATTGAATTGAATTGAATTGAATTGAATTAAAAAGAACAATATTTCCTCTGAAATGTACGATAAAAATGGCTCATTCTAAGGTAACGGAAACACAATTTTCAAGTGATTATACACTAATGAAAATACTATATTACTGGTGGTAACAGCAATTGCAGGTAGTACTATGGGTCAAAAAACTCCTCGAACAGCTACTTTGTCAGAAATAACTACAACATAAGAGCAATTGTTTTTTTCAATTATGGCAGCCAAACAGACTACCGTCTTTTTAGTAAAGAAGTCAGGCAGTAATTGGCCTTTTCCATCATTCTATGAGCAACTATGAGCTGTGTAATTCTTTACAGCATGACCTTGTGAACAGCAGGGCAGAGTGAAAGCAGTTGGTTACTTCGCTGAGAGGTTGGAGGTGTGCAGCCTGTCGCCTGCAGCTCTTCATCAGGCACCTCACTGTGGCTGCTCATTTTTGTTTCATTAATCCCTGCAATATTTCAAACTAATCCGCTGTCAAAAAATGACCGTTGGTTTCTTTTGTAGACGTATTTTTGATGAACGATAGCGTCACTGAGCTCACTGACTAGCACATTACCTGTGCTTGCTTCATAAAAAGAGTCAACTTGTCTTTCGCCAGTTAAGTGTTTTTAATGTGAAGCTGCAGCAGTAGGAAAAGGAATGTCACCTCCAACAAACACTTCGTAATACTGCACATGTAAACACTGATCAGCCATAACATCATGACTACTGACTGATGAAGTGAATAAGACTGACTATCTCATTATCATGGCACCTGTCAGTGGGTGGGATATATTAGGCAGCAAGTCAACATTTTGTCCTCAAATTGATGTGTTAGAAGCAGGAAAAATGGGCAGCGTGAGGATTTGAGCAGCTTTGACAAGGGCCAAATTGTGATGGCTAGACGACTGGGTCAGAGCATCTCCAAAACTGCAGCTTTTGTGGGGTGTTCCCGGTCTGCAGCGGTCAGTACCTATCAAAAGCAGTCCAAGGAAGGAACAGTGGTGAACCGGAGACCGGAGGTCATGGGACTCACTGATGTACGTGGGGCTGGCCCGTAAATGGACCTGTACTTGTATAGCGCCTTTCTAGTCTTCTGACCACTCACAGCGCTTTTACACTACGTGCCACATTCACCCTTTCACACACATTCACTGAGTCATGGCAAAGTCCATCGAACAGAAACTTACATTCATACACATTCACACACCGATGCACTGAATCTGGAGCAATTTGGGGTTCAGTATCTTGCTTAAGGATACTTCTATATGTGGCACCAGGAGCCGGGGATCGAACCCACAACCTTCCCATTAAGGAACAACCCGCTCTGCCTCTGAGCCACAGCTCAAACTGTTGAAAAAGTTAATGCTGCTTCTGATAGAGAGCTGTCAGAACACACAGGGCAGTTTGTTACATAAGGGGCTGCATAACATTATGGTGGTCATAATGTTATGGCTGATCGGTGTAAATATTGGTTGGTTGGGTTAACAGTTTAGCTCCATGGAGGCGAGGTAGGAGATTGTGTAGAAGAATGTGTCCTCTGCGGATTTTGAAATAGCACCATTTATCATGTCCATGTCAGTTTCCTTGACCAGGCGTAGTGACCACTAACGAATAGAATAAGGACAGGTCGTCACCCCTCCAGTGCGACTGTGGCAGGGTCATCAATAACTTCAAGAAAAAGAGAGAGAAAAAAAGAAAATATTAGTAGAATGTTAAAAATATATGCTGGTGCTCTTAAATAGCACCATTTCTGTTTTGGTATCTATCTGGGTAAAATTAACTGCAAGGCAGGTATATCATAATGGAAATTGTTCCTGCGTGACTCACACACCACAGGGCTCATCCCGTCCAATCATCACACCTTAATGACAGTTGAAACTATTCATGCATGTATCTGTTAAAACCACAGCTCAAGTTTTGAGCCAATTTCTTATCTGGGAGTTGACTGGAATGAGGATATGGTCCCTTTACTTACCAGAAAACACACAAAACATTATTTGCCAGATCGAATGACAAGGACGCAAGTCATCATTACTTGTAGGCTACATTAATCTCCAGGCAGAAGGAACTGTATGACAGTTTTTAAATTTTGTTTTAATCTACACCATAATAAAACTTGTACAACAATGCAGTGCCTTGATTATACAGCATTTTATAGTACAGTATTTTATTTTTCTAAAATGGCCTGATTATCCTGCTTTCACTCTCAAATATTCCTCATAAACACCTAATAATCAATCTAAAAATGTCTGTACTACTTTTATTATCTCTGTGAATACATTTGAATCCCTGAATATAAATTCACAGCTGGTAGGAAATACTTTTCTGGAGATTCAAAGAAATTAGATTTATTGCACACTGTATGAAAAGGTTGGTTGGGCATCTTTAACAGGAACATTGGTTTATATGTATTTATAAAGCCCTTAATGGCAACTCATCATATATCCCCTCCTTACAAAACTGGTTCCATAGTTATTGTTCAACTTGAAGTCCTGCGTGCAAGCGCTGAATCTGGGAAAGCTGCTTTTAGTTTTTGTGCTGAACACACTTGGAAAACTTTACAACACACCTTAAAACTAGGGCTGCTCCCCAACAGTTAACTAAACCGTTAAAAATTAACAGCGTCAAACTCTACAACTTTTTTGTTTGTTTGTTTGTTTTGTTTTTGTGAAGTTATTTATTTTGCATTTTATGTGATTTTATACTGTTTAATTAAATGCTCAGCCTCCTTGCTGGTCGTTCTGTCAGAATCATTACTACATACATGCAACAGCCGCTAGGCATCTAACTGGTGTCTGACTAATAGCTGTATAGAATATGGTTATGTTTACAATACAGAGAGGGGTCTGACTCATTCCAAGTGTACTGGAAAAAGAACATTCACAAATGAAGCAGTCAAAGTTTCACAAAGCCAGCATTGTAAAAGCATCACCCAGTCATCTTCTTAACTTGTGACTTCACATATCAATTATCTGTCTCCAGTACAACCTGTTCTTAAAGACATCTTTGACCAATCTTTGTCCTTTCTCTGTACACAAACCATGACACTCCTGAACAATATATGTATCATTTGACACCCAGGTGCATAATGTGCAGACTTAAACTTGTAACTTTGATTGTTTGCCATTCTTAGGAGTCAAATAATCTGGAAAACATTCCGTGTTTGAGGACATAGCCCACATTGTATAGGAAGACTATTACGTGTTTGAGTCAAAGGGGTGTTTAACTTGCTTAGCTCTGATGTCACATGATAAATAATGACACTGCTGACCTCAATAGGTGAATGAAAGAACACTTTGTGACTTATAAATAATAACAGTCGGAACAAGAAATTCAACCCTAATATGTAATTATAGCTTGTTGATAAAGCCTGAATATGAAAAAAAGAATCCCCCACGGTAGTTCCACAGTAAATGTGATTTAAGTGAGCAGTTAACTCTTCACACAACCAATAATATAAGACTACTTAAGTACTATGCGTGCTGGAATTTGCTTCTTCGCTCAACACCTTTTCTAGTCCAGGAGTGTCAAATTCAGACACTTTTGTTTGTATGTTGTACATTTTCATGCCTCAGAGTCAGTGGTGTGTCCTATTCAGAGTTGCAATATCTCCAGTCACAATTCAAACCTTGTTGGACTGTCACAACAAACAAGCATGATGAGCAGAGGAGAGGTGAGGGGAGGATTTTGATTTTGTATTTAATACACCAGGAGAAAGTCAATCATACTGGCAAATTCATGCGGAGGTGAAAATGTGATTAGCAGAGAAAGCCTACCTTTCCTTGTAGTAGGAAGAAAGCAAAGTGCGGATCTCAACAGATAAATCTGGAACCACAAGACCCTCTCTGGGGGCGGAGGGTGTTACTGAAAAAGGCAAACAGGAAGAGGATTAGCATTTTAAAGATATAAAACTCTCAAGCAAATATTCTAAACATATCCTTTTGCAAGTGGAATAATTTTCCCCAGGATGATCAGTGAATGATAACGGGGAATTTGGCGAAACATTTTTATTTCCGTTACTGCATTATTTTGTCCTCTCTTCCTTGTGAGAGTTTTTTTCTTGCAACCTGTCTTAAAGATAGGAATGGTCTTTTAAAACATTTTGTCATTCAAACGAAACTCTCACATTTTCGATGCAAACCAATTTGTTCCCCTTGGTTGCAGCTATAGAATACAGGTCTATATTTTTCTGATCAGTATGACTGATGTTTTTGTCAACAGGTGTTGGAGATAATACGCCTATTCATGCAGACAGAGTCTGGCCTGTTGTTCCAGGTCATTGTTGGGCAGCTTTATTTATCTGTTTTACATCCTGCTATTTACTCAAACCCGTTAGTCAACTTATGCAAGGTGTCGCTCCAGCTTTCTGCAGATGAAGACAAAGCATGTGCAAATGAGCCATTACATTTCCCCTTTCATTATATTGTCAGAATTCCTGGCATGGAAAGATAGATGTGCAAGTGTAAGCAGGCCATAAAAAGCTAATTTATCCTTAGGTATATATTGTTTATTGTTTGTATGTTGTAGGTTATGTATGCAATTTTTAGCTCCTTAACTACAAATGGTGTAACATTTTTGGATGGTATTGCATATATTTTCTTTTCTTGCTGTTCGAGGCACCCATTTATTTCTTTTAATTTCCACATGGAAATCAATTAACGGACTAATGAAACTTTCTCACAGTGAAGATTAAGTAGTGCAGTGAAGCAGTTATAACCATTCCTTTCATATTAACAATGGATCACATGACCGCATTGCTTGTCATATCAGTCAACTCTGCATTTCCCCCCAGTCCTATGGATCTGATGGATTCATTTTATTACTATTTTGGTTTTACTGTTATGGTACATTCTGATCAGCATTTTGGCAGCAGCATGCAGCTGTTTTGACGGTATAAAAAAATGTAAAAAATCCATGGCACACTATCTGCCAAGTAACACACAGCAAATACCTGATGAACACAGTGCAGCATTTAGCATTGGCATTTAGACAAATATTTTCTTCAGGGGTTAGTGGTGAGCAAAACAACATGGTAAAAGTAGAGTGAATGTTGGACTTGGTATTTGTCAGGGGGTAACAAACAAGACTCCAAATGAATGCTAATGTAGCTCAGTATCTGCTGGATCTGTAACTATACAACCATTTGCTAACAAGTTCATCATGTTTGTTTCTGCTGCCCCCAAGCAACCGAAAATTGTTTGTTGCAGCTTTAATTTATGCAGTTATTCAGTTTAACAGCAGATTGATTTGAAAAGTCTTCACTGTATTTTTAATGTAACTCTGACACAAATAAAAGCAGACTTGTTTTCACTGTAATGGATTGCACAACTCTGTCAAAACAGATTTTGTCTACATGCAGAAATGAACAAAGCAGATAAAAGACCGGAATGGCAGACATACATTTAAATTGCTGAACCATTTATTTGCACAATGGTTAGTCGTTGAAGTAAGGGAGCGACTGGAATCAAACCAAAACCGATTGATTAAAAGGCTTCCACTTGTGTTACTCTACCTATTTCGTGGTAGAGCGATCCCTGCTTTACTGCTATGGGTTTGCTGGAACTCAGCATTTCGATCTTCATGAGGCAATCACAACACTGGTTCCACTGGCCTGCAACAAATTGTATAAGCAGTGACTTTCAAAGAACATGAATGGCAAAGCTTTTGTCAACAGTTAATCTACTGTCAGTTTATGTCTCTCTCTGGCTGGCATTATCTCAATACTTATGCTAGCTGGAGAATCTGTGACAATACATAAAGCATGAGATGATGTTTCCCTGTACCACATACCACATACCAGACAGGGTGATTAATAGAATACCTTATTCAATTATACCTCTTTAAGACTTACAGTAATTATGGGAATAACTATTTGTGTTTGTGTTGTGCTGGTGTCCTGCATACTTACACCTGACCGAGCAACAACAATTTCCTTGGCAAGACAAATATCTAGTCATCTAAACATTCTCAAGGATGATGACAAACCAAAGCTAAGCTCCCATACACCCCAGAAATAACCCCTTTAATTAAAAATGAATTCAAATGAACGATTACTGTGGTGGGAAATGGGCTCCCTGCCATACAAGATAAGTGATCTTTGCACACCTGTACGCAGATAGGTGTGTAAAAGTACCAAGATTTAGCTCCCATACATCATTTCTAATTGCCTGAGGAATGTCGATGTGCTAAAACAATTCAGTAAATCTAGTGTTAGTGTGCTGTGCCATTGTACAAATGTTCCTGTACTTTGCAGTTTGCACTAAGAACATACAGATTATTTATTTCCAGTAAAATGATAGGTGCAAAGACAGTTAAATGGTAAACACAAGACTGCTTACGATCACACCCTAGTTCACACTAAGGGAGTGGCACTTCACCACATTCACATATTCACACAATATTCAAGCCTGTTCTCTCTGTAACAGTTTTGGAAACACATTATTCATGTTTTATTTTTTACCACAAAAGAGGTTTGTTCAAAAATGCAATTGCTCCTGCTCGCTTAATAAAGAAGATGCATTGCATATCTTAGGTCTCAGAAATGCACTGAGGCATGAAGAAACTACAATATTAGCCCTGGGGTGCACAGTATCTAATTAATGTGGCACTAGCAGACATAGGGGCACATTCTTGGTGCAGGCACCTCATAGAAATTATTGGTAGAAAGCACAAAGCTGTCCTCTCTCTCTTTCCCCAACTTACTTACTCAAACGTTTGGATGGGGGCATGCATGAAGTTCCTACGAATGGGAGGATAGAACTCTGCCTCTATACTCCGCATGGGAACACACAATTTTTATATTTGCTACATATATTTATAATACTATCAGAGAAAACCGCAGTATTGAAGGGAAAAGTGCATTATTTTAGTGCTGAGGGGGATACGACCCCGCTGTCTCCACTGAGAATTATGCTTATAATCAATATTATTCACTCTCAGGTAAAAGAAAAATGTAAACAGGAAAGAAGCCATTTTAATTCTCTACAAGGAAGCAAAAGAAGTTCCTGAAAATGTTCAGATTGAGGAGATACGTTACAGTGATGGTATAATTTAATTAGGGGGAGGGGGCAATTTTATCAAGTTATTGTTGCCATTTTGATGGAAATTCTCTTATTCAGCAAGTCCCTCACTTTCTTCCCAAAATCTTAACAGTCATGTCAGGATTTTGCTCGGAGATCCAGCTTCTGCTGTTCTGTTTTTTTTTATTCACACATTGTTATGATTTAATAAGGCGGATGACTGATGCATGCTATTATCAGCAACGATGGTATGTAGGCAATTTAAAAAAAGTTGGGTTCGGGACAAAACATGCCTTTCGTACTGTGACTAATATCTGTACCTACTGTCACTGTGCTGCATTTGATCAGCCATAACATTATGACCACTGACTGGTGAAGTGAATATTATCATGTCAGTGGGTGGGATATATTAGGCAGCAAGTCAACATTTTGTCCTCAAGAAGTGGTAGAAGCAGGAAAAATGGGCAGTGTAAGGGATTGAGTGACTTTGAAAAGGGCCAAAGGATGGCTAGACGACTCGGTCAGAGCATCTCCAAAACTGCAGCTATGGTACGTACCTATCAAAAGTGGTCCGAGGAAGGAAAACCAGTGAACCAGAGACAGGGTCATGGGTGCACGTGGGGATCAAAGGCTGGACCGTGAGGTCCGAATCCAAGGGACAGGGTGCCCAGGTGGTCATAATGTTACAGCTGATCGGTATATATCAAAATCATTCTCAGCTTAAAGCAGTCATCTGACAGATGCACTATAACACAAATAATTATCACTTAATTCGTTTTAGCATCTTTTTTATCTTATTATTTTGTTTTTACACAACTGTACTGTTTTGGTTCACATTCACCTCTTATCAGCATCGATTTAAGGATTTGCCTAGCACCAAATGGCAGACAAAGTTAGCAACTAACTGGTGAACACAGGTGAGCATTAAGCAATTAAAAAGTCATACATTTCTCTCAGGAGTAGGTGGAGACAACAAAGAGCGCTGAAAAGAGAGTGAATATGGATCTTTCATGTTGCCCAGAGATGGCAACTGTATGCTAACAAGTTCATCATATTAACTTAAAAGTTGATATATGTCAGTATTTTTTTTACAGCTTGTTTACACTGCCCCCAAGTGGTCCAGAAAAGCAGTTTGCAGGTTTAAGACTACTCTTTCGTACGCTTGCCAATACCTAGTGAACCAGTTCATTCACTCAGGATGTAGCCCCAGAGCTCCAACAAACACAACTGGCAGTGTCCATGGGTGGGAAGCCTGCTGGGGATCAGTTATACGCAACAGGAGCAGGGGCAGGACATTATGCGAGGAGTTATTTGCCAATATGTACATTTGGTTTTGCGTTGTCTTTTGAGGTAGTAATATGCCACTTTTACACAAAATGTGCTGCTCTGCTCAGTTTGGTGGAAGTTTGTAGAGAAATAAAAGTTAAAAATATTTTAAACTACCACATGCCACATTGTCTAATGATGGTGCTTGGGCGAAACTTACTTTTGCATTACACTATGTTGTAGAATAAGATTGAAGGTACATGAGAAAACTATAAAACTGTTGGCAGTATGAGTCGAAGTGGCCCTTTTATTTTATTTTATTTATAATGTATTTATATTTGTACTCCAACACAATGGAGACTGACTTAGGAGTTTTCATTATCATGTTAATATCACACAAGTATGTCACACATGCAGGTGTTGTCTTGAAACAAATCACACAAATTCTAACAAAATCTTTTGTCACCCGTATGTAGATAAAAAGATTATTATATTTTGTTCATGTTCGCCAGATGCGGAAGTACATGCAATTAAATCTCATGATCTCAGTCAGACAAAAGCCAAATATTTTCGTTGTCAGACTCTATTCATCTAAAGGCTGGCACGTCTTACTGATGTCATTAAAGAATGCTGTCTCGCAGGTATCAGCAGGTATATTTTGGGTCCCTTTGAATTACATACACAAAGTCGATAAACACCCCCAGTAACCATTTCCAGTTATAGAGACTTGGCTGAGTGATGGCTGTAATCAAGTGTAGATTGTTTCCCATGATCTTTTGAATACAGTCATGAGTATAACTGCTGCTCAGTAACAGTATTACTTGCAGTGGTGTTTTGCCATCCTAATTCACATGAAAATACAGAAGATTCAAGACTGAGACAAATGGAGTTAAGTTATACAGTATGCAACAGCTCCAGCTGGAACAGTTAAATACTTGTGTAAAAACTGGGCACAATAGTGACAACTGAGACTGAAGGTCTGAACTGGCAGTTGCAGTCTGTTACACCGATGATGACATTAGACAAGCATGTGCTGCCTGCTGCTTGCAGATTACAGTCGATTGAGGAACATATGTCAAATGGAGATAAGATTGTCATTGTCATATCTTTGGAGTTCAGAATAGGCAACTCTACTCTATTTACTATGAAAAAGCCACCATAGAGAGCCTTATGGTGTTCTGGGACATGCATCCTGTATTTTTTTTACAAGGCCTATTGAAGCATCTGTTATGTCTTTTGTGTTAGAAACCCCCAATGTGGTCTCTTTTCACTTTCTGCTTCTGTCGCTCTCTGAGTTCCGAATTTGTTTTTTGACAAAATTCATAATGTCTAATTTCTAGTATCCATCAGCATGATCAAAAGAAGATGGAACAATGAAGACAGCACCAACTCTGCAAGCAACTTAAAATTGCATGAGTTTGTGTGAACAAAATAATTTGTAGCGCTTTTGAATAGACTGCATTATTACCGCTGCCAAGGAGGTTATGTTTTCAGTTATTTTAGTTTTTCTTCTGCCTGTTTGTTTGTTTATCAGCCAGATTTCTTCAAATAGGCCTACTCATTTATATATTCCAGTGATCAAAGATGTCCATGACCGAGCATGTGTATTATGATGTAGATCTGACGTTGGTTATTTTTCGTGCATTACTTGTACTTGTCAGTTTGCCAAAGCACTTTTTAATTAACATTAAAGCTATTGCTTTGTCCTTGGCCCAATCCACACCTGAAAGAATAATAGGGTAAACAAAATTTCTTATAATTATTGAATTATAATTATATTTTACTCCTACTTAAAGTTGCTTTGCTAGTAGCTAATGTTAGAGGCTAGTGGGGTTAAATAATCAGTTTTGTTCATTCAGGCCTCACTCATGTTATAGACGTGCTGCCAGAGGGCCTCGGCCCAGCGCTGTGTGTCTTCAGGGGTGTGCGTGGTCAGCATGTAGGTTACGTCCTCTCCTTGACGCTGTGTACTGATGTATATATTCCGGCCATGGGCAGAATCTCTCTCTGACACACAGACAAGGGTATCCTGACACAAAAACACATAAACATAATCATTTTCAAACCTAATTATTCAGGTAATCGGGTTGGATTATTCCTCAAAAATGCATGACAAAGCACTAGATGAGTGTTTTCAGACAAACATCCACATAGCTAAGAAACTGCAGGTAGCCAGAACACTACTGAAATATTAATAGCTAACAAATTGATTGACAAAATAATCCAACAGTTTTAACTGGAGTTTGACAGAAACTCAGAATAAATCTGCTGCTGACGATAACATCCTTTTTACAAATATATCAGCTGCAGGAGTACATTTGAACGTTTTACATCATACACTATCAGGTACTTTAATCCTGTGTCTGGGGAACCATGACAGGATTAATGAAATGAAAGCCAAGTTCTGCATCACAGATTTGTATAAATTGTTTGTGTATTTAACAGTTATTTAAACAACACAACCCATCATTTAAATAATGAAAGAGGAGAAATCACTGCTAACAACTCATAAACATCTGAAACTGGCACCGAGAAGACACAAACCAAAAAGATGTCCAGTGTGTAGTCAGTAACTAGTGCCTATACCATAGTTGTCAGATGAATGTAATGGAGGAAAAAGTACAATATTTCCCCAGTTAAGTTCAAGTGCCTCAAAATAGTAGCAATATTAGAAAAATATTTGAGTAAATGTACTTAGTTACTTTTCATCACTGGATTTCCACTATTGTTTTGTGTGCAATAAGCTGTAAATCAATGTCTGTAGATTGGGCACTATTTATATGACATATTTTAACTATAGATATATGTCTAACAGACTATGACAGAAATTAATCCGGTTAAAAGTGGATAAAATATTCCAATCTTCAAATGCACACCATTACAATGTGTTTCCTCTCCTTGGAAATTCACCAGTGCACTCTGGTGGCTTCGGAATGTTATTGTAATCAACATGGACTAAACCATAAATGAATCCATCTATTTATTCATGACTCTGCTCATTTAGAACCAACCTTTCTAATGTGGATTACAAGTAATGGCTTGTCCTCAGACTCCAGGTCTTCTTGATTCTGATAGCAGAGAAGACTTTGCCCCCTGAGGATGCCATAGACATTTTGCCAGCAATTAAGGTCCTCTTCAAGCTGAATGAGATTGGGCAGTAAAGTGATACAGTGAATGATAATGAGATACAATTTTTTTTTAATCACATGGCAGGATAATATATGACAGTCTAGTTACCTTAACCTTGAGTTGGCCACTTATGACTGACTGAATCATGCACAGAGGCTGAGCAACTAGGCGGCAGCACATATTGCCATACAGAGGCAACCAGAATGGACTATCCTCTGGGAGAAAAAAAAAAAAGAAATGAGGGATAATAGTAGAGGAGAAGAGACAAGAAGAAGAGAGGACTTACCTGTTGCTGCTAGTGACAAATCATGTGTCTTGAAACTGTCCTGGACGTGTTCGATTCTCAGTGTTGTGTGAGCCAGCAGGTTATACTTAGGCCCCCTTAAGACAGAAAGCACGGGGCAAAATCAATCTTCACTTTTCTGACACTCAGTTAAAAACAATTTTCCTTTAGTGTGTGTTTCAGTAAGAATTGGCATCCTCACAGTGTAGACAGGTCAGGGGATAAAGGTGGTGACACACGTCTAGGTCCTACATCTCCACAGGATCCACAACCAGTTGCAGACTCAAACGCAGCACGGATCTTCGTCCCAGAGGAGCATCCCAGAGAGCCACCCAGACGGCTCAGTCTCCTGGGTCCTAGAGCCGCCGGTGAGAAACCCTCAACAGCACAACTGCTGTACAGCTCAACCCGGAGCTGAAACCCTGGACCTACCTCGTTGCTGCTTACACACAGACACATTTATACCAGGACATATAGAATGTCTTTAAAGTGGGACTGCACAAAGACTAAACCTAAAAAAAATGTATAATTAAAAACAGATGACTTACAAAATGATAGTGTCTTCAAAACAGATATCAGTTAAAGTCCTGTCTACCATCACCAGATCAGTGTCATGGATCTCTGTGCCACACTGAAGCAGGCAGAACACAGCGCAGCGTTGTAGCTCTGCAGGTAAAAAGAATAGAGTAAAAACTGCCTTAAGTTCTTGCTATATTTGATTTTTTCTGATGATGATATACACGACTAGGCATTATGGTGAGGTTAACAAGGTTTCCATGCAATCAGAGTCTTTATTTTGTAGCAGATTTTCTCTTTCAAACCATATAATCCCAACTGAGACATTTCCATAAGTGCAACCAGCCCCTCTTGATCACACCATGCAGACTTACCTCCTTTGTTTTTGAAGTACTCTGAGTCTTTCCACATCAGTGGGATTCGCAGGTCTATAGAGTGCAATTTTTTTAAAAGTTAGAAATATAAAAGACAGGTTCAAGAATTTTTATGAATTTATGGCAAGATAATTTGTTAACACTCACCTGAAAAGGCTACTTTTCCCATACATGACACTAAGTCTTCAGATGGCCTGTAGTAAAAGAAATAGATCATCTATCCAACATACCATACATTCATACAACAATATGTATAGGGGATGCACAAAATAACAGGAACTTGTGTGGAATTTTATTGTACTTTATTAAATTTCATTAAAATGTAAATACAATAAATCAGGTAAACCCACATGTCTAAACAAAACACTCACAAATGTTAGCTTGTCAGGCCTCTAGTGGCTGGTAGGAGGTATGGCACTGTCCACAAACACTTCACTTGCTTCACTCTCTTCGCTCCACTGATAATAGATCTATTATCTGTCTATTTACCCATACAAACTATATATATATATCTATAGATATAGATATATATATCCTTGCACTCCATCTGACCTGCGCCCCACTCTCTGTAGGATTTGAGCTTTCCTCATCCTCTGTAGTTGGCTGAGCAAGGCCAGAATCCGGGCATTGCAGGTAAGCAGGCTCTTGGAGGCCTCCAGGGCCTGCTCTCTCCTGGAACAAGCTGCCAGTAGCTTACTGGCCCCCTCCCGCATCCGCACCTCCCTCTCAATCTGCTTCAGCACCTCTTCATCCTGTTCGAGATTTGTGGAAAATAGAACATTCCTTTGATCAAAACTATCATCTTTTCATTAAAGAGAAAGACAGATAAACAGCTTAGATTGTTCAAAGGTACGTACTGACAATAATCTGACTTCCGGGAACCAACCAAACAGTCAAAGCATGAGTACAATGCGTTTAGCCATGCTGGAGGCGTGGCTCTAGGGATGGCAATGTTGGTCTGTCAGTCTTCCACCACTTTGGTGCAACCTGGCATATATTTTACCAACTATTGGATGGATTGCTATGAAACTTCGTACAGACATTCACGGTCCCTAGAGGATGACCCCTACTGACCTTAGCCGCTTCCATGGCAGGAACTTTCCCCAGGGACTAGGAACCTTCCACCACGGGGAGTCTTGACAACTATTGGATGGATTGTGATGAAATCACCACTAAGTACAGCCTAATGGACCAACATGCAGGCTATTGACTCTTAGTCTTGTTATTTGATGTGTCATAAGGTAAGGGAATGCAATTAGTCATTCCAATTTCCAGTTGTTGTTGCTGATATACAGTGATAAATAGGACTAGGACATTGTATCAGGTGGTAGTCATTATTACCAGCCTTGTAACTTTCCAACACTCAAACACACTGACCCAGAATTGTTACATAAGAGCCCAGTACCCATGAGGTGACAGTGTTAAACTAGTGAGTGCATCACATTAATCCCTGGATATAGTCCAGCTGTCAGAGCCCTGACACTGATTCAGATAAGTTGGTTAGATCACAAGTAGCAAGGTACATGTTGTTGGAATTTACTTCCACACAATAGACAATGCTGTCTTTGTCTTTGTAAGATTTTATGATCTTATGCTCTGACAGGTAAAAAACAAAATGCTGTGTGGAACTATTGAAAAACTCTTCCAAAGTCCACATGCAGTATGTTGAATCCCTTGAGGGAATTCTTTGTTGATAATCCTCTTAGTAGCATGTTTCCTAATAAAGCTTTTTATAGCAGTGTCTCTAGTTGAGAGGGCTGTTCTATTTATAATTTCATTATGTAGACATTATGATGTACTGCCATGATTATTAAGATCTTTTCACATTATGAGTAAAAAATAGTCATGCAATATGATGTTTGCCAGATCTATTATTATTAGCGATATGCTTCTGTACTTTGTGGTCATCCGAATGGACCATCAGTGAGTTGATACACTTCAGGCGATTATTCTACGACAACATCAAATTTTCCCATCATTAACACAATGGACACAGCCTCAGCACGAATGTTATATAATATTTTTAGACTTGTTTAACAATGTATATAATTTATGTAGTTTTGTCTTTTGGTTAATGTCACATTCTTGGGCAGTCTTTTGAGGTTTACCATGCATTAAAACAAGCCATATAAGTAAAGTGAAGTACAGCTCTAGGGATCAGAAGGTTGTTGCATAATTCGATCATGTTTTCTGAGCCTAAGCCCCGTTGATATGTTGCAATTTTTTCTACATAATAACATAACCTGTAGTTCACTCAACTGGTATAGCAAAAACTTTAAATGCTTCATTTGTGTCATCATACCTTTCAAAAAGTAAAGCACACCTAAAACTGATGATGATGCTTGATGATTAATCAAATATATAGATTTTTTACAGAACCACTGTATGGATTCAAATGTTATCTATTAAGAAACCATCATGTTAAAGTGCAAATCACTGACGATCATTGGTCCGCAGATACTTTTCCTAACTTGTATGACAATTACCTGAAAATGATTTTTCTTTAAAGGTTATATTTTGTAGCTACTTTGAATGAAAACAAAACATAATCATACATACATTCATGCACTGAACCACAATATAAGCACTTATAATGAATTATTCACAAATGCAAAAATACAAAAAATACAAAACTCCTCTTATTTCACTAACCTGGGTGTTATCATTCATGTTCCTTCTCTGCAGTGCCTCAGTGGTGTGCTCCAGCAGTCAGCAGGCAGTGCAGTGCAGTGAGTGGACTGACTAATCTCACAGCTGACTGGAAGAGCGTTTGAGTGGACCTGCAGACAGAGCAGTTAGTTACTCAACAGAGAGATCAAAACGGTCTTAAGCCTCACCACAAGTGGTTGCAGCATGGGAGATTAGTGGAGTCTTTTATTCCGTCAGCTCTGTCACATGCAACAATGATATACAGTGAATATTGACATTTTCTTAAAATACTTAAAACATACTGTAATATTCCCTTTTTGAATCACAGAGGTGGCTTTAATCATTTCTGAGGTCACAATTTGTGGTGTTGTGAATACATTTCCTTCTGTGGCGCACACCTCATCCTTAAACACAGCATTTCAATGCGTCAGTGGTGATGTTTGTCATGTGCTGTTCATAAAGGCCAGTCAGCCATACATTTCAGTCCCATTTGAGTTCTGTCAGAAAAAGCCCCAAGGGGTTTTAAATCACAACCACGCATCAGTATCCAAAATGGCCAATGACATTCTTAATGGCTGGTGGTGATTTTTGTCTAGCCCTACTGGCAACATGTTCATAATAGTGATAGTTTCAGTTTCAACCTCTGTTTGTTCCTCTCAAGTAGTGGGCATTCCATTCAAGCATTTGCTTTTCTGACAAAAAGAAAAACTGACAGATCATTTAAAGACTTTTATAACCATCTGGATGGAAAATATTTGTTTGTTATGGTAAAAAAAATATATATATATAAAACCAGGGTGCAAACTACAGGGGAGCCAGGGTGTGAAACATGAGTTGTGAAATTTATGGGGGGGGGGTCTGTCAAATACTGACAATATGCTATTTATACCATGCATTTTTCTGTATTTTCATCATCATGGCTCATGTGTACATTTAGGAAATTATTAAATGTATGACTCATGTATAAAGGTGATTCATCACAAATTCACAAAATTAAGTGAATATTCATGTTGTATATGAGACTGCTCAATGTTGAACAGTTCTATGAAGAAACCAGATTGTAAATTTAATATTTAATTAAACAAAATGAACACAAATAGTCTACCACTTTACAGTGTGGCAGCAATCTGGCAGCAGACACAAAGCCAATAACAAAAACCAGCCCGGGCTGTGCACAAGTAATAATATATTCATTCTACAGGTCTGATAAAGACACAAACACAGGGGATGTTTGATATACAGCTTTATAATTAAACTTTTTTCTCATTATGAAAACAGCAAACTCAACATTCAAAAAATAAGCAAACTAGAATCTAGATGAAAGACTGGATCAAGTGTTGGTGGAAGAATACCTTTTATTCAAATCTTACATAATTCCACATTAAATTTTTCATGAACTAATGAAACACATGGTAAAGAACACATGATGTGTTTTTGTTTCAAGTATCAAACATAATAATCTGAATGCTGTTGATCTGTACAAGGACCTGTTTGAACATTCAACTGATCTATATACTATAAACAGTAAAACAAAATGTCTTAACAGAAAAACGGACTACTTTCTGCTGTTTGTGGTGAATTTCAGAATAAAATACAATTGCAATATTACTACATGAAATGAAAGGCCAACTTTAAGACACCCTTTTTTTTTATAAAATACAACCAAAAAAATGTTTCCGGTTAGAACAGATGATTAAAAATGAACACAAAAACACTCAAAAGAGGCATTAAAAAGGTAAGACATTTAAACATGCCACTGTACATGATAGCAAGTAATCCAGTTTTTATTCCTGAGACCAATGTTGTGGTCTGTGTTAATGGAACAGGTATGGAAAAATGAAAACAAAAAACAGTTTACTATTGTACAATATGTACATATTCACAGGTAATTATAATCAAGTTAGGAAATCTGAACATTGAATAATTGGGACAAAGCGGTCACCTCTTCGAGTCAAACTAGTGTTTTACCAGTGTTTCGGTTATTGAGTAACAATTCAATATTTATTATTTGAACTGATGGTCGTGTAAAAAGGCATTTCAGTAAATTGAAACTACTGTACATATTCAAAGTGCTTGTGAAAGTGAAAATGCATCCGTCAGTCTAGTAAATTTTGCTTCACTTAATTGCAACTGACAGCAAACACAACAAAAACAAACTCTTTTAGTTATAAATTAACCTTTACAAACATAACTTAACACAAAAAATATTTTAAAAAGGCAAGCCTGCAGGTTACTCCTCTCACTCCACCTCTCCATGGCTTTTTATCCCTCTTCCACTTCTGTAAAAATGTCACTTAAGAAGTACTGAGACACGCTGGTGGGCTCCTCTATAGAGGTGCTCTCCACATCGTCACTGTGCTGGGAAGCTGGAACCTACAACAAAGGAGAACAAAGGATGAGCTGTAATCGACTCTAAGTGGGTGTGTAACAATTCCACTGACTTAAGATGACCCCCCCTGCCTTTATACCCTCCTCACCGTAGCTGGACACAAGAAAGTGTTAGGAGTCGAGCACAGTCGGCTGTGCTCTGAGTTCTGTTCCATGTCCACCTCGGTTTGTGTTGGTGACGTAATAGAGGGTGTGGAATGGGTGTCCTCTGGCAGCTGTGTGGGACTGGGTGAGGGAGCGATATCGTAGGATGTTGAGGCTACAGGTGCTGGGGTAGATCGTTTCCTTGCTGCACGCAGAGTTTTGACCTTGGAGCCCTTGGAAGCTGCTTTGCAAGGTGGAGAACTGCTTGAAGGGTCAGTGATGTCTGTCTCAGCAAGGGAGGAAGGAAGGCCTTTGGGATTTCTGTCAGGTAGTGGAAAATAAAAATTAATTGATATTAATTGCAAATCAGATATCAACATGAAAACCAACAAACTACTACTGGCTTCACCTATTCCGACTCCTAGTCCCCCTAGTCTGTGTAGTTTGTGCTCCAGAGCTGCGATCCTCGACCTCATTCCCACTCATCAGAGTCTCCTTTTCAGTGTCTTCACGATCACCGCTTCCTTTCTGTGGCTCAGTGACGACCTCATCAAAGTCTTTTGGCTGCACAGAAGGCCCGGGACACTCGGACTCCTGGGTGGAGATAGGCTCTGCTTCCTTGGCAGTGAGGGTCTTGCTGGCTTGTTTCTTTTTTTGAGTTTTGGGCTTAGCCTGCAGTTTGGCTGGTTCAAACAGAAACAGGTACACAATGAAAAAGATGTGCCCAAATTCCCTGAGTGCATGCGATGAGTAAGTATTAATTTACTGCATACCTGTTCTTCCAGTGCCCATTAGTCTTTGTTTTGTAGGGGGATGTTCAGTCTCATCATTATTCTCTACAGTCTCTGGTAATATGGATGACTGGACTGTAGTACTCTCTGTTCCATAAACACAAATAATGCACATTTATCATTTCTAATACGACATTAATCATTACTTTAAATAAATGACAGAATAATGCAGTCACTCTACCATGTGGATCCACTGGATTCTCCATGATCGAACCCTGGTGTGGGTGAGAAAAATATGTGTGTGACAAATACAGACATTTTATCACATTGCAGCTACAAGTGGTTCCTTACAGCTTCACTTACTATATATGCAGCTGGGTCCGGTCCAGTATCTTTTACATTAATGAGGCCTGTCTCACCACTCTCCTCCATGGACACAGGCACAGCGACATTAGAGAGAGGCCCATCTCCCGCTGCTGCCAAACTCTCTCCAGAAACAGTGCTGAGGAAAGTTTTAAAATAAAAGGCTGAACAAAACCAGACCCACGCCGGCATGAAAAGGTGATAAAAGGCAGGCACTAACCTCTGCTGCTGTATTGATGCATCTTCTACGGGAAGATAAGGGAGAGGCTCAGACGTACCGTCTACCACCTCCCCTGATGAACAGACTGGGATCTCAGTCAAAGAGAGGATGAAAAACGGTTCATCTGGATCTGAAGGCAACTGCTCTGGCAGCACTGAGAGTGAGAATGAGAGTGAGAGAGGTCTTATCCAAATCCATGGTGCATATACTAAATATAATTCACAGCACAAAAACAACTTAAGAGAGTGGAGTGATCTCTGAATGACTTACGGTCTGGAAATATTGTGAGACTCGGATGGCTTTGGATCCCTCCTGTAATTGATGTTGATGCATCCTGGTGAAGAGAATCAGAGAAACATATTTAAGAAGTAATACTTAAATGTGGTAAGAGTTTCTCAACCAAGATTACACCCTACCCTTGGTTTCCTGATTGCTTAATTGTAGTATGCAGTGGACTTGTGGGGAAGCATCTGCATTCATTATGTTTCTCCACTACTATATTCTCCTTTTAATTTGTCATCCAGTCTGTATGTCCACAAGATATGCCTCCTCCTGCACACACTGATCAATATCTTACCTGAACAGAATTGTCAGGCACTTCTTTCACACAGCCCACAGGGGCTCCAGCAACTTTTGAAGGCAAGTCTTGTTGATTCAGTTGTTCAGTAACTTGTGTCAAGCAGCCAAGCGAGGAAACGGCATCACTTGGAGGGCAATTTAGACTACTATGTTGCTCAATAGCTCCCTCTACTGGTTCCTGAATGTCAGGCTGGAGTTCAGACACAGGTTTGTCGGAAATCGTAGCATCCACACTTTGTGCGCAAATACCAGAGTCTGGGAAGAAAGAAGAACGTTTAGTGATCAACAGCAGTGCTGCAGGGCCATAGATGGTAGTAATCCTGAACATCTGCTCAACATTCTTTGAGGTAAGGAAGATTTAATATTTTTCAAACCTGCTTCTGCTTGTTTTATATTCTGGACTTTTTGGGGTTGTGAAGGTTGGCTGCTGCGTCTCAGGTTGGGTTTGGGTTTAACAAGCCGACCTCTACGAGTCTGAGGAGCTTTTCTTGAGGACTGGGATGAGTCAGCTGACTTCGACGTATTATCATCAGTGCTTTAAGTGAAAAACAAACTCTGTTACAAGAGAAACTAATAATTGCTTAATACTTCCTTAAAAACATTAGGCTGTGAATAAAGCATGAGAACAATTCTTGTACCGTGTTATACCTTTTACAACACAGAATCACAAAATGTCTTACCTTTGGGAAGTTATTTGATTAGTGGCAGGGGTTTCAGAACATTGTTGGACTGCATCTTGACTTTGTGCCTCGGAAGCATTCTCTGAACTTGGACTTTCTTTTGGAGCTGGTGTGGACTGTGTATTAGTAAGGAGTATAGATTTAATATTTGACTCTGCTGACCCATCCTCTGAAGAGTGGACATCTGAAATTGCAATTGGATTATCTGATGGTTGGGTATTTGTCTCTGTAGTTCTGTCCTGCTTACAGTCCCCTTGTGAAACACGTATAGTGTCCACCTTGTCCCCCGTTGATGCTACTTCAGCTGTTGGTTTTTCATTGCTCTTATTTTCAAGAACTGAGTCAGTCAACACAGGCTGATTCTCAGCAACTGAAGACATGGTTATGACGATACCATCAGAGGATGTACCTTCATCATTTTTGCCATATAGGGACTTCTGTCTCTGACTGTCTTCCTCTGCAGATTTTAGCTCTGTTTGTGCATTATTATTGTCCACAGGCTGTTGTTCTGAGGTTACACTTGAAGAGGTGTCCATCAGGTGCTGTTCTGATGGTGTACTGACAACAGCTGTCCGCAGTTTTGTCTGTATAGTTCGAGTGGATGGTCCTAAATTAGGTTTGGGTTTGACCTTGGGAAAGCGTCGCCTTCTTTGAGTTGCATTTTGTTCTGAGCCTTCTGAGCTTGAGTCTAGTGCACTTCCAACATTTGTCTTTTTGTCCCCAGTTAAAGATAATTCTTCTGTGGGTAGAGTAGAGCACAATACCAATGGTGGTAATGAAACTGAAGTGCCAGTACTTTTAATTAGGCATGGGTTTTCAGTAGGGGTGGTACTGCAAGTTGATTGTGCTCCTACCTCTGCTATTGTGTTGTCAATAGATTCAGGCACTGAAGCTGGGCCGGAGGGTTTATCCACAAGTTGCACGTTTGTGACAGGATTTTTTGAGGTTTGAAGTTTTGACTGCTGGCAAGTAGATGCAACTTTACTCTCTTCTTTCTGACTGACAGATAACTCCTCTACATGTGTAACACATGGAGAAGGATGGTCGCTACTTTCTTGGACGGGGGCTGAGTGTATGTCTGACCCTTGTCCAACTCGTGATTTTGGAACTGCTGAGTTGGATGTCAGTGGATAACTACTGTCATCTGTCTCAAAATGAGATACCAGTTTTTCATGTATGGACTCAGATGTTGGCCTTGTGATCTCGTTCCCTGAGGCACTCTGATTTGATGTTGCTGCATCTGATTCTACATGACAAACAATTCCATCATCTGTCTTTTTGTCCACAGTTGTAGACAGTTCCTCTGTGGGGGGTGTAAGAGTAGAGCCTGAATCCAATGATGGTATCAAATCTGAAGCAAGACCAGTGCTGCTTTGACTTGGTTTTTCAGAAGAGGTGGTGCAAGTTGGTTCTGTTTCATCCTCTACTATTGTTTTTTCATGGAATTTGGGGTTTGGAGTTGGGTTGGAGTTTTTCTCTACAGTGTCTTTTGTTGTTTGAGGTTTAGAATGTACAGCTCTTGATGTCTGTGCTAGGTTGGGTTTGGGTTTGACCCTCTGGAATCGACTTCTCCTAGTCTGGTGAATAGATGCTTCTTCACTCTCTTCTTTCTGACTCACAGGTAAATCTTTTACAGGTGTAACACATGGAGCAGGATGGTCGCTGCTCAGTTGGACTGGAACTGAATCCATGTTTGTCCCTTGCAATTCGGTGACTGCTGTGTCAGATGTCAACAGATTACAATTACTCTTGGTGGTCTCAACATGAGACATCAGTATTTCATCTGTGGAGACTCTGGTGGAGTCACTCGTGGCCTGTTCCAGACTGGGTTCAGATTGGGTGTGACTCTGGTTTTCCGAGGCACTTGGATCTGATGTTGTTGCACCTGATTTTACTTGACCAACAGATCTCTCCTGACTACCAGATGGCTCTTCTGTAAGGTTGATTTCAATGCAAGAAATGTCATCCTTGGATAATTTCTGACTACAGTCAACAGGGGTGTCTTCAGCAGCTGATGTCTCAGTGACTTCAGAAAGGTTGGGAGCAACCATGTGGCTCTCTTCAGCTGTCCTCCCTGTTGATGTGTCTGGTTGGGATTTTGACCGAGCAGTCCTTGAGGCTTGGCCTAGGTTAGGTTTTGGTTTTACCTTGTATATGCGCCCTTTCCTGGTTTGTGGAGAATTGTTCTGTGAGCTCTCTGGAATATCAGAACCAGACTTCTGATCAGTGGTTTCAGTAATGGGCTGGTTACTATTCTCTGTTGTGCTGTGTTGTAGCTCCACAGTGGTAACAGTTTCTGATGTTTCTGTGACTGCTTCATGAGAAGTTGCAGACATGAGAGGAGTAGCACTGTATTCCTCTTGTGCAACAGGCTTTGATGCAATCTCTACTTCTAGGTGTTGGCTGGTTTCGTCCACACTTACTGACGTTGTCCCTGCAATTGAACATAATGGCACATTTGGAATTTACTGCTATTTTGAACAACAAAATCAAATTCTAATTTAAGGAATGTCGTGACCTCTGTGTCGCTTACCTGTTGTGTGATCTTGTACGGTTGTTTGATTCTGTGCTGACTGGGAAAGGTGAGCCAGGTTGCCAATGGTCAACAGGGTCTGAGCAGCCTCATTGTAGCTCTCGTCCTCAGATTCTAAAACAAAAAGAGCCCCAAATTTATATTTGCAGACGATCTAAACATTAATAGTTTTCCACTGAGAGCAACCCGGAATAGTTCTTCAACTTACCTTCTGCGGGTTCTGAAGAAAGGAAGTCTATAACATCCTGCAAGGGAAACAAATATATTTTAAGTTGCATCAAAAGCTTGCCATATAAGCCAGACTAGTAGGATGTGATATGGTAAACATATTACAGTTGCCCCAGTTACACTTCTTTGTCGTTTTCTTTCTATTTCAGTTGATTATGTCTAGTCACAAAAAGGTTTCTATGAGATCATCATGCAATTGATGAAATACCAAGACTGCATGCTGCATTATACTACATTATCATCAACTTGTCTTCACTTAAAGTGTGCAAAAACCAAACTTAGGTAGAAATAATGAGTCACAATGATTGCAAACCAAATACATGCAATTAAACATGACAAGGAGGAGACACTGGAAGAAAATAAGGTTGCATTTATCAATGTTGACACATTTGTAGATCAAACTAAGCAGATAGAGCATGTCATATTTTAAAGGTTAGATCTCAGAAATGATAGTAAAATGAGAAGCGTAACTGGGGATAATGATTCAATTTCACTGTTACTACATTTTAAGCGTGGGGCACTTACAACCAGCAGGTCAAGCTGATGTTCACAGGATTCAGCTGTGCCTGTCTCATTTTGTGCCAGCTCACAAGAGGCATCGGGGCACAGAGCATCTTGGGAGATGCCCAACACATCAGGCATATTGGCCAAGATATCAAGCTATGTGTGGGATGGGGGAAGTGAAAGGGGAGGGTTTGAATTATGGAATGTAAAACCATGCACAAAAAAATAAACTAATTCAAAAACACAAAAATGCTTGTTATGAGAATTGTGTAAAAATAAAATTAATGGTTGGTATGTATCTGTGCAAGACATGATGGGAAACAGTTTCTCATACCTCCTCCATAGTCTCTTCCACCTCTGAAATTACAGGATGTGGGGAGCGCAGGCTGGCAGGCACAAACGCTGGGGCAATGCTGGAGTTAGATTCAGGGTGCTCATCCTCCTCTACTTCTTCTTCCTCCCACTGATTTTCATTTTCTTCATCACTGTATTCTGATTGAGAAGCTCTGAGGGTGAATAGTTTGGGCTTTTTCGACTCTTGGGTTGGTTGTGGCTTCGACGTTCGTCCTCTCTTGGCTGTGCATTTAGGTTTAGGCTTGGCAGCAGCAACAGTGGACCCTCCTGGCGAGGCAGGAGTGGTTTCAGATGCAGAGGAGTGTGCATCCTCTTTGGCAGGGTAAGTCAAGGGCTTGGTGGGTTTGGGTACTCTCCCATACCTACAAAATACAATGGTGAATGGGAGTGTTCCTGAATACAATATTAAAATTGGAGTCATGAAATATGTGAAAACATGAACATATTGAACCTGGTAGGTCTCGGAGGTTGAACAGTGGCATCTTCTTCTTCAGAGGAAACATCATGCTTGGCTGTTGTCTTCTTCTCGGCTTGCCTTATAGGTGATGCATCTTTATTAACCTAAAATGTTACCATAACTTTCAGTAAGGCAAAGCAACAATGTGTAGAAAGATATGATGATGCTCTGAAACTGAAATAATAACCTGCTCTTCAGACGCTCCATCACTCGCACTCTCGTCCCCTTTTTCCGACGCAGTATCTTTGGCCTTTGTGGAGGGTGGTGGAACCTTTTTACCCCACTTCCGGCCCAAAGGCAGTAGTGGTTTTGGTGCTCTGCCTCGTGAGAGTTTAGCTGGCTTGATTGCGGTGTCCTTGGCTGCATTCATATTCTCAGTCTTATCAGACCTGAGTGGTAGGGTACAACAGAGACTTTTAATGCCAACTGCAGATGCAAAAAAACACACTTCAATCTAAAATAAAAATGTTAAAGTTTTATTACATGTCTGAATTGTTATGGTCCTCGGGAAGTGCTGCCTCTGCATCTTCGGGTATGTATGCCTCATCTGAGCATATAAAAGCAAAACAAAATTAAGCTGTAAGCAATAATCAACAAGAGCCACACACACGGAGAAACTGGGAAGATAAAACCTGAAATATTTGAATGCTCCTGTACCTTGTTCACTGCTTTTTCCCCCCGTTTTGTTTTTTTTGTCATTTGGTTCCTCAGTCGAGGCGTCCTGTGTATTCTTTCTTTTGCGTTTCTTCTTAGGCTTAGAAACAGGGGTTCCTCCCTCATTGCAGAGGTCCTCATTCTCTTTCTCACCCTCCTCCTCCAAGTCAGGAATTTCATTCTTCCCTTCCTCATCTTCCTCCTCCACATCACTTAGCTTCTTTGCATCTTTTTTGCCTGTAGAGGGAATTTCAAACGGGGAGAACAGTTGTTAAAACTGTATGGCAGAATAATATTTAAGTTATGACTCAATGGAACTAAACTCAGAGAGTATTAAACATGAAAAAGCTAGTAAGAGAGTTACCCTTTGCCTTTCTCTTCTGCTTCTTTGGGGAGTTCTTCTCAGCGATTAACTTGAGTTTCTTCCTGTTTTTTTGAACTTCCAGAATCTTCTCTAACAACTTAGAAAAATACTCTATGTCGAGCTTGCGCCTCTCTCCTACAAAACAATCGCCAGTAAATGTAGCATCAAATTACGCAGGGAACATTAATAATTTGATGTTTCATTAAACCAGGTAAACATATTTTCCTTCTGAATACTTACTGAAAGCTTTGTCAATCCTCCATGCATTCACACGCTCTTCTTTTTTGAATTTGTTCTGAAAGTATAAATCAATGCAATTAACACAAATTGTGTTGTTAGTGAGCCAGTGTGTTGCTTCTTCATACCATGTTCTATAAACATATGTTTATGTGTATAAAACTGACCTTTATCTCTGATCGAGCTCTGTGAGGAAACAGTTGACATATCATGGAAAAGTCTGTCCCCACCATGCTAATTGCCAGGAAGAACATGTCTGTCTCTGATAGAAAAAAGCCAACAATCATGGCATGAAACACCAATATGAACGAGGGATCACAGCAAAATGTGTCATAATTCAGGTATCTATGTCTTCTATCAGTCCTACCTTCACTGGACCAGGGTTTCGAATAGGTCCCCTTCCTGAAGCTTGAGTAAGTTGTAGTGGAGCCACGCTCAAAGATGGGGTCTCGATCCTGAGCAGGATTTGGCCCTTTGGCTCGCAGGACTTCCACTGTCAAGCTGAGACACAGGTTGAGAGGATATGATTAAGCCAACTATTTCATTACAGTTTCTCCAATATCACAATGACTTAGCAACGTTTGTATCAAGACGAAAAATCACTTCTCGGAGGATGTTACAGATGCATTCATAGACACTGTCAGTCGTAGTCATAGTCAGTTTCTACCAAGGCAATAAAAAAACAAAATGTGGTACAATAATAATAATAGTAATAATAATAATAATATACAATAACTGAGCAAAAAGAAGTAGATAAACATGAAAGAAAGCAATTCATAAAAACCAAGTCCACTGACCTCTCCTCATCAATGATCAGTGAGCCATCCTCTGCTACTTTGACCTGAGGAACCATAAGAGCATCTTCCTGCTCATCGTCTGCCGCCGCCGCCGCCGCCGCCGCCACATCCACCTCCTCCTCCTCCTCCTCCTCCTCCCCCCTCGGGCTTGAAATTTTAGGGGGGACTTCGGGTTCCTGCGCTCTCTCTGGTGACCTGCAGGGATGAAACTGGAAACATCAGAAGCGGCCTATACGATGTCCATATAAAAATTCTAGCTGTTGATAGAGATATTGATTATAAATGCAGTGAATTATCCAGACTATTCCATCATTCAGATTCATTTATAAAAACATTAAATCCTTTTCAATACTGTGTTAATATGGATACAAATAAGGGAAGGCAGGCTGAAGGTGTAATTTGTTACCCATTATGTACAACATCAGTAAACTTACTCTTGTCTTCCTGGAGAAGATGGTACCACAGTCTCATTTTCCGGAGCTGGGTCTTCTAAACTAGATCTGGAAAAAATGCAAATTATTGTCACATAAGACAAGGAAGAACAGAAAACCTTTCTTGTCAAATAAGATCCATGATAATCAATAGAAAACATTATCGCAGGAAGTAAAGATTAAATGTTACATAAGCTTGACAAAATTGCAGAGGAGATACTTACGTCATGGGGTTAGACACTGGTAGATAACGAATAAGGTCCCTCATGGTCATTTTGGCAGGATCTAAAGTATATTCCTTTGCACGTGCCTTAGCTCTCTTGCTTTTCTGCAACACCAAATGATAACACCCTTTTACTGTAATGAATTAACATATATCGAACAGTATATGTCTAATCAACATTAACATTAACTTAGACAGTGAAGAGAACGAGGACAAGAACGCTTACTGAATAATCTGAGCTTACCTTTTCTTTGTGCATCTCCTGCCTGAGCAACTCTCTGAGCTTTCGGGCCTTTGCAATCCTCTGTAGGTCTGATGGGTCATTCAGGAGTCTACTCAAGGAAAACGCTGGTTGTGACAGTGAAAGCCCACTCTTAGATGACACTAGAGTCTTGGCTTTCTCCGATATCTCAATAGCTTCTTTATCCGGTAGAGAGGGGGGGACTTTATCTGGTAGTCTGGGAGGAACTTCTTTAACTTGACCGTCTGACGTGCTTTCTAATTGCTTGCCACTTTCTGCTAGTGGTTCGGTTTGTTCTAGCAAGTCCTCGGCTGGAGGAACAGCTGAAAGTCCTGGACTGTCAGAAGGGATGAGGGTGGGTTTAGCTGGCACTTTGGGCTGCTTGCTCTCTTCTGAAGCCCTCCGCCGCCTCGGGGACTGGAGTCCTTGAGGGGCTGCAGAATTTGCACTTTGCCTGGACGTTGTTGGCTTGTCGAGGTCTGTGGCAGAGACTTCAGCAGGAATTTCAGAGACTGGCTTGACAGGGGACTTTGGCGTCCGAGCCACAGCGGCAGGGCGGCCTGGGGCGACTTTGGGCTTGATAGAAAATCGTTTCCTTCTCTGAACTGCTGCTGAGGAGCTGGCACCTTCCCCATTTTGGTCATTACTATCCCTGTACGGCAGTAAGAATAGTTGTTATCCATAGTGAAGTAGTAAAATTCATTTTAGAGGTGATTTAATGCTTGTTACTCACCCTGGGGCTGTACGTTTTTCTGATGGGGTCACAACAGACTTATCTGTCACAGCGTTAGCAGGGCTGCTCTCACTGACATCTTTGGGGGTCTCACTGGCTTCCTGGTTTACAGAAGGAGCTTCCTGAGATGTTGCTGTTGTTCTCCCTCCTGTACCGACATTGGGCCGAACACTGAATCTTGACCGACGAAACATTTTGACCTGAAGTCACACAGGAAGTCATCAGTATTGCAAAAAATTCAACTGATGTTCTGACTTACAATCAATAATCATTTTGTCTTGGCAATTAAAGTAGGATTTACTGCAGAAATCTAGATTTCCGTTTATCATTTAGCCAAAATACCGCCTTATGTATGGATTTGCTGATTTTTCTGGTCACCATTTGTAAAATTTGGGGGAACAAACACCTGCAGACTCTGTTTTGGTAAGAATTTCTTCGTGGTACAGTACTTAGGCACGTTTTTTTTCCATTTTATGCTACTTTATATTTCTGCTCCATTACAATTGAGAGACATTTATTTGACACTTAGTTACTTTTTACATAAAAAGAAATGGTGTGCTTATATGATATGATGCAATAATATGCTATCAATCTACCTAGTATATATATATATATATATACACACACACACACACACACACACACACTACTGGAGCAGCGGCTCCGCATTGATGAATTACAGTATTAAAATAATCAAATGGATATCTATAATAATAAAACACTGTGAAAGGAGCCGTTCTGCATGATGACTACTTTTACTTTTGAGACTTTAAGTACATTTTGATCACTTCTAAATGTTTACCAAAGTAACCTTTTGAATATTTGGCCTTAACCTCGTAATGGAGTATTTTAAGACCATAGTATTTCTACTTTTATTTAGGTGCCACTGGAATTTGTTACTATCTGTGACCATTTCATTCAAAATGCACCAATGAATAAAGTTACTGTGATAAAAACATATTGCGATGTTCTGGTAAACGTTTTGCCTGATGTATTATTTTGCAGATTGAAACGGAGTAAACCCTCCATATACACTATCTGTACTATATACCCTATACTAGGTAGGGCAGGGGGTTACTACAGCACATATATAAAAACACTATATTCGTTATGCAAGTGTAAGTTTAGTACTGCAACAGCTAAATACAGCAGTAATGCGGAAAACCATCACCTACGTTAGACCAGCAAGCACACATTACTTTATGTAACTTAACGTTACTGTTACTGCAAACCTCAACTAACGTTACCTGAGAGGACTAGTGACGTTGACAGCTGAGAAGCCGTTAAGTCTGACCGGAAAGAAAATCACCAGGAGAACCAGCAGAGCTTTAATAAGCTAACACACCTTATTCAAACGAATGCAAAACACAGATAAATGCGTCAATAATGGACTAAACAAGTCGAAAAGTGCACAAAGCTGGGCTCAAACTCGCATGTCAACACTTTTAGTGTGTGAGTCTCCCTGCCTTGGACTCGTCCTATCGTCCTAATATTAAGAGGCCGAAGCGGCTACATTTATCTTTGTATCATGCCTACATGTGTTATTGTGCTGGCAACAACGTACCTGTCCAAGAATGTGTCGTTTGCTGGGAGAAATAAGCTTTAATTTATCGACGACGGGTGGGAAGTAGCGGTCCCCATGCACACACTAATCCGCCATGTTTTTCATGACGCGTTATTTTTGCGAGGGAAAGGGGTTATGGGAAATGTAGTCAGGTTGCTGCAAAAAGCTGGATGAGGCAAGAGCGTACAGTCTGAGGGCAAGATTGGCCTTTGCTCTAAAGGAATCTGAGCATTACATTGGAACTGAAGGCTTTCAAAATGTTGTAATGTCTGTATTACTCGTGGAAGTATTGAGGTAAATAGGTATTAACAATAACACTAAAAACACTTTTACATAAAAACACTAATAAAACTGAAAGCATTCATTGTTTTAGTTAAGCTAAAGTAGAAAAGTATCAGCAACAAAATGTACTTAAAATGTCAAATTATTGTATTATTAATTATTATAAATCAACATGTAAGCAACATTTTGATGTGTTTTAGTGAAGCTAGTTTTGATGACTTAATACTGACTGATAATCAAGTTATTATTTATTCTAAACTTTTTTATTTAAAATATAAATTTTTGAAGTACAGTATCTAAAGTCAGATATCAATAGTAAAAAAGAAATATTTATACTTTATAGAAGTATTAAGTAGCAGAAAATGGAAATAATCAAGTAATGTATACATTACTCAACTGTACATCAACATGTTTCTAGTCATTTGTCATGTCATTTGGTTTATTAAATCCTGAGGTTTTTCCTTTCCTTCACTGATGCATAAATGCAAGGATTGTTGTCCATTTTACACTAATTTATACTTTATACTTCACTACATTTCAGTGGCAAATATTATTCTTTTTGCACAACAACCTGTATTTGACCGATATTTTAGTTACTTTATAGATTAAAACTATATATACAAAATCAACAAAGCATTGTTACAAAAGTAGTAGTAGTTTAAATAATTTCACTTCAACGAAGTACCAAAGTGATTAGTGGTTGCATGTTTAATAATAATATTTAGTATTTAATTTATTTTGTAATAATACATGTAATAATATAATATTAAATACAGAGAGGGCATGTTCTCTTGCATGTTACTTTTACTTTTGATGCTGTAAGTATATTTTGCTGATGATACTTAATGTACTTATGCATAAAATGTATACTGCACAACTTTTTCTTATAAGCATAAGTAGCATTTTTACAACATGGCAGGCCATCTGAAGATCTGAATATTACTACATTAAATGTGGAAGATTAGAAAGTGGAAATAGGCTCCACCTGGGGTTTGTTGCAATTCAATCTAGTCAGGTTCCTGTTGATGACATATAGATGTAAATTCTTGAACTTCTAAAAAGCCAGTTAATGCAATTGTGAGTCACGATTATTTTTCTCTCTTCTGAGTGGCATACCAATGGTTCACCCACATAATATTTCATTCCAGCTACTGCATGTGTCCAACATTGTATAACATACAATAAACAAACATTTTTGAGAGTAAAAACAGAACAAACTGACTGAGACCATCAGTGTTTGGGCATGCAGCCAGAACTCCTGACCTTCTCATTTCTGGAAACACACAGTATATCTTTTTGACTGTCGATCCTCCACTGGACTGCAAACTGTTGATGAACTAACTCAGTCTGAAGAAGGCGATGGAGGGTTATAACTGAATTATTTTATTTCTTTAACACAGCATCAGCAGTGAACCTCTTTGGACGTGCCTTCTCTCACACACCGTATTTCTTTCTTCAGCAGATCATGACATAACATTTACTTCTTAGATCAGTGGTCTTTAGAAATAAGGGAACTACTGATTGGACAAAAAACAACAACATCAGAGGTGGAAGTGTAAAAGAAGGGTGGGTCAGGGACAAGAGTTAGAAGAGTTCATAATTTGGATTGTCTTGCGCACGCTGTAGCAGCTCGTCCCAAAGATGTTATTTGATGTGAAGATCTCCAGTTGCTCAATTTACTCCATTTCAACTGTGAGGGCAGAGAGAAGACACAACATTGAAATAGTGTTTATCCTCTATAGATAAATTCATTCAAGAAATAAACAAATATGAACACCTACTTACTTAAGGTCAAGCAAAGGGATTTCCAAAAGGATCCCCAAAAGCGGCTGTTGAACCAGAAGTCTGAGCAACAGGGGCAGTCTGCTGTAAGGTCGAGGAAAAAAAGACCAAAATTAGACATAATTACAGTGATTCTTGATTTGATGTAAATATACGTCTGTGTGAATCTCTGTACCATAGCTACAGGTGGCACTCCAAACGGACTGGAATCTGGGGCCCCAAATGCTTGATCAAACATGTCCTGATTGTTAGCGGTGGGAGCAGAAGAGAAGGCGGCGTCGAGGCGGCCAGGGTTAAGGCTTGGAGGTGCAGCTGGAGCAGGGTTAGCTGGTTTAGGAACATCTAAACGAGCACATTACGACAGGACACAATTAGTGACAAATATCACAGTCATGTATGTGTCAGCTTGCAACATTTTTAATACATGCACTGCCATGTCTTGCTGCAGCAGATTTACCGTTAACTGCTGATATTTGATTGATAACAAAGTCATCATGATCTGCAGTTTCCTGAGCCAGGCCCACTTTATTGGAAAAGTACTGATCAAATGCTCCGGCTTCGTTGCTGCTGGGGACTGGACCAGAGTTGGACACTTGCTCCCCTTTCCTCGCTGGGATGGCAGGTGGTTTGGCAAGCTGGAAGTCCTTGAACATGTCCTTTCCAGTCTTCTTCTCTTTCTCTCCAAGGGGGTCCAAAGCTGTGAAGGCACTGTTCTCTACCTTTGGATGGGCCTCCTTAGCAGGTGGTCTAGGAGGGGGGCGTGACGGACCTTGCTGGTCACCCATTCCAGGGAACGCGGCAGGGTGGAAAGGGTTGGTCATCGCAGGCTGACCCCAGCCTGCAGGACTGACTGGTGCACCTGGTGGAGGCTGGCAGAAGATGTGGGGTGGGGATAAAGGCGGGACAGGAAACTGAGATGGCATCTGGTGGCCCCAGGCTGTGGGTGGTATGGGTAGACCACCAAAGGCAGATGGCTGTGGGTAGCCTAGCGTAGTGCCTGGAACTGCCCCTCCTTGCATGGGGAACATGGAAGGTGCAGCGGTGGACGCTCCCCACATGCCTGCAGCAGGGATACTTGTGGTGGCTGGAGGACCTAACTGAAGATTCCCTGAATATAAAGAAAATAATTATGAAGGTTTAAAAAGGGAATGAAATGTAAAGCCAAATCAACAGCTCAATATTTGGATAAGAAACAAAGTTCCCCTCTAGTGTATTACCCAGAACAGCTATGGAGGAAGGAGTGGAGTTGGCAGGTGTACTGTTGAAGAGGTCAGCTGAAGCAGATGGACCTTCAGACTGACCAGGAGCAGCGAACAGCTCTGCTCCAAACAGGTCACTTGCTGAGGACTGTTCACAGAAAATAAGGCAAAAGTAAGTATTATTTCACCACACTGACATCAATGTCTACATGCTAAATCATGAACAATGCAGTACTTAGAAATTAAGATTAAACCAACCTTTAACAACAGAAACAAATGATTTACCATCATTATGTAGTCAGAAATAAATGCAGTTTGTTTTCCCTGAACATTGATACATATGCATGCTTTGCCACTTACCCGTGCTTTTATCACTGAAGCATGAATGTTAGAAAATAGATTAAGAGCAGAGATGACAAAGGGTACAGTGTATGTTTCAGCAGCACAGTCAAAGTGTCATTTATACAAGCCAGATAGGGAAGCATGTGACCACCAGTGCATGCATAAAGACAGATCCAAACAACAAGCCCTTAACTGCAGTCCTTAATTATAGGCCTTGCATCTTATCTTAACCAAGTGCATCCTTTGGCATATCCTGTCATACACCAATGCATAACCAAAATGCTCAGAAAGGGAGATGTTAGCAAACTAATTATACTCTGGAAAATGTGCATAAAACCCATTTTTAGGCATCCCACATGCAACTCTACTATGATTCATCTAGCTATGGAATTTCACCTTTGCACTCCTTCGACCTCGTCCAGCCTTAGAGCTCTGCGGAGGGGGGTTTATGACTACTGAATCCTTGCTATGAGTCACTGGGGGTTGTTGGTGATGAGTTATGCCATTAGAGACAGGGGCAGTACTCAAAGATGAGTCAAAAAATGGGTTTTTTGTTGAGAGAACTGGTCCAGATTCATTCCCGTCCATCATGGTAATTGTGTTGCCCTGAGTTATTTTGCCCCCTAGTGGCCACTGTCCGTTACTGAGAGCTAGGATCATGGTCTTACTAGATAACCCATTTATCTGCTGACTTAGGTGTTCAGAGTCTCCATTCAAACCACTGTTAATAATTGTCTTACTAGAGTTGCCAGCAGTGCTGTTTAGGTGATTAGGGTTGGTGAGGAAGATGTGTGAATTATCGGGTGCTGACAGAGTGGATGATTGAGAAAGGGGGTCATCTCTGAAAGGGTCAGTGTCTGGGGTTGGAAAGTAGCCAAATGTTGAGGAAAAAGGATTCTCTGTCTGGGGAGATGCCCTACGGTCAGGGGCACAGGAAGTTACAAAGGAGTTTCCCTTTATGCAATTCTGATTGCTGTCAACTTCAGCAGAGAAGTCCAACAAGAGAATATCATTAGAGTCCTGGTTAACATGAGAGGGACAGTGGGAGAGAAAAAAAGATGTATGAATCAGTTCTGCAGAGGAAGAAACAAATTGGAAAAATGAATCACATGGTGTGGAAAGACATGACAATTTAAAGCTGCTACCTGTAGAATATTTACCTCAGAATGTCACTGTCATATTCAATTTCATAGTAAGTCACAGTCTAAAGTCCATCTTTCAGCTTGAACTAGGAAGTGGTTACTCAGTTCACAGTTGGCTTGGACAACAGCAAGGTATGTAAATATGCTACAGTCAGCACTAGCTTGTTGATCTGAAACTGAGCTAGTGAACTGGCACAGCAGTGTCGATGTAAAGCACTACCAGTACAAGACACAAGGTGTCACCAAAGTCAACAAAAATATCTCTTTCATATTTTCTACTTGTAGCAGCTTTAAATGGTTTGATGGACAACAATGAGATTGGTATACACAAAGCATAAACTCAATTCTTAAAAGATCATTTTGATTCAAGTCTAAAATCTGCAATTGATTCAATCTGATACAATCAATAATTAAACACAAAAATGGTGGCCTTTTTAGAATTGAGTTCACACACAGAATGATCTGAGAAGTGCTGAGGTTATTCTGTTGAGCCTTTTTTTCTTTCAAACACACTAAATCAAATCTTAGAAACATGTTTTTGACAAGAAGCAGCATGTGGCAAACCATACCAAGTCTTCCAAGATGTGTAGTAATATACACTGTAAGTATAATAATGTGAATACCCGGCTATACTTTATTGACTACGTATAATTCCGCTATGTTGCCCAGATGCAGGGAACATTTTACACTATGGCACCACACTTACATTTGGAGCCTGAATGTCTGGCGGGGTCGACATGTCTCCAAAAAGGTCAAGCTGCTCCACTGGCTGGATGTCAAAAAGAAACAAAAACATACTGTATTTATTCAGCTACTATAAAATAGTGGTGTTTTATTCAATGTTACACAAGTATAAATTCTCACTTGGGCAGTTTTTACTTCACCATCCATACTTAAAAGGGCACCACTTCCATTCTAAAAACAACATAGGAAAGCAGAAGGTTAAAGAAGGAGTTGGAGGAACTATTTGAGTGACAAGTGTTTCCAAGTACTTACCTCAACTACAGCGCTGCCATTTTCACCCTGTAAACAGAGAGCAGACTGTTAATGATTATACTTGTTTTCTTAATTCACTGAGGCATGTGTCATTTCACATAATTTCAAAGGAATGTCTGAAGATGTGATTCATTGAAAGAACACAGAGAGGCAGTGTTGACATTCAGAAGGTACATAGAGTGTGTACCCTGTCCACGTTCCCAAATGACCACACCAAAATGCTTTTCTTTCATTAAAAAAAAATTGTTCTTACTGTCCAACTTATGAAAAACAAAACTTTTTTTCCAGTTTAAAGTCAAATGCCTCTGAACCAGTTACCTTCTGTGAGGCCTCTGTCTCTTTCTTCCTTATGTTGAAGATGACCTGGAATAGATCTTTCAGATCAATGACCAGGGGCTCTGCCTGCAACAGAGAAGACAGCACATTCTCATTATTGTCCATTTGTCTTATGTATGTGTGTGTATGTGTGATTGAGTGTTACCTGTTGTGCAGTCTTTATGGCGAAAAACTGATGCTGCCCTTCTGCTCCGCACACATATCCAAACGCCCTGTTATCTGTTACATCTCTGGCGATGAAGGAGATCTTGTTCACCACATGCTCATGTTCAATCACCTGAGTTACAAGGACAAAGCTTTTATTAGCAGGCCGACCACATTATTAATGAACTTCACAGTGTGGTGTGATGGAAAGGGAAGAACTCACTCCTGATCTCTCATCAATGATCTTGATGCCCGACATGGAAATGTTGACCCAGATCCTCTGTTTGTGTTTGCCTTGGGACCGAGCAGCTACTGCCATACCCTGGTGTAAAATATATAAAATAATCATACTGTTTTTCTATCTTTTGTAAGTAAAGAAATTTAGAATTTAGAGCTAATATCTGTATTTCTGCACAGCGTCGCCCTCTGCAGTGAGGACACAACTACAGCGAGAATGTTGTTCTTGTGGAAAGCTGCTGTTGATGTGCCCGTATGTGTGTCCATGATACCCACCACACAGATTAATTATTAATTGAAAACACTAGAGATATAAGTTTTAAAACACTAATTCTATTACTATTTTCAAAAAAAAGATAAAGATATCAGGACACACTCCAAGGTCTCATGTTGCACCTTCAGCTTCATCATGGAGTCCTGACACATCTTGTCTCCTCTGGCCTCTGGGACATCATCGACGCCAATCAGCTTGGCCTTGTACCTCACGCCATCCCCTTGAAACCTGCCCAGCAGGTATTCATCTGTCTTCTCTGGAACTGTAAAAAAAAATAAATAAGCAAAAATATAATTTCTACAAGATTAGACCAGAGAATCTTGACATTGAAAAGTCAATCTGATCACTGTCATTGTCATTGCATCCTCTGTCCCTCACCTCTCTTCTTCTCTTTCTTGAATGGGACCTTGGACGTGGCAGGGGAGGTGGGAGGGGTGTTGGAGGTCGTGGCTGTAGATGGAGATGCGATGTTGGGATCGGCAGCGACAGGGACGCTGTTCTCCACCTCTGCAGACATGATGTGGAGTGAGCCTCACTGGACGAGTGGAAAGGCGGGGGTAAAGCAGACGGCAGCTCCGTGTTCAGGGGCAGCGAGGTCAACCGAACAGATGACTCTTAACACCCACACATGCTTTTCTCGTTGTTTGTCTGTAGCAAAAACAGTGACGTGGGACAGTGTGTGTGGTTAGAGACAAAAAAAGGAGAAGGAGATGGAATGTTAATACACACTGTTTCCTGGTGAAACTGCAAATGAGATATTGGATAGTAAAGGGCTACAATTAGAGTCCTTTGTCACTGCTAGACATGTTTTGTAAGTAACTGCTGAAAAGGTTTTTTGCACATCATAAACAATCATATTCTTTTAACAATCCACAGTAAACATTTACAACCACAGAAACACTCCTCCGACAGAGAAGCGTAAGAGGACACATGATCTATAAAACATCAGTCTCATAAGGATGAGAACACTTATCATCCTAAAAGATCCTTAAGGTCCCGCACCACTTATATCTATAGTTCTCCTGCCACCCAATATTTATTTAGGGAGGATTGTGAGGATTTAAGGAGGAAGACGAATAACTAGGTATCCCTATAAATGTGCAGATGGACAAAGAAAAACACGTTTGGTACTCATACTCACGTCATGTGATTTGTCAGACCCATAAAAATCCCATCGAAAAATCAGTGAGCTCTGCCAACTGTGGTTCAGAGGCAACATGCTAGTCATACATATCTGCACATCATAATCATCAGAAACATCATGATCAATTTTTCTGCCAGAATATTCGACGTGAGTCATGAATACAGTCTGCATTTAGTTTGCAGGAAACACAAGTCAATGTCACATGAGGCAAAAACAACATCATAGTTGACTGTAGCGTTCGCCCCAGCAGCTGAGATTCTCCTATATCTCCTCTGCAATAAACTCCTTTCATGCACATCCATCTCCAACACAATTTAGTCACTTAATGAATTAAACAATGAAAACATAGTGGTAACAATCACATTCATTCAGCCAGACAAAAAAAAAAGAGCCATAAAGGACTCTACTCTGCACAACTATTGGAATACAACCAATACAAACATGGCTCTGTGTGGGACCTACATACCTTTAGGACCAGTTCCAGAGGCTACACTGGCTAGAACATCAGTGTAAAGAGGCTGTGAATAATGTAGGAAAGACCAAAGGTTGAAAGTGGGCAAAGGTTGAGCAATTACCTGAGGTTAATCTTACGCTAGCAGAGCAAAAGATCTCGTGATGCCCAGCTAAGCAACTACACATGGAAATTGGAACCCTGGAACGATCATTTACCCCACAATATTCAAATTTTCAAGCTGTCTATAAAACCTACACTTATAACTACAATATACTGATTATGTGGAATCAGTGTAAAAGGATCCTAAAAATCCAAAAGCAACTTGCAAAGTCCAATCGAGAGGTACTGTTTATGATGAAATCAATCAGGTAATTAGTCTGATGCGTAAAGGAAATGAGAGCCATAGAAGATAAGATAAGATGGGAATTCTGAAGGCCACTGAGTGCATTCCAGGGTCGTGCCAACGGTTTCATCTCTAGGAATCAAATCTGACCATATCAGAGAGTGACACAACTACACTATGAGGATTCTGTAAATGAACACCTATTCAAAATAGATGGTGTAAAGTTGGATTTTAAATTGAGAATGTCTTATAATGCCAATGAGAGTTATATCACAAGAGCTACTGTACAGCTGTAAAACAATAAAGACTCCACTTTATGCATCAGCACCAGTTTTGAAGTGAAGGAAACGAGAAAGGTAAGCCGTTGTATGTTTGGTTTCCACCGTGGTGACATTTAAATTCCTTGCAAGGCACACAGACACACATGCTGTTTTTGTTGCTGTGCCAGGAAGCGTAGAAAAACAAGACATAAGCCTAAACACTTGTTGATGCTCCATTAACACGGGTGTGACACATGACCGCACTCGTCCAGTAACTTACAGCGGTGTCAGAGTCCCACTAGTTGGAGGGAAAGGCTAATAAAAAGGGTGAACAGTCAGCTGTTCATTGCAGATTTGAGTTAAAGGATTACATTTTAACAACAAAAAAGTTACTACCCAGGGATGGATGGGTTGAAAAAGCTTTTTACAGCATCCACCAGTGTCACAAACACAAATGACACAAGTGTAAATTCATATTTGTCAGCAGAATAACTGCAGTGCAAGGGCAGAAATGTCACAATCCTGGGCCGTCAGGAAATGTAAACTACTGCACATCTGGAGGAAATCAGAGGGAATGACTCAGTCTGCAAGTGAATGAGATGGTGAAATACCACAGGCCCACTGTGAACACAAAGGCCATGCAAACACTTTCATACAAAATTGAAATTGTTTTGCACCAAAACTAGGATGTAGATGGGTGTGTGGGAAGGAGATGCAGCTTAAAAACTTATTAAAAATCATATGCTGAAAGATTAAAAAAGTTATTTGTTAATATGCTTGCAGCTAGAAGAGTGTTCTGAAAGGAAAACTTAGAGAGAGAGAAGTGGTTTATATTGTTTGCCATCCCAACAGTTCAGACAGGAAAAGACCACAAAATGAGTCACAAATGACAACACTTAAAGCTGAAAGTTTTACCTCCCTTATTTATGTCTCTTTCCTGCAGTTAACGGAAAAACTATTGGCTCTAAGTTTGTTTCAGACTGAAGATCAACTCTCAGAAACCTACTTGCAGTTATTATCATGGCTCTTAGGCGAACTGAAATAACAACACTTGTTTAACTAATGTAAAACCTGCAGTCCTTGCTAGATATTTTTAATTAATGCATGGATGGAAAATGTTACCAACTCAGTGACCTACCTGTTAGAATGTTTAAATCCCGCTGTAGAAACACTGCTTTCTGTTCCCGTGATGCCTTCGCGGCTCCGGCGCAAAAAATGACTGAAAACCAAACACAGCCTCGGAAAACGAGCAGGAGTCAGATGTTTTCCGCTAAATGCCGTGGACAGAAAGGAGAGACTGCTGCAAACTCCCAGTTTAACCCTTCACTGACTGACAGACCTAACTCACTGCAGATTTCAACTGGAAGAGAGGGGGGGGCGGTCCCTCACGTGAAAGAAAATATCCCCCACCGGTCATATAGCCCACTGGCCTACATGAAGATATACAGTACAGTAAGTGGGTCATGGAAAACCGTCATAATGTTGTTTCATTAGAAAAAAAACATCTGATTTCATTTGACTTTTGGGAACATTTGGTTTTATGTGCCCCCATTAAATCAATATTTTTTAACTACAGCAGATCAAATGAGTAGGCCTATGTTAGAGGGGTTCCTCAGAGAGATTTAGAAGTTTCCCATTTGGGATAATAAAATGACAATACTGAACTGATCCCCTGACTTTGCAGTCTCCCCCCTCCAAGCTATCTTTGTAGCTTTAGAGCTTATTTCAGCTCATTGTTTTGGTTTTAGGGCCTTCATTGTAAGATCTAGTGTTTAACATTTAGGAGTCAGAAATGGATTATAGTATTAGGTATGTTTTAATCACCTGAAAGTATGAATTGTTGTGTTTTTTATTACCTTAGAATTTGTTAATTTTATCTACAGAAGGAGAGGGTCCTCTTTTATAGAGGCTGCCATGTTGAATTGCCATGTTTCTACAGTAGTCTGGAACGGACAAACCAAACAATGGCCCTAGATAGTTCCTTTAGTGTTTTTTGTGAGTGTTATGGCCACCATACTTTCTCCTTCACATCAGAAAAGTGAGCTTTATACAATTCACCGCTTGATTCCACTAAATGCTACACACACACAAGGCCTATAAAACTGTTTTGGTTTATCTCACTGCTCTCATTGCATCATTTTCAGCTGCAGCAGGCAGTTGTTTTCCAAGAACCGCTACCTGTACGGTGCCAAACAACATTTAGAAACTTGCTGGTGAAAACTTGACAAAAAATGGAATATAACATTTATGGTAGGTTTTTATAAGTGTATAATCACCTGAATATAGGAATAATTGCATTTTAATCCCCTTAGAGTAAGCCATTTTTATCTACAGATGACACGTGTCACCTTCCATGGAATCTGCCATGTTTAACCGCCATATAGCGCAGAACGGACAAACCAAACACTGGCTCTTGACAGCCACTGTTGTTTCTCCTACACTCTTCATCACAGCCCGTTCTCATTCCCAGGTTGTCAAATACAAGACAGTGTTCAGTTAGTTGCATTCTGCAACATCACCGCTAGATGCCACTAAATCTTACACACTGGTCCTTTAAAAGAAGACGATTCAATATTGGACACATTCACCAGGGGCCCAGAAACATGACTCCATATAAATGCTAATGTTGGTTAGTATCTGCTGGATGTGTAAGTAAGCAACTGTTTGCTAAAAAGTGAACTATCGGCATCAACTGAAAAGGTGACAGTATGTCAAAGTTGCCGAAGCAGCTTTTTTCTGCAGCTCCCTAAAAATGAGTTATTGCAGCTTTCATTTTCTAATATAATAACCTCCCATGCAAGCCCCTGCTCCTAAGCCTTTCGAGTCTAAATATAGGCACAGTTACTGTTTTTTTCATTGTTATTGTTATTCAAAACAGCATATCTTTCTGTGGCTAGAAAATGGCAAAGGCTCGGCTGAGATGAAGCAAGGATTCTTTGTTGCTCAGCATTTGTGGCAGAAATTGCTTCCAACACTCTTAACCTGAAAACTATGAATACATCCCAGCTTTCTCTGCCAGCACTGTGGGTCTACAGCATTGGATGACGTTGGTGCATTCATATCATCTAAACATTATGTACTCATATCATAAAATGTAGAAGGAAAGAGGGGAAACAACCAGAAAGGAAAGTTCCAATGCTGCTAACACAGCACAATTTTTGAAAGACCAGGCACTACATTTCCTTTGCCAGGCGCTAGTGTTACTGCAATTACAGTCAACTGATGGCTGAAAATGGGTCATCAACTTCCTCAGTATAAATGTCTATTAGGCTTTAGATACCATGCAGTGATTCAGCCATGTAATGACAGTTTTCATATTTGCTGTTCTAAGCACTGAGTGCCAGTTATGATATTCCCAGGAGGAAAATCCTCAAGCCACACAGGAAGCGTTTTGTTTTATGTTTGCAGAGGCATCAGTAGATGTTTGTTTGGGATAATTAAGAGAATAACTGGGTAGTTGGTATGAGAAAGCATAGCCACAGTAGTTAAAAAGGCAAAGAACTTTAGCTTCTTCCACAGAAAAAACGAAAGAATAGAAACAAATTATTGGAAAAAGAAATCAACCATCTATAAAGTTAGAAAAACGAGAGTAAACATCAACACTGAGATCTGTGCTAACATGAGTAGTGATATGTGTGGCCTTTTCCTGTCTGTTAGGTTTCACTTCTGTAAATTTGAGTGTTTTCAATACTATGGTGAGCCATCGCTTACACACAATTGACTTTTAAATGACTGATGGTAAGTTGAACACCAGATAAAAATCACACAGCTGACACTGTGGTGTCTGTTTCACTGGAATTTAATGGAAGCTCAGCTGATGGCCTAACAGCACTCTTGGTTTTATATATGTTTTTATGATAAATTCAAATCCATTGGTGTGTGTGGGAAGTTGTGATGGAGCAGCAAGAGAGCATCATTTACAGTCTATAAATAATAATAATCTCAACATTTCAGCACTCATAATCAAAACTGTTCGCACGGTCGGACTTCACTAGGGGTATGTGAGACATATTTTTTGATTCCTTTAAACTATATTTAACTATATGATAAAAAGCTGGCAAATTCTTCATAATACAGAAAAATAAGGCTTTAGACCTGCCTGTCCTGCAAACGAGAGGAAGAACGTGTAATATTCTGTCCTCAATCCAAGCAAAGTTATGCTAATAAATAAATTCAGATGTTTTAGAGGAGGAGTGGGATGTTGCTTCAGAGCCAACCAACCACCACATGACAACAGCCACATGTAACAGTCACAGCTGTACCTATTACTTCAACCCAGATCCTAGACATATATTCTCTCAGGTGATTTTTTTGCAAACAAAAACAAATAATGTTGTTTGATTATTAAAGAGAGGACACTTTACAGTATTCTGCTTGTTGTAGGTTTAGAGCTGATAAATGAGAGAGAAAGGGACAGAGGAAGGACGTCCTTCCTGCCTTTGTATCCTGTGTTCTGCTGACAGAGGCTGCTTTTTAGGAGATGAGCCCCTCAGAAGCCAGATTACTGACGAGCTGAGAGTCGGTTTTCCCTTTAAGACACCAACCACTGAAAATGATCTTTCTCACAACCTCTTATTAAACATTTAATGGGATCAAACTTTTGTTTATATTTCAGAAACCCAGAACAAAATGCACATATTTAGGAATTTAAGAGTTGTTGCTCCATCACGTCTCACATAACGTTAGCAACTGGTCTTTTAATTTTTCTGTTATGTATCATTGCAACAGTATTCATATCCTGCACATCATAAAATCAGAAATAGCTAAATATGTTTTCCCGTATAAGATCTTGAGGCTGTTAACCTTTCCCTTCAATGACATGTCTCTCTGGTCCTGCATCATGGTCTGATGACGTTGGATCAAAATGATGGTTCCCTGTTCTTCTGAATGTGATTCATTGTCTGTTAAGATCAGTGGCACACCCAATGCAACTGCACACTTGCATGCAGGAGGACATGTTGGATGCTACTTACTTGTGTAAAAACTTCTGGTGACTGTAGTCGGAAAAGGAAAAGTAGGGGACATGCTTTTTCAAGATACAGACAACAGATGGCACAAGTCAGCACATACACATTAGAAGATTTATTTTTATGATAGAATGCTGACCGAGACAATCTAATGGGAAGTGTCCTTTCCAGTTTATGACAGGAAGGCCACAATTCAAACATCAAGCGTTTAGGGCGTGAATCTTGGAACCGGCTGCCACCACAACCAGAACCTAAGATAGCCACTTATCTCTAGTCCATAATTGAGGTAGCCTTAGATTTTGTCTCTGTCCCTCTCTGTTCTTTTAACTCTTAACTTCCTTCACTGCTCTTGACCATTTCAATCTAAAAATACTTAAAGCAGTAGGGCTAGCAACGTCATTATATTCTGTCGCACATGATGACAAATTCCATAGGATGTAGTGTGTAAATTACAGTAAAGCAGGGCAATAGGCTGTTCCACAAGTGTTTCCACACAGTTCCAACCTCCCCCCAAAAAACAGGAAGTCTTTCTAGTCAGGAGAAATATTGGCCAAGAACCTTACCTACCCTCTGGTTTCCTGAGAAAGCTGGGAGGAAACTGCCGAACCTCTTAAAAGTGGTGACCTAAGCACATATTTGTGCCTCTCCAGCGGGCCATGACCACATAGCCCCTAGACTACCCCAGCTCTGCTTGCAGATACAGGGAAAGAACCATGACAGGGCAGCCCCCAGATTGACTTTGGAGACATCAGGGAATAGTCCTACTGTGTTTATTTAAGTCAGCAGAAAAATACTTGTCAGCATGCAATTTAACATCAGTTTTACTCTCTCAGATGGATAAAAGCAGAGGATTTGTCAGCCTCTCAGTGCTGCCAAACATCTGTGCCCATGAATAATGATTCACCTGGTCATGAATGATTAGCTAGTTTGATCATAATCCTAATACATTCAGTCCACTTTTAAATTCACTGCTGATTTCATCTCGTTACACGGAGAAGTGTTCTGTTTTGTCTGTTTTAATGTCATTTATACACACTGCACTCCCTCCTTTTGAAGAACAAAGTACTGCAGACTCAGCAAAAGCCTGTCAGATCACATGACAGATCATTAGGTGCAACAGTTTAAAACTTCCTGTGTATTGTGCAAGGCTTGTTTTAATATATTTATACTGTGTTTGACTTGACGTAAATTGAGTGCATGTGTATGCATATAAACTGTATTTTTTTAAGTAGTATATTGGTTTGTTCCTTCACATAAACAGTGTGCAAATGTAAGACATGGACATGCAATACTAAATACCTACTGTGGTTATCTGTTCGATGTTGCCATCTTGTGGACAAAGATTTGCACTTCAGCACCCGCTCATCAAAGCTTTGCAGCAGGAACCCTATCACCAATGTGAGTCTGGTGACCTAAATGTACCATGGACCTTTCTTGTCAATGTATTAACTGCCTCTTTAAATATTTGCACTGCTTTCCTGTAAGCCTCTCTGTCTTACTGATGATTGCATCATCCTGGAAACAGAAATAAACAAATTGTCTCCAAATAATACTAGCATTCCTAAAATGAAAAATAAAAGAAAAACAAAACACAATAAATGGCCCTAGGCTGTGTGCATAAACAGAGTGTATGCACTAAAATAAATCCCTAACTTGACACAGCAGTATTAAAGAGTGTTGGTGTCAGTTTGTGTGTGCTGTCCCAAGTGGCTCCTTGACTTTCAGTTGGTAAATGCTGGGCTGGTGCCCAGCTTCATGATACTCTGTGGAGGACTGAATGGGTACAGAAAATGAACAAATGACTAAAAATATAATTTCTATAAAAACATTAACAATAATATGTATTGCCAAATATTGAAATGTCACTGTGATAACTATTTAAACAGAACAAACACATTTATATTTATTCATTTCAACGGGGTTTTGACACTTTTGTGTTTTCAGTGAATTAGGAGTTGGTAACGTTTTTTGTCATATTTTGTGCAGTAGGTGCTGGTAATTGGGGAGATATGTATCAAAAGTGTATTATTTAATGTATCTTTTATCACAGCCAACTAAAAGCATAAGCATTGAAATAGATATAACAATAACAAACAATATAAAAATTACCATAAGTGTATGTTTTAGAGAGGTGCTTATCTATGTGTCAATGTATTTGTTATATCAGCTTTCAGTAAATCAAGGTGCAGTTTCAACCAAAAGGCCAAAGATTAATGCATTATAACAGTTCTATAACAGTTTTGATGATGATGAGAAAAAACTAATCATTACTTTTACTTATTAGGCTATTATGTTTTTTTTTTTTTTTTTATTGAAACAAACACTATAAACTGTGGTTCGAATGTCCTCGCACTGAATCAACATTGCTGCACCTGAAAACCAAACTATTGACTTTGATTACAAGAACATGGTGCAATTGGAAAATAATTGACTGAGAGGAAGCTTAAAAAGACTGAAGAGGCGCAGACACACAGCACTATTTGTTTATTCAAAGGTCCATCATGAGGATTGAGGCCACTCTCCAGCTGGGCTTCTGCGCCCTGTGTCTGACTCTGGTGCTTCTTGGAGAAGTAAAGTATGTATATTTTCTATTTCATTTACACAACAGCAAGGATGTTTTTATTCACTTTACTAAGGATTTAGTCAACTTAATATGTGTATTTCAGGGGAGATCCTGATCCCCCACCAGTAAACTGTGTTTGGAGCCCCTGGTCGCAGTGGAGTTTATGTGAACCCTGCACGAAAATCAAAGTGAGTCTATTAAAACTGTAATCAACCTCAGTGACTACAAAACAACATTTTCAACCTAGTCTGATCACAATAGCGTACTACCTAGCATGTGATAAACTGTAGCCTATACTGTCCTATAAAGCCAAACACAGTCACTGTGTATATATGCCAGAATCTGACTTTCGGATATCTAGACATACACTAATCAGCCATAACATTATGACCACCTGGCCACGTGCATCGGTGAGCCTTGACCCTGTCGTCAGTTCACCAGTTGTCCTTTCTTGGACCACTTTTGATAGCTACTGACCACTGCAGACTGGGAACACCCCACAAAAGCTGCAGTTTTGGAGATGCTCTGACCATGCTCTGACGTCAAGCCATCACAACGTGGCTCTTGTAAAAGTCGCTCAAATCCTCACGCTGCCCATTTTTCCTGCTTCTAACACAAACTAAATGTTTACTTGCTGCCTAATATATCCCACCCACTGACAGGGCCAATGATAACAAGAAAATCAGTGTTATTCACTTCACCTGTCAGGCTGATCAGTGTACTTTAAAAAGTATTTATTGAACTAGCTCATTAGTTCAAATGGACAAGAAGCTGAAGAAGAATAAAACTCATTTTGTCTATAGATACTGCATTTTCACTTTGCCCTTCACATTGTCTATACATACAGTTTCTGTAGTTACTACTTTCTGCCTTTGTGAGAAAGTGTAGACGCTTAATAATCACGTGATCTCATTTGTTACCCTTAGAGGCGGTCTCGAACTGCTGAGGTGTTTGGCCAGTTTGGTGGCGAGCACTGCCAGGGACCAATAGGGGAGAGGGAAAGCTGTACAACAAATGCTAATTGTTCAACAGCGTCATCCACTGTGTGCTCTGACTCACAGTTCCAGTGCGATTCAGGTACTTCAGCTTCTTTTAAGTTAACTATAGTACCATTCTCTTTATTATTTTAGGACTGGTCGGTTTAACACCTCTCTTTACACAGGTACTTGCATCAGGAAGAGATTAATGTGCAACGGGGACCTTGACTGTGAGGATGGATCAGATGAGCCATATGACTGTGATCCTGAGAATAAACCCTGTGGTACAAGAGTCCTGGATACAAATGAGCAAGGCAGGACTGCAGGATATGGGTAATAGTGAATGATTTAAAATCTAATTAATTTGGAATCAAAGAGTGAATAATATGAAAGTAAGCACATCTCATGATGACCACACATAACAAATATTGATCAAAGGACTATTCAGAGGAGATAGATCTGAGTTGTTTTAACAATACATATTATCTGTTTTGTACTTGAATAATATTTAAAAGAATAATTGATATTTTAATTGGCGTGTTAGATGACAATATATCAACACCTTTCTCATGGTAATGCTAAAAATGAAGCTCGAGCCAGGAGACATTTAGCTTAGATTAATTTACCATAAAGACTGAAAGCTTGCAGAAATTGGCTCCGTCCAAAGGTTAAAAACCCCACCTACCAGCAACTTTAGCCTTCACTAATTAATATCTGAGATGTTTTACCTTTACACACCGCCAGGCAAGCTTTTACCTCTTGCTTGCAGGCTTTATGCTAAGCTAAGCTAACCATGTCCTGACTCTAACTTTGTATTAAACTGACAAGTAGCTATATGAGAGGTATCAATCTTCTAAATATAAAGACAATAAGCATTTTTTCCTAACTATTCCTTTAAGGAATTAAACCTGGACATTTATACTCAAGTAATCTTCAGGCCTTTGAATTTCAACTAAGTAGGCATAATACTGTATACAGTATTAACAGCGGCCACTGTCTCCGTGCTCCAGAATCAACATCTTGGGTGCAGGTCCTCGAATGAACCCCTTTAACAATGATTACTTCAATGGGAGGTGTGATCGATTGAGAAATCCTAACACTGAGCAGAATGACAGGCTTCCCTGGAACGTTGGTGTGCTCCACTATCAGGTTAGCTATAATCATTTCTCCTATATTATCACAACGATGCATTCACTATGTGTGTGTGTGTGTGTGTGTGTGTGTGTGTGTGTGTGTGTGTGTGTGTGTGTGTGTGTAAAGGTGTTATGAGTAAAATGATTATGTCAGTTAGAGATTCCATCCTCCACTAACATCATGACTCCTTGTTTTTTCAGACTTTAGTGGAAGAAACAGTTTCTAGAGAAATCTACGAAAACTCACACACCCTTGTGAGGCAAATGCTAAAAGAGATGACTTCTACAATTGATGTTGGACTTTCCTTCAAATTCCAACCAAGTGAGGCTTCCTTGTCCAAAGATTCTGGAAGTGGAGGTGTAAGCGGAGATGCAAGTATAGGATTTAATAAGGAAACAGTGATTAAGGACATGACAGAGCACACAACAAGTTACACAAAGGTAAATGTCAGCCAGTGACAAGTAATAGACCTTTTTCATTGAAGCCATTTTGACATGAAATAGTAGGGTAAACACAGGTGTTAAGGTACTCATTAAGGTTCCATTCCATTCACGTCAAACAGATCAACACCTGTGTTTACCCTACTATGGCATGAAATAGAAGGGCTGCCGTGAAAAAAGGTCTATTCACAGGTCTAAAAAATTACAAAATTGTGTAACCAAGACAATCTCAAAAAATACACGTATCTGTACTTACTAACATTTCTGTACCACTCACTCAGAACAAGAGCTTTATGCGAGTGAGGGGCACAGTAGAGATGAGCACCTACAGGATGCGCTCCCGGGACCTCCAGGTGGCAGATGAATTCCTGGACCATGTCAAATATTTGCCCTTAGAGTATGAGAAGGGTATTTATTTTGCCTTTCTAGAGGACTATGGAACTCACTACACCAAAAATGGGAAGTCTGGCGGGGAATATGAATTGGTCTATGTACTCAACCAGGACACCATTAAGAAGAAACGTATGTGTACCGTGCATTGTTGTTTTCAGTCACTACATTTTTCTGTCATGGGACCTCTCAAGTATATAGTGACACAAAATAATCCTCTGTAATTCATGCCTTTTGCAGATGTGACAGACAGAAAGATTCAAGAATGCATCAAATTAGGCATCGAAGGAGGCATTACCGCGGGTGACGTAACAGTGAGAGGACATGTCAAACCAGATGACTGTAATACTGTCACAAACCCCACCACAGGTCTGCTTTCTCCGTCTTCAAGTTAATATTTATGGGATATGTGCAGATTTTTCATAATATTATATTTTATCTTAATATAATACTGGCATGCCATATGGACATTGAAAGAGTTATTTAGAATCTTCCTTTCTGCCCATGAATTGATTCATTCATTGCACAACTCCACTGAACACAGACTTTGTTCCATGCCAAATTGCAATCTGAAGTTCAGAAAAGTCTAATATGATGCTGCAGCAGTCAGAGTTAGCCAAACGGAGTGGGTATCTTTGTCAAGCTAGTCGGGTGCAGGTTTAATGCTGGTGTTTTATCCTGGCAATGCAACCAGTAGTGGGTTGGGTATTTGGATGAAAAAGACTGTAACTATGAATGTTTACATTAATGTATCAGTTGTGGAATGTCTCTAAAACCTGATCCCCTGTTGCTACATAGAGGAAAGTGAAGGAAAAGCAGTGGTGGACAAGGTGATGACATCAGTCAAAGGAGGTACACTAGTGACTGCTGTTGCTATGAAGACGAAAGTGAATAAGGAAGGGGTGTTGGACTTGGTAACATTTCAGGACTGGGCCCGGAGCATCGCTAGTGCCCCTGCACTGATTAAAAGTGAGGTAGGAATGATTTTGAGATGAGATGAGATTGACAAGGTAAAGCTGGAACAACATCATTATATATAACATCATTATTACACACTATGAGAACAAGGTTTTTAACAGTGAGTTGGTCAGTCTACCAGTTTGGTCCAGACTATGAACAACTATCGGATTACCATGAAACTTTGTACAGCCATTCGTATGCCAAGAGCATGAATCCTTATGACCTTGGTGACCCCCTGATTTTTCATCTAGCACCACCAGTAGGTCAAAGGTTTCAATTATCCTGTTAAATCCTATGAAACTACTGTAATGACATTCCCATCTGCTTCAGCTACACATTGCGTTTATTGCTAAATATCAAAAGTTAGCATGCTAACATGCTTAGAAAAAATGGTGAACATGGTAAAAATTATACCTGCTAAACATCAGCATATTGTCATAGTAGGCATGTTAGCATGCTGGTGTTGCTGCATTTATCTCAGTGCACTGCTATGCCTAAAAATAGTCATGGCTCTAGACTCTTAATCTTGTTATAAGATGAGGCGAATGAAAGATGAGATATAATTGTTATATTATAATTGTGTTGTGTTATAATTTATTGTCATATGTATACATATAAGTGAAATTGTACACATATTCTGTTGTTTCTGACAGCCGGAGCCCATCTATATGTTAATCCCATTGGAAATGCCAAGTGCCAATGTAAGAATTTCCAATCTGAAGCAGGCCATAGCAGACTATGTGGCGGAGTATAGCGTGTGCAAGTGTAAGCCTTGTCATAACGGAGGCACTCTTACTCTGCTGGATGGAAAGTGCATATGCCTGTGCTCTAACTTGTTTGAAGGCATGGCATGCCAGAGTTTCAAGGGTGATAATACTGTCCCCCCAGGTAAGAGTGAACAGTGGAATATAAAATAAATCACAACACACCAAAAAGACCCATCATATTGCTTAAGGTCATTTTTTATGTGTTCAATTTGCCATTTTTTTTTTTTTTTTTTTTGCAGTTGAAAGACCTCCTATTGCCCATGAAGGTAACTGGTCATGCTGGTCTAGCTGGTCCAGCTGCACCAATGGGAAACGCACCAGGACACGCAGCTGTAACACGGACGGGGTCCCTGGAGCTCCGTGCAGAGGAGACATCAGCAGTGAGGAACACTGCTAGGCAGATAAATGGTCATGAAATAGTCTCTCTCTGAAATACACATACACACAACCTGTGTATAAAAAATAAACATTAAAGCGCATTTGAGCATTTTTGTATTTTGTATACAGAGCCATCTTAAGGGTCGGTATGGGTAATCCAGTCCATAAGATACATTTTGGATTTTAGCTCACAGGCCGTCTAGATTTTCTTTTCTTACAAATGAATGAAATTTAATGAACATAAACAGTCACAAAACAAGTATAAAACATAACATGTATGCCATTTTAATAAAGATGTGGCCCTCCACTTTGCATCTATTTGCATTATCAACACCAGTGCTAATTTAACTGAGTCCTGTAAGTTATTTTAATTTTGGTTTTTCATTGTGGCAGCCTCACCCCATTGTGATACACTAAATCAAATTAAAAGCAACTTCTCAAAACAATTTCAACCAATCAAAGGACTGTGCTGTCCTTTTAGCCCTGATTAATCATTAAGTCTTAAGAATTTTTTGACCACAAACAATGTGTCTTTCAACTTCAGTTCACTTGAAATAGTGTTAGACTGAAGTATGTATTAATGGGCGAATAACTCATCTTTAAAAGCACAAACACATTCCAGCTGGCTGTGCTGTGCAAATGAGAACCAGATGAGCTGAAGCAGAGTGGAGAGAGAACTGACAGAGGACAACAAGATTAAGGTGCTGGACATAAACACAACATAAAGGAAGACGTTATATATGCATTCAGATTTTATCAGGTGACATTTACATTTTCTGTAACCTCATATTTCATATATGTGCATTAACCTATAAATGTTTTTCCATGTTTGTGTAATTTTGGAACAGGAGCTGTCAGGTTTTTATTTGTGACAACAAACTCAAGTGGAAACAAAATGCTTTTAAAAGTTATTGAACTACAAAATAATAATAATTCACATAGATCTGCTTGTTTTTGGGTACTTATTTTACAGCTTGCTGCTGTTTATACAACTTGTTGCTGCCACATAGGTCACGTAACATGCGGAACAGACTTAACTCGTGGAATTTTTTACATATGGGTGTTAACAATATGCTGCAGGATCTATGTGTTATGCTTGCTTAAGTGGTAACAGATCTGACCCAGACAATGCTGTGAACTGTCCTTAAGCAACTCTACAAGCTCCAATAGTGCAAATGAAGATGGAAATACAGAATATATGTTACATGAGTGGATTTACATGACAAAGACAAATAACAGGCTATTTGCTCTCACAATGGGCACTGTCATATTTGCTTAGCTTAACAGTCTTTGATTTCCATGTTTGCTCATGGATTTAAACTCATTCATTTAGAGCCGACACTGCAGGCATGACTTGAGATCCTCGTGCCAGAGAAGGCCTTGTTAAGCAAATAGCAGTGAATGTAACTTCTACAGCCTTGCACAATATATTAGGAATGTGCACAGACCTGTAAAAGGGAAATGCGAGCAGTTAGTATTTCTTTCCTGCCTATAGAGGGGACTTTTTCTGAAGTGTATTCTCTGGGTTCTCAATCCTATAGGTCATGATTAAATACGTCAAACACTGGACAAAGCAAATAACTAATATTGAGCCCTATATATTATTAGGACCCTTTACAGATTTTAATAAAATACACCTGAAAGGAAGCAAACCAGATAATAACTCTAACCACTTCTGAATATTAGAGTATCGGATATAGTGTAGGACTTTGTGAATTTGTTTAAAATGACCTGAGCAGCTTTAGTCCTTCTGGTTTCACATTATTTATTACTTCTTCTTCCTCTCTAAGTATAAACTCTCTGCCTCCTGTCATGATTTAAATTAAAACAGAACTCACCCTCCCTGTTTTTAAAGGTAGTTTTTTTGTTTTGTGTTTTAGGAGTTTGGAAGAAAATAATTTAAAATCCAGAGCAGCCTTTTGAAATCAAACAGCTCTTGGACCCTGAAACCAGGAGACTGGGTTGATAACAGCCAGTAGAGGTTTGTTGTAATTCCTCCCCAGCACCTTCTTTTTTTTTTTTTTTTTTCTTTAATTCAGTACTTGAGTATTTCTACTAGACTGGTTAGCTCCTGCAGTCAGAAAAAAAAAAAAGAAAACCCTGCACGATGCAAAATGTATCCGAACTCTAAAAATGAACTGATTCAGATTGCTGGATATGACTTCTACAACGCCCAAGCTTTATCTTCGACTTGATATTTGCTGCAGTACAGTCGTGACTCTCTCAGAGGGCGGCCATAAAGGTTCCACCAGACTCCTTGACTCTCCAGCAGGGACAGAGAGTCTGACTAGCTGCTTATGGCTGGTTAACTCAGTCAGTCTCCGCTCACCCTCAACGTCACCGCACGACGTAGCCACGAGGCCACACCTTAGTCCTCAGACCTCAGTGGTCCCCTTGGTGCACGTTGACCTCATTTCTTCTGGGTTTAAATGTGTGCTGTGATAGTCAACTTGCTAATGACTGATATAACATTGTGGAAAATAGCCATGAGCTTTATGGCAGCTAACAACATGGGTGTGGAAAGAAGATTTTTCTGTTCACGTTCAGGAGTGCACCCAGCGGCTTCCTGAGAAGTCAACTAGTTTCTAGCTGTTTATTTCAACAGTCTGCATGAAGAGGGAGGGGAGAACAAGATTGACTTACTGGAAAATATAATCAGAGTTCAGAAATGTGCAGCTAGTTAACTTTAGATTTATCCTACTCTAAATGATTAAACATGATTTAACCTTCAAAAGAAACCTTGTGCTTTTGCCATGAGCAAGTTTGTCTTGTTCATCTATCTCACTGACTGCCTATCTTTCCATTTCCTAATCAATTAATGTTATTTATTCATTCACTGGGGCAAGTCTGTGCACAAAGCATTCCCCAGTGTGTGTGTGTGTGTGTGTGTGTGTGTGTGTGTGTGTGTGTGTGTGTGTGTGTATGTAGTGGGAGGTGATGAATGCATACTTGAGAGGTAACCACTGGGGGTGGTACCCCTTGGCCTTTAGGATGTCAGCATAATGGAGTAAAACTTTGGGACCTTATTGAGCTCCAGGGAGACCCCATTCACTCCGGACAGCAACCCAGCCTCAAGCCATTATCTTAGTCTAAAATGTTTTGTTCTTTCTTCAGTCCTCAACAGAACCGTTAGCACAAAATAATGAACCCCGCTTCATCGATAGACTTCCCGATTCTCTTTTTTACTAATATTTACTCATACTTTAAAGTGAGTAAGAAGTGGAAATTCAAAGCTTAAAGGGTTTGAGAAACTCATGACACTGATATAATATTTCCAATATTCGAGGTGGGAAAAACACATGCCATTTTACACATATTGGGTGTAAATGTCAGAGATATTCAATGGTAAAAATCTGCAATACATTAAATAAAAACCAGAGCATTATTAGCATCATATGCTTATTCTGCTCTGAGCAGAAACATACTCATAATCAAAGGAAAACTTACATCTTGTATTAAACGATTCAGCCTTTTTCAGTAATTAAAAAATACTCTAGATTCTTTTCAAAGCATAGCAAGCCAGTTCCAGGAGAAAAAATATTGGCAAACAGAGAACATGCACTTCATTTTAATTCATAAAAAATTAAATCCCAAAATTCTTCACTTTGCACAAGCTAGAAAATGAATTCTAAGTTTGCTTTCAAAATGTGAACCATTGTTGTCTCATCTCATAAACATATAGTCCTCTCCTTCAGTGAAAAAGAGGTAAGGGATATTTTTTTTTAACAAAAGCCCTTTGGAAGGGTGTGAAAGGAGCCCCCTCGCACTCCTAAACGCCTGGACACAGTTGGAGTTGCCCTCTCCCCACTTCCCTAGGTCACTAAAGGCATTGAAGTTTTAGAGGGCTGCTACGGCAGATTACTCCACACAGCTGTCCCAGCACCGTGGAAATGAAGTTATGCCTCTTGTCAGCTTTGTTTTGTGTTCCCTCTCTCCTCCTGTTCTTCTCTCACTCCTTAAAACTCTGCACCACTGCTCTTTGGCTGGGCTGCAAGGGGGGGGATCAGGGGTGGCAACTAAAGGACAATTCCAATTCAGTCGTGGCAGATAGACTAGGCTTATCTGATTGGTTGATTAAATATTCCCTTCTTTGGATCATTATTCTGAGAGGCTCGAAATCCCTGACATTCAACCCAGCACAGCCCCTCTCCCATACCAGACCCCTCCCCCATTAACCCTCAATCATAAATCAACCCCTCCTCCACCTTTCCCACCTCTCTAAAAGCCCAGGGTACTGCCTTCCTCAAGTCCACCCCCCAACCTCCAATTATTGTGGGTCACTGGGGTTTATTCACTTCACTTTGCTTTGGCTAAGTTTGTTTATTTTTGGTAAATAACTGAACTGTAGCCCAAATATAACATGTTAAAAAGTTAATTAGAATTAAAAACATAATCCTCCTATTGGAAAAAAGATATATAAATAATAAGATACAAATATATATAAATTATATTGCAATAAAACTCACCCAATATACTCGACATTTGTGCTGCTGGTGACCAGTAGCTTTTGGTGGCTAATGTTAGCTAACTTTAGATATTACTGTTTATTTCTGACATTATCAGTTTGCTGACTTCATGACCAGTCTCTACTACTAATACGCTATGTTTTCGCTCATCTCTTAGATATTAGACATTTCAGTAGTTCTTTTGGAAAATGATGAGAAATTCAGTATCATCACATTATTACATCATCATGCAGCAAAAGTAAGGGCCAATGTGTAACATGTAGTGGCATTAAGTCTGTGGGAGAAACTACAGTGGCTATGAAACTCTGCAAGAAGGGCGGCCTCTGTGGAAGAGGACCCGCTCTCTCTGTAGATAAAAACAGCTCATTCTATGGTAACAAAATCACAACAATTCTTATGCTCAGGTGATTATAAACTAATGAAAACATATGAATATTATATTCCTCCTTCCTAAATGTAACACACTGGACCTTTAAGACATTTAGTAAGTGTATAACAGTAGCCAGGGTTGTTGTTGTTGTTGTTATTTTTTCTTTTATCTATTTCTTTTTTTGCTAGGTGAAAATAAATGATTATTGCGTATTTTTTGTTATTTTCTGAGTTGGTGGATTAATTATTTAGTGAAACAAAATACAGAAAAATGCGTGTAACAACTTTGGTGAGCCAAACAAAGTTTTTGTTCAACCAACAGTCCCAAACCCAAAAGTATTAAAATTTCGATGCTATAATACAGAGAAAACTGAAAGATTCTCACATTTGAGACGCTGCAGATCAGCATGACTCATTGATTAACTGCTTCAGCAGCTTGTTCAAGCACAGCAAAATGAATCCAAAGATCATATGTACACAACATCTGCAGGATTCATTACATTATTGCACTGCATGAAAGTAAACTTTTGTGGCTATATTTGACCACGTAAGACACACTCAGCCTTTTGCCAATTTCTACTAGTTCGAGAAGGGAGGAGAGTTGCAGTTAAAAAACAATCTCACCATAAGGTTCAATGTTTCCAAGATCAAGAATGAACTGTGAACCTCAATAAATATAAGGTTTACAATTCCCCTTTCTTTGTTTCAAACAGGTTTTTATTCCATTTCACTTTGGGTTCACATGAAGCGGACCTAGGTACAACTGAATTTGAAGCAGTTTTCTTTATTCCACGACTGTGAGTTTCAAAATAGGCTCAACAGGAAAAACTCAGTCTGGCAGCTGAGCAGTTTTGAAAATGTTATGCAAAGTTCCACTGGGACTTTAGGAGAGAGGGAGTTAGTTCATTGCCACTAAGCTGTACTGAGAAACAGTGTCTGACATCAAACTGATTTGCAGAATAGGCCAAAATAATTTCTCCTTCCAGAAACATACGCTGTAATTTAGATGTTTCAATCAGTATTATAACATACTGGGGGAAAATACTATACTAGTACTATACACATACACAATGTAAAAAAAACAACAACTGTAAAGATCACAGATCTGAGGGAATTTCACAACAAAGTCTAGCTAAAGTAAGGCTGTCTGTTTGCTTTTCCTTAGTGTAACCTAGGGGACCAAGGGTCCGGGGCGGGGCAGAGGGGAGGTTGGCCAAGCAACAGTTTGAGTTATGATGAGGCAATTTTAATGATGTTCTGGTCCCTGCACCAAAAGCCCCAGTTGACTCTTTTCTGTTTCGGCATGGGAAAAAAACACAACATTCCTATTTTCCTCTGGTGCCAAAAGTTAATTGAAAACATTTCAGGGCAAAGTATAGTCCGGGGCCCCCATATGATTCTCATCCCTTCATTATCCTCAACAATAATAAAAAGGCATTACAATTATTAATGGTTGAAGCAGGGGCCTGTTCCCTTAAAGTGACAGTGGCAGGCTTTTGCTTCTCATAACAAAGGCCCAGGAATGCCTCCACCACATCACTTTGTTGGTATTTTTTTAACAATCACTCCCATTGCAGGATTTATTATTTGGGTCTCTGTTTTTAAGACGGTTTAAAGCCTAATGATAGCTTGTGTTTTTCAAAGTTAACTCATACTGTATAATAAAGTGCCAAACTATGATAAAGAAAGTTATCCTCATAGATTCAGAGAAGTTAGAGAAGACCACGAAACTAAGAGAACTGTGGACAGAGTCCCAGCAGGAGGTAGACCAAGCAATAAAGCTGAACTTTCTCACATAACTCCTCTGTCTTCCTCTGGGAGAGCTGTCTCCTCATGCTCCCCCACTCCCTGAAAGGGGTGACAGAGGAAAAGAGTGAATGAAGTGCCCCAGCATTGTGCTGCGGCACCATTGTGTATTTTGCATCTCCATAATAGAGGTGCCACTCGACTTCTCTTCCAATCAATGGGCTGGAGGGCCCATCTCTTTTCCTTGAAAAGCAACATGGCTGCCATCAATGGTTTCAAGACCCATTATCACAAGTGAAGGAGGGGACGCTGGCTTTTTTGTAAGTAGAGAGAGCTGACTGACTCATAACATGAGTCACAAGCATGTAAACAGACACATGTACCCTGCACCATCACTATCACTGCACATTTACGACGTATAAAGTTCACTTTTCTTAGCAACCACTTTCTGTCACCACAGCTCAAGAAACGTACTGCATGACTGAAAACAATTCTGTTGCTGATTAATAAAACAAAAAATCACTTATTGGTGATTTACAAAGACTTTAAAGCAAGTAAATGTTTGCTTTCAATTCTTTTAAGGCCTATAACCTGTTCAGAGTTGTACTGACACTATGACTAAACTAATGCATCTCTTTTACCACTGAATAGTAAAACTAAGAATACAAAAATAACTGACTGAAGAGGAAGCGATTTAAGATTTAAGATTTAAGATTTAAAAATAATCAAGGCTTCTATATGCCAAAGTGTTAAAACCACTGTTAAGTTCCCAAAATGATTATTTTCAGTGGTACCGGTGACTAGCTGTGTTAAGTGCTATCAAAAGAGTTTGTCCCAGACTTTTTAACTTTTTCAAATTATTTCAGTAAATTTCATACAATGAATCTGAAGTACTTAAATCAGAGATTATTGCAAATGAACCAAACTTGCCTCGCACTTCTTTAATCAATATGTGAAGCCTGAAATCCTTTAAAAAAACAAATTAAAGACAGAGCGACACAACTTCCAAGCGAATCATTTTAAAACTCTTATTTATTTAATGTGCATGTACATTCAGAGGAGTGTGTTCATAATGGGCACTTAATATCTCCATTCACCCAAACACAGACATTCTTTTTTTTTTTTTCTCAGTGTGTCTTTAGTGAAGACTTCTAACTAACACATGGGGTGAGGATAAACAAACTGACCGAACAATTCTTGGCTCCATTTGGGCTGCAAATCCCCAGGAGGAGGAGTTTTACCTTTCTCTCGTCTGTTTGAACAGTTTTCAAGAATGAACACTTTATACCTTACGCAAACATCTATGTTTGCAAGGTCAAGTGTTTCATTCTTAAGAGCTTCTTGTTTCAGATGCATTATCTGCCCTGGGATTTAGACACATTTCGGTAGCTTACATCAACTTTGGTTTTTAATGAAGGGGTTGTGGAAAAAGTCTGTACTGCTGGTAAGGGAAGATTGCTGTGCTTTCACAGAATGCTTCTGATATGGTCACATTATGGTGCATAAAAACCAGTAAAAAGACTTTTAGGCACTTTTTAGACAAAACATTTTTCCTTCCTCTGTGGTCGTAATGCAGTAAAAGTGTGTGACTCACCTATTCATACAGTGCAAATCTCTTGTCCCTCATAAACAAATACTTTGACAAAAACAAGTTTATACAATATACTGTACAATTTATCTTTATATAGCCGACATAGAAAAATAGGCTCCTTCAGCATTATTAGAACATCATGTGTAACTAAAATATAACTAATACTACATATGGTAATGATCTGATCCACAAACCGTCATGTGCATGCTTTTAACATGCGTGATTAACAAACAGCAAATGTCCTGAATTGTACAAATTTGTGCAGATCTGTATCAGGAAAGTTTAAGGTTGAATTTAACTGCCCCAAATGTTAGTTTAAGGACAAACATGGCTGTGAACAACAAAGCAGACAGACTTTTAGTGATGTGAGTTGATATCTGGTGTTGATTCACAATGAGAGAGACCACTGACTCTCTGCCCTTCACGGCAGCAGCTTTTCAGATTAATTTGGTTAAAACCAAAATGGTGGTCAGGACATTTAGCACAGTCTGATAAGGTTTAGAGTCACACGAGTTTTCCTCATACTGATAATCCTCCTGGTCGATGTAATCATCCTCAGATTCCTCCTCAGAGTCTGAAAACCCGCTTCCCGCGAACCTGTCACTAGAATCAGAGCAGAATGTTTTCATGCTGACTTTAATGTACTCGCATATGTTCCTCTCTGTGCCATCACAAACACAAGTGTCTAGCTGTTGCGCTTTCGGTATGGAGCGCATGTTGGCTATCACCCTGCGGCACCCATCCGAACACCTTTCCCCTCCGAAAAGTTTCCTGCAGTGGAATAAATAATCCCTCATAGCAGAGCTACAAGACAGGTCCATCTCACACTGCCGCCGGGCCTCGGTGCAGCCCATGGTGCTGGTCCGCGGCAGGCACGGCTCGATGGCTTGTTTTGTGCTCCTGCAGACCGGGTCCAGGGCGCAGTCGCAGTCCTCCAGAGCCGGACCACTTTGAGTTAGGTTGAGCTGAATGAGAGAAGATATGCAGTGACTGGGACACTTCTTACGGTCCCCATTGATGACAGCCGAGCAGGCATAAAGGTACTGATCGTACGCGTAATGGCACTCTGGCTCTCCGTGGCACTTGAGGATGGCTTTCCAGCAGACCAGCCGGCGGCTGTGGTTAGGAGACCCGACACATAAACCGATGATTAGGATGAATACACTGCATATGAAAACCGCTGTCCGCTCCATCAATATGGCACGACTTGCCATTTCCAGGAAGAATGAATCCTAAAACTGTTAGACTTCATCGGGGCTTCTGTAATTCCATCACGCTGCGTCAAAACCAGGTTCCTCCTAGATGGTTTCATATCATGTCACAGTCGGGGACTTGAAGTCAGCGAGGCGCCACAAAGTAAGCCACAGCTCATCAGGGATGTCCATAACAAACCAATCATGTCAAAAAAAAAAAAAAAGAAAAAGTTTTGATACAAACTTTCCAGTTCTCGCAAGTCCCAGTACGTGTTTGGAGGATTCAAGTGCGCATGTGTCGTACAGCACAGGCGGTAAAAGTTTTAATAAAGTTTTAAGAAACCTTATTAATGCATTGATTCCCCGAACTCTTCTTATATATATGTGTTATATATATATATATATATATATATATAAATCTCTCATCCGCTTTCACTTCCCACCCGCATCCACCCAGAGACCAGGACTGCAGCCGCTCTGTGATGAGGGCTGTGTAGTGATGGGATGATTAGATTACTGCAACCACCGCGTCTGATTGGTCCAATAAACTGTTGTGATTCTGTCGTCACTCGCGGGCAGTGACGCAAGCTACTGTTTTTGAACTGACTTTCCGCAGAGCTACTTTTTATCATCTTTATGAAAACGGAACTTTTTCAAGATTATTAAGTTATTTATAATATCCAATTTAATAAAAAAAAAAAAAAAAATCTTAAAATTGAGATAAAAAGAAAAAGTAGATCCAACTGTTTATTAAATTAAAGGCTCTAAATCAGTATTTTATTACCATCTAAAAGTATATGAAAGTTGTTTAAAATGGGAGAAAGCCTATATGATTTGAGAGCAATATGTAATTAAAGGGTCAACAATGATGTAACAATGCATTGCATCTTGTTGGTGAATCTATGGAAGAGCTGTAGTTAGTGAAAATGTGTAGCACTTTGTAAGTTTAAAAAATGTGTCTAATGTTACTTTTTGATGTCAAATTCATAGTGTGTTGTAACAATAGGCTTATGTAGCTTTTTTTTTTTTTAGAAATAGGTAGATAGATCGTAAGTTATCTTTCCTGTAGGCTCCTTTTTTTGTATTATAAACTGCAGAATTCGAATTTCAAATGTTACATCGTTCAACTGCTGTGGTCCTACTCTTGAACAATTGTTGGTCCCTGCGATGAGACCGGTATTTGATGAGGAACAGTTTCTTTGAAAAACACTGGGATGGTGTTGCCTCCCCGCAGGGAGGGACGACAGCTGTTATAACACATGTGGAGCTCCTGTCTTCCACTTTCCACCATGAAACATAACAAGCCTTGATTGCATAGCTATGATACAGCATACCCGTTCACTCTGCACTGACACATTTGCACACACCAATGAAGACGTGACAGCTTAGAGGTTTAAGAGCTATGATTCCCAGATATGGAACTGGGAAAGTACCAGCCTTCACATGAATAAAGTAAAAGAAAAAAAAAACACATTTGGCTGTTTTTACTGCCCATTCTGTGCAAGTGTAAGCAAGCAGCGGTGTGAAATCCTAATGACCAAGTACCTTTTGGTAAAGGGTATTTCCTATTTCCTAACAATAACACTTACACAGGAAAAAAAAGTGTGAAGAGGAATAATACCGCAGACACACACCATGTAAACAAACACAAAGCCACTAGGAATGAAAACAGAATGGATCTGCTCGGGATCTTGAAGCCAAGAGAACAAAGTGTGGAAGAGAAAACCAGTCAGTCATTCTCATAACTCTGTTCTTCTGACCCTGTCACATCACAACACTATGACCACAAAGATCTGGCAGCTCTCAGGGGACCCCTCAGACCCCCACTTCCAATTAGAGAGATTAGAGAAGAGTCAAGACTAGAGCAGAAGAGTTTCATAGCCAAACAACCCAAACACCCCTTTCCACCTCATCCAGCTGGCATACCAGAGCAACAGGATGACTGCAGACTCAATTTAAAGCAACATCAAAGTGGAGGTTAGAGAGAGCCCAAATGGCAAACTGCTCAAGGGTCTCCATTAACTATTCAAGGAACCTGACATCAGCCCAGACCACTAAGGCCAAAGCCGGCACTTAGATAGATATGGGTGCTGTGTCACTGCCGAGGACGTGACTATTTAAAATTTTTTCTTCTGTGCAAAGTTTGGGTACCTCTAATTTTTGCCCTTTGTAGAGCCACACACTCCGATGCACGAGGCCTATACAAAGCTTTCTTTACAACAACCGGGAGCAAACTAAAGAACACACCCTGACCACACTTGCATTTCCCTTTTAAGAAGGAATTCATAATGCATAGCAGAACCAAAATCCCATCAGTGTTGGATGGCAGCCAGATAAGAACAACGGCCAGATTCAGTTGAGCCAGCAGCTCTGTACGATGGAGCAGGCAGCTGCTCTCCCCCCAAACTGTACCTCTTAAATTACTCTAATACATCAGTTAGATTCTTTACTTTTGAACAAAACTTCTCAGATTGTTTTAAGGGAAATATGAGGCCAGTTTCCTGTGCAGTCTTGTCTTCCATTTATTTCAAACGACTACCTCCGGATATGCATCCTCTACATGCGGTTGTTCATGGCGACTTGCATATAATAGTGTTTCCAGAATTGGAATGCGGTTCCCGAGAGTAGATTTGTAAATACTCATGCAGAGACAGACATGCTCTTCAGTTTGTCTCCACTGCTGTCAGAAGTCATTACACACAAGCTGCTTTGCCAGAACAATTCACTGAACTTTGTATTCAAGTGCTTCCAAGCCCAGAGAGAGGCAGAGAGAGAGGGGAGGGAGGAAAAGGAGTCAATATTAAAAAGCTGCCAAGTGTTTTTCTGCCTGCATTTTTTCATTTTACTGTGGCTCATGGAAAATTCTCAGATGTCAGGCTTAGATATGTTGATATTTTCCCTTCACTCTTTTCACATGAAAGAAAGGGATCCATATGCCTTTAGTGAAAACAAGAAAATAACTTTTTATTGATCTGTACATAGTCATGTTATGAATATGCAAGTGTCATCTTGAATCAAGTCAACAACCCAGAACTGCAGTAATGTCTTCTGGTAGGCACCTGAAAGATGCAAAAGAGAAGTTTAAAGGGATTTTAGCCACACTAGCAGCATAATGTTGTTAAACTACTGGATGGAATGCCATGAAATTTTATACAGACATTCATGATCCCCAGAACAATTTCGGTGATCCTGTGATATTGTTTCCAGTGCCACTTTGATGTCTTCATTTTTGTTTTTCAGTGAAATATATCAATATCTTCAAGATGGATTTTTACTTCCCAGACAAAGAATTCTAAAGACTCCGGTGATCTTCTCTCTTCCATCTATTCTATACACTGCCATGAAATATGGTACAGACATTCATTTTCCCCTCAGCATGAATTCTAATAACTTTGGCAAATAACTTTGCATTTCATCCAGCACCAAGGAGTAATTTACCTAATACTTTGGTTTATGACCAAATACCTGATACCTGACATTAGCATTTGCATTTAGCTCACCACCATCATATTCTCCTCTCAGTGTGCCATCTTTCCAGTCTCCAGCACGCCCTGTATTTTTATCACAACAGAGATGTTTTAAGATGGTAACACATGTTCTGAGACTAAGTGCATCCCTCTGGGGGAAGCCATGCACCATGGCAGGAAAAGGATTTGACTTTGAACTCACAGAAGACAACAGAGCCACAAGTTCAGACAAGGGTCAGTCTGGTTGTAAAGCAGCCAAAAGTACTCCAAAAGTTATAATCGCCAAAGTCAAAAGTTTGGATGTAAAGATGAACAGATAGACAGTTGTTTTGTTGCATTGGTTTTCCATTAGCAAGACTCTCAGATTCCTTTGGCTATTGTTTCATTGAGAAGATTAACACCACAATAGGGAGTAATATTACAAAGAGATTCATGTTCTGGTTGTTATTTTTTCACTTAAGGATTTTGCAGGAAAGCAGATGGGGCCGTTAAATAGATTGGAACAGAGACTTAAACTCCAGACAGAGAAGTAGACGCTAGTTTTGCCATCACAAAAGAGGGTTATTGATAGTGAGTGCTGTTCTAGATTAATGACGCTTGCAATGAAACCTGTGTTATAAGGAACAATAGCAACCCTCTAGGGCTGCTCAGGCTTGCATTAAGGACATTCTCAGTGACTTTGGTCAGGTAATGATAAGATAACAGAGCCATTTCTCTTCAGTACAAAGTGGGGAAGATAATAAAACCACCCAAATTTACCCAGCAGTAATACCATTGAGGGTATCTGTCTAAAAAGGGAGGCGTGTAGCTATTACAGAAGAAAAAGACACTCTAGCACATACAGGGATTTTAGCTTTTGTTTGAAATGTGACCTCTCCTATCCTCCAAACTCTGATCATGTTTCTCTTCAAGAGGAAATAGCTCCTCTGGGACAGATATGTCACCACGACCTTAACACAGAGAAGTCATTGTTCACTAGATCAGGACCTTAACAAGACACCTGAAAAGGAAGAAAATTACTGCCCAGCATCCACATTACAAGCACTGAATAGAAAAAAAGGAAGCACACCTTAAGTGTTCAATGTCAGATTACTGAGAAAGAAGAGAGAAAGAATGATTTTAAGCCTGAACTCGGGAGGCTCCTTCATCGACTCCTGTGTGTAAGCTTTAATCCGACCTAAATTATGGTGATGAGAATGAATAGAGACAGAATCGGGCACAATAATTATTTCTGTGGCCCAATCAATCTTCATGTGACAGTTTAATGACTACTTGTGCCAACCACATTGTTTAGTGTTAGGGATTGCTCGGGTTGCCACTTTGTAATACATCTGTGACACCCGAACATGAATGTAAAGTTTTGGGACTATACTGCAAATCATGGAATCTGTCATTTTCTTTCAAGCTAAAGTTTGACATTTTGGGAAATGTGCTTATTCACTTTCTGGTGGAGAATAAGTTAGATGTTGGTTTATTATGCACTGAAGCCAAAGTGCAAAAATGACATTTTGCCATTGTACAAGTCATGTGCCAATCTATTTATTGGCTAGGGAACCAACAGAGGTTCCTGGAAGTTTCTGGTCGCCAAATAAATAGTCAATTTGTGAGCTTCAGCTGTACTTATAGGTGGATTTTGTTACCTCCAGCAGAGCCAGACTAGCTGTTTCCAGTCTCCAGTTTGCTAAGCTAAGCATATGTCATATCCAACAGACAAGTATGAGAATAGTATCAAGCTAACTCGATTTCCGAAAATATTTTACTATCCCTTTAAGCCTTGTTGTAACACAACGTAGAAAGAGGTTATGTTTTCTTAAAAGATATTGGAGATACTTTACTCATAGCTACAAGGGATCATTGTGGGATTACTCTGCATGCACGTACACACACACAGTGCAGTCCCGCTAACAGAGTCGGAGAAGCAGGATACAAGATTGCCAGTTTTTCATTTCCATGGTACATTCTGTAACTCAGTCCGTCTGGCATCCTGCCAATGTGGGGCACATTTTGAGCTCAGTCTTTAAGGCGTAGCTGCTGTTTCGGGAAACAGAAAATGAGATGTGACACAGGGCTTCCCTGACATTTGCCTGAGTAATCACAATGTTTGAGCAGAATTGATGATTGTTTAAATAGCACGGCCCATTGTTCCTAGATTATCTATCTAGCAGCCACAGGAGTATTCTTCAGGCTATACACGAGAAAGGACTGGGCTGATTGATGACAGTTTGGTGAGTTTTGGTGAGTTCAACTGTTTCAACCCCAGCTGACACAGGTGTACCTCGTTCCAGCTCAGAGTAAAAGGAGCCCGAGATACACAATAACTGCAGAACTGTATAACATGTGACACATCCCAAATGCCAAAGTATCCAAAGATAGAGACAAACGCAAACATATACAAGAGTATCCTTTGATTTTTGTTCATGTGGATGGAGAGGCCTGTAGTTTGGTGGTTAGATTCCTTCCATCTACATTACAGTTATTGTTCCTAAGCGTACACTACTCACTATACACACATATCCTACAAGCAGAAAAAAAACACTGACTCTAAGCTTATGAAGATTCTGGTGGTAAGAGCCCAGATGAGGCTGTCTTCTGTGACAGTAACCACACGCATGCTTTTAATCCAAACACACCAGCCTTTGTGAGGCGCAGCACCAGCGGTGGTCTAGTTCAACTGTCCCCATCCATGACACCATATAGTAAATCAAGATCATCTGAGTGGACTTTTTCCCACTTCCACAGACAAATACCACAAAATACCATGGTTACTACTGTATTCGAACCACCACAAACAGAAAAAGAAAGAAGATCAACCTTCTGACAGGATTTATGAATCACTCAGACACACATGCTTGCCAGAGAATATCGTTTTGTCCTGATTCACAGAAATTAATTTTGTGCTGATCCATTGCCAGCTATTTTTCCGAGACACAGTTCTCATAGATTGACAATCTGCTATCAAAGGTAAACTTGAGAGCAGTTACTGGACCAGCTCAGTGCACTGGAAGCATTAATGTTGCCTGGTAACATAACTTTGGACAAAACATTTCACTTCTTTGCCCTCTAAACTGCAATAACGGTTTCTCCCATCCAGCTTGGCTTCAATGGACTTACATCAGCTTTGGTTGCAGTTTTTGAGAAGAGTTTTCTCCGAAGTGACAAAAATGTTTTGTGTGTAACCAGAGCGTTAAGGGGAGGCTTTCATACAGTACAACAGTCACTTAGATGTCTGTTTGAATTTGAGATTTTGGATATGGAAATATGAAAAGCGGTGTTGTGATGGGAAACCACGAGGAAATTTTAGGTGTTTTTACTGTTAGCTCCAAAATAAGAGTATTTCATGGGTGGACAGGATTGGGGATGCATGAAGTATCAGGTACAAATATGGCTCCTTTCTGGACAAACGTTGAGGCACTATTTGGATTAGCAGTTAACTCCGGTCAGGGTGGTCTGGGATACAGAGTTTATGTTTAATTTAAACATAGGCTCTCTGAGTCTGCATACTGTCACTGTGCTGAGAAAAGCCATGCTGATCAGTTAAACAAGAGGTGAAATTGTAGGTTGAATGTGTAGTCTGATGGCTGAAGTTATAAAACCTTTTTGCGGCACACAACCTGGCAGAGAGAGTCTTGTTTATAGTGGAAGTCACTCGCTGAATATATATAGTTTTCATCTTTTTCTTATGAGCTACTGTACACTATAGGCACATAATTAGCTGTTTAACAGTCCTATATATTTGGGAAATATCTCGGATTGTGCTACCTACCTTTAACTCATTCCCGTCTTCTGTGACCCTTCACCATGACAAGAACACTAAACTAAAACATACATTTGCCTTGAAAGAGGAAAAGATCTTTTTAGCTTCATGAGGAACAGCTATTTTTAAATCGAACCAAATAGTTTACCAGCTCAACTGGTACAGAAATATTCACCACCTGAGAATGACATGTCTGTTTGTACCCTGGCTGGGGGGTGAAGGCTTTGACATTTAAAGGCAACATGGTCCCCAGTTCGTGTCCAGCTGGGGACATTCATTGCATGTCATTCCCCATCTCTGTCTCCCCTCATTCTCCTGTCAACTTTCTACTTTCTGCAGTCCAACAAAGAAATAAAATGTGCCCTCAAAAAAGTCCACAGCTGTGCTATCGGCTTTGTCAGGCTGTAGTACTTAGGCCAAGCAGTGCTTTAAGCTAAATCTTAAACTGGGCATAAGCTGTAGGATTTGAGCCTGTTTCCCTTTAGAGTCGGACCGAATGTTGGCTGACGCTAGACTCTGGCACAAAAAAAACAAGTGGCAAACTGAGAGTCTGAAAGGGCCATGGCGACAGGTCACGGCACATGGACGGGAAATACGGAGCAAAACTTTATTGACAATTGTCAATAACCAGAATGGTCTGCTGGCTAAAAACAACATGCTTGTTATAGACTTATTTTATTTTTGAAAACATTTCCTTTAAGTTCTGCATAAACATAAATTATAGGATCTATGGTCTTCCTTTCCATCCAGCACCAGCAAAACTGAGATGGGCTGCAGAGAGGGAGGGGCTGTTAAGTGAGTAAGCTGTCAGCTGCACTGACACACCACAGATGCACCACTATGACACTCTTAATCAGAGTGTAAAGTAAACAGAGCCTGTCTGGACATGGGCTGGGTATCAGTCAGACAGTGAAGGACTACAACAGTAAACAGGTACTGACCTGTCTTGGTTAGACAGAAAAAAAAGGACAAAACAGTGTTGCTTAAGCAAAAGTAAACAGAAAAGGCAAAGATGTGACATATTGTTTTATTTTACAAATGGATGTTTACCATTCATTTCTATGAACAATAAAGTAGGTAGAAGTAGCCATGACAACTAGATTTTTATTCAGATATTCTGGTACGCTACCTATCACTGTTATTTTAAGACTGTTATATAAATTCAATTGAACATTGTTCTGTTTTTGTCTGAAAACAGACACTATTCAGGCAGTGATGCGTCTAGATATGACGTCTAATCTTATCCTCTTATACTTGAGCACACACACGTATGCAATACATACACACACACACACACCACACACAGTAGCAAGGGAAAAACAAACAGGCAGGGTTTTGCTTTTCCTGCAAAATCTAAATATTGACTCAGTAACCTATAATCATACACAGTCTGAACAAAATTGAAATAAACAAGTGTGCCTGTAATGTGTAAGTGTTTGTGTGTCTCATGGGCACTGAGGCCCTTGAATGCTGACACTGACAAACACACATAAAACAGAGGAAGTGGTTCAGTTTTTGGTGAATACCAGACAATATGGATTCCATCCAGCACACTGGAGCAACATAAATTATTTTCTATTCTCTACATATACAAAGAAGTTCTTTCGAAAGCACTGAGCCTTCCGTCTCTGATCAAACATCTGCTATCAATTTACATAATTTAACTTTCAGATGACTCACGTACAATATTCTCACATTAAGAGGCTTTAAATTGCCAAGTAAAAAAGGCAATAAAAATTCCATCATGCTCTCAGAAGAGCTTTAGCACGCCAATGCCAAGTTTCCAAGTGACATCAGCAGCCAGTCAGCCACGCAACTGTGTTATTATTGTGTTGTAATGTTATTAAAAGCTCATTAAGTTTCATATCAGACTTTCAATGTATTTCTTTTTCCTTTGCTGGGAGAAACAGTACAATGTGGAGAAAGATACAGACTGGGTATGCTGACTTAGAAGGCATTGTTGCTCTACGGACCATAATGACTGCTTTCCTAAGTAAACTTGATTGATTGAATGAGGCTTTTGTGTTGTTAGCATACTGTTGGATCTTTTGGTTTTTCTCAGTGAGTCTTTATGGCTCATTAGTGAAATGGCAACGCTGAAACATTTCTGGCTCTACTGAGGCCTGTCAGACTGTGCTGCTGATGCCAGATATCATCAGAGGCTAACAAGGAAACACTGAGTCTGAAAGAAATGAAAGTTGTTAATGAACACGGACAAACTGTTTTTTTTTTTTTCTAATTTTAAAGATGTTTTGTCTTCTAACTCTGTGTCATCTCAGGTCAAAAGATCAGTTCAACGTTCTGGGAAATATTCTTATTCACTTTCTTCCCAAGATGATAAGATCCATAACTATATGGTAAATATTAAGATGGACCCTGGTTAGCTCAGCTTAGTATAAAGATTGGAAATGAGGAAACTCTAAAACTCACCTATATGCTAAGCTAAGCTAACTAACTGCTGGCTCTAGCTTCAAATTTACAGTATAGAAATGAGAGTGGTATTGAGAAAGCAAATAATCAGATTTCCCAAGTGTTTCAATTCTGATATGAGTCATCAACCACATGAGAAGATTACAGCATGTCCAGAAAAACTCACATTGTATTGTCTCAACAAAAGGACTTCTCTTATTGTTATTGATTGATGGTTTTTCAGAACTCGTAGAAACAATGATGTCCTTTTACTTGTTCTGCAATATCTGGGCTTGCATCCCAAAATCCCATTATGTCCAAACAAAACAGAGTTGGTCTCAACTTTCTTAGCAAGAATATGAAAGGAGAGCATTGTTCATACATACTTAGACATGGGAGAGGCAGGCTGGTTGGATTCCCAGACTGGCAGATCCAATCTGAGTAAGGAAGGTGAAAGACTATGTACTTGGCAGCTTCCAGGTGTGAATGTGTGTAAATATCCTGTTATACCTCAGCCCAAAGTGTTCTATTAGGCTTGTTGCTTTAAAAAGCAATTTGAGCAGATGGCCGATGAAATAACACAGTATCTTACAGCTAATGTAAAAGGCTGTGTGTGTGTGTGTGTGTGTGTGTGTGTGTGTGTGTGTGTGTGTGTGTGTGTGTGTGTGTGCGCGTGTGGTCAAAACATAATAAAATTACAGATTTGGATGGAAATACAATCTGCAAATAAGATTATAATGCCATCCAATGTCTATCTAGTTTGAACACAAAGCACCTTTTGTGTGAATTTTGCGTGATTTGTATATTTTTGTGTGATTGTATATTTTAAGCACCATTGCACCAAGACAAATTCCTTGTATGTATAAAATCCTACCTGGCAATAAATCTGATTCTGATTCTGATTCTTGTCCAATCTATAACAACACAGTTCTTGCGCACCATTAGGTCTCAATTTCTATGACCAATACCTCTTTACTGAGAAGGCATCAAAGCATCCTGCACACTGACAATGACTTGTGCTCAATTCAAGCCCAGACTGAAATATGAAATAGCAACAATTGGATGGATTGCCATGAAATTTTGTATGCTGACATTTATGTTTAGTTCAAGTACAGCCTTACAGACAGGGGCGGATCTGGAGGGGTCTCAATGGTAACTGATACAGTTATTAACATTGTAAATAAAGTGTGTACACTGACAGTGTGTTGGATTCTTTGGTTCCATCCAATCTGAAATACAGTATGAAATTTTTTTACCTATGTCCTTACATAGAGACATCCATACATTCACACAGAACTTTTTGCAACTCACTGAAGAACACAAGCATCTTTTCAGTTGTCTTTATTTAAAAATGTCTCTACAAATAACACTTACACCAACAAGATGGAATTAGCATAGTGTGAGGCAGACTTAGTGGGCCCAGTGAGGTTCCTGGTTCCTTCATCAACACAGCTGAAGGAATGAGTAGAAACACTTGTCCTGATTGGGCCTCTTGATTGTGCTGTTTGTCCTGCTTTAGGTTGAAAAAAAAAGATAAAATTATGTATAATCTTAGACAGTTTGGTAATTGATGCCTATATTATATGGTCTTCTGTAAGTTTGATACATAACAAAGTTGAATACCTCATTTTTTATGCTTTTTACAGATGGAAAGATACTCCCGAACATCATCAGGGGATCCCAGGACCACAGGAACTCGCTCATGGATGCTGGTGGGCTGGATGTCCAGGACATTCACCGATCCTGTAGTGGCCATGCCTCCTGCCTGCTCCATGATGAAGGCCATAGGGTTGCATTCATACAACAGCCTCAGCTGAAATACAAGAAGAAGTAAAAGGAGTGACTTGATGAGAAGATACATGAAAAATAACATGTGGATTTTACAGGAACTTGACATGATTTGAAAGGATTCCATAATCAAATGCCTTCTGTCCATGTGTATAAACTCCTTTGCTCACCTTGCCCTTAGGACTCTTGACATTAGCAGGATATAAAAAGATGCCTCCATACACCAAAGTACGATGAACATCAGCTACCATTGACCCAACATATCGACTGCCATATGGAGCAGAACCATCCTAGAAACACAAAAAAATGATTTAGAATTATGAGGCAGTATTTTACATATCAGAATCCAAAATATTCTATATTCATTGACACAGTACAGTATAATTAATAAAGGTCACTGGCCACCAATCCTCATCAGGCCTTTGCAATGTAATAATGTTCAAAAACGGTGACTGTACATTACTTTCCATTACCTCTGGGTACTTCTTCTTTTGTAGGTACTCAGATACATCTGGATAAAAATGCTGTGCATATCCTTCATTCAAACTGTAGATTTTTCCCTTTTTCTTAATCTTCACGTCTCGATCCACCAGAATGAACTCACCAATGGCCTGAAAAATAAATGTGGGGAACTGATGAGAAGGATAATGAAGACACATACAAACTGAAAGAAGGAGCAACAAGGAATCATAGAAAAAAAAAATACATATATATATGATCAGGTATCATTTCTGATGCTATCTGCTATAATGAAAAACATTAGTCTTACGGGATCAAGCATAAAGCAGTTGACTCCTTGCCCGGTGGAGAGGACCATCATGGTGGCACTGCCATACAGAGCATAACCAGCTGCCACAATGTTTCTTCCGGGCTGCAGAGCATCCTTCTCAGCTGGCTCATCATCTGTCGTCTGTGGAACAACACATGATAAAATATCAGAACAGAAAGAGGCATTTTAGAAACCAGTACTATTGTTGACACTGCCAGTTAGAATGCAGTTTTTTTTTTAAACAAGGATACGGTACTGGGGGGGACACTGTAAATATCTAACCTATTTTTATGTATTAAGAGCCGGTGTACAATTTTTAAATTTTAAAAAAGGTAATATTTCATCCACAGTAGTGAATATGTTCACTCTGTGTCTTATTTAATCTCATTGAGTAGTTCATCTTTATTTATCCAGGAGTACTTGTACTAAATGTGTTTTGCCAATGTAGTGAACAAGAAGTATATAGTAGCACAGTATAGAATTACTCATGTAGTATTTAAGTATTTACTCAGGACCTGAATAAATGTACTTAGTTACATTTCATCACTGGAACCTACTTTTATTTTACAGATTTTTGCAAAACTCTGGAGAGGGTTTTCCAAAATGTTCAGGGAATAAAATAAAATATAACACACACACAAAAACCGGCTGATAATAACTTCGGTTTGGAATCAGCATGCAGTATTGTAGTTACTAACCTTTTTGTAGATGGCAAAAATTGTTCCAATTGAGACGAGACAGTCGATGTTTGAGGAACCATCCAGTGGGTCAAAGCACACAATGTATTTTCCCTGTCAGTTGAGAACAAAAAATGATCACTGTCACAATAATAACAGAAAAAAACATGTGAAAAAATCTATAACATAAAGAAAGAGGACACATAGTTTTGCACAAACATGCATGTTAACACTGTTCAGATGTAAGTACCCTCTTATCTGGTTCCACAATGATGGCCTTCTCATCCTCTTCCGACACCAGCACACAGGCACTGAAGGAGGACTTGATCATGTTGATGACCAGGTCATTGGACAGGACGTCCAGTTTCTTCACCTGGTCCCCTGTCACGTTGGTGCTTCCAGCAATGCCATATCTTCCAAGAGAGGAAAGACGAGCAGACTGTGTTTAAAGTCTGAGTAAAAAGCCTTCCATTATGATGCAAGTTTAAAACACAATGAAGGACATGTAATAATATGTGTAATATGTTTGTTATTTTGTTAAAATGTTGTAAATGTGAAACCAGTGAGAACTGTCTGAAAAGCACATTATCTTCTTGACCTCTGCCCTTGTGGATTGTACACAACAACATAGTTTACCTTTGGACAGGGCCTGAGTTAAAAGTGCTTACAGACTCTCGTGTCATACTGCATGTAACATGAAAAAAACCTAATGTGCCAAAACATGATAGAAATTGAAACTTGCTAATCTAAAAGTAATGTTAATATAAAAGCAAAGCCTTCAAATAACAGTGACTTCAAAATGATTTATATCATTAAAAGGGGTGTACACTGTAGTTCCTCCTTCTCATTAATCTGTACAATAGTTACTAGATGCTCGTATATTCAAATGCATGCTTGTTTCCTTCTATTCCCACCATTTAAAAAGAGAAATACTACTCACAGGTTAGCAATCCCAGCCTTTCTGACAGCAGTTGAAATGGCTTTGACAGCTGTGCAGATGGAGTTGAGCAGGTTTGTCAGCTCACCTGTTCCTTGGGCCTTTCTGCCCTCTTCCAGAACAAACCTGGTGAGGGTCAGGACGTTGGTATCGAATTCTCCTTTGTCAGACATTTTGTTGTCAGGAGTGGGGCCGGGACTGGGACCTGATGCCTTAAGTGAAATAGGTGAGCGAGGCCCTAACGTTAAAAAGTGGACTCATGAGCTGAGGTAGGGGAAGGGACGGGGGTGTGCGACTCTTCCAACCAATCAGAAGTGTCCTTCTCACAGGTAGGGGTTGGATTGATCACTTCTGTAACTGTGGGTTCAAAAGGGCAAAGTTCAGAGATAGGGAGCGTTTGTTTTGTTTTAAAGTAACAATGGCCTTCGTCTGATTCAATCCCTGCTCATTTTGATTATAGGATTTAGTGTGTGTGTGTGTGTGTGTGTGTGTGTGTGTGTGTGTGTGTTTCAATGAACAAAATCACTTCATTAAGTCAAATTGTTACACAGCACTACATTCCTTACAGTACATCAACAAATGCTCCATGCTTTTCAAACATATGCTGGATTCCTACTATTACACGTTTTATTTGTTTAGCTTTACAATTGCCAAGCATGAGTTTTACTTTGCTACTTTAACATACTTTAACTAACACTCATACACTTCCCTTCCCAAAAACATCCCACATTCATGATGCAAAAATGTGCACAGCTTGTACTGGATATGACAACCTCAGCACTTCTCCGGCCACACTATTAAAACATTCCTTCCCTGCATGATCCTGAAGAAGTGTAAAGTTCAAATCATGGGACTCATTGTCCTTGCCTACCCTGCCAGATTTTATATAACACCCTTAATTTTACATGTGCTGATAAAACAGTCTTTGCAAGGTAGGCTAATAGACAGCCACGCTCAGAGGGAGCAGTTGTGCATGTTGTCTGTGTCGGTGTGTCTCTGCATGCATGTGATTAGTTTATGGCAGTCTCTGTCGTGAAACAAACAGGGAAAGATAAAAGGACTTGAGTTCAAAGATACATTACGTAACACATAAGCTTACGTCAAATGCTACCGAGACCTGTTTCACCACTGAAAGTTAAAGTTGAACTTTGAACTTAACAAGATACCATGCATGGTAAAAGGGACCACCATGAGGTAATGAATGATGGTTAATCACACACCATTCATAGCTTTTTCGGGTTAATGATAAAATAAAGTTGCAAAGGTCGGCCTTGCAGACAAGCATGTGGGAACTACAAAAATCATCTAATATAGACCCTATTATTTTGGTTTAATGGGTCCCTTACATACAAATACAGAGGCATACAATTTAAAAAATAGTTGTAATAAAAAGAAATATATGTTGTCTGGAAAGAACATTTACACTAAAATGTATTATTTTTGCTGGTTCTCACAGTCAAACTGTGTTAAAACGCATTTGTTATTCCAAAATGTATTTCTGTATTGCGTCCACATGATGTCACTGTGCAGCTTACACGCTGCTGAATATAAATGAAGTCTGGTGAGAAGGTTCAGTCCTGAGGACAATGTCATTCCCAGCTAGTCTCTCTGTGCCTTGAATCAGTCTGAGTTTGGTTGTTCTCTGCAAGCAGTCGCTGTAAGGTCCATTCTGCAGGATGTAAAAGTGACCTTCTTCTTTTTACAATTTGTTATTGTATTTTATAAAGTGGAATGGTAAACTTAAATCCATGCAGAATTTAGCTTTGGAAAACTCATAGACCCTATCTCCCCAAAGTGAATTTAGGTCATAATACTGAAAAACTACAGTATATTCAATGACTCTCGTTTTTTTACACTAAATAAACACTAGGAGTTCATGTAAAGAAATAAAATATGTTATAAAAAAATATTTATGTATTGGTCAAAACATTCCCTTCTCCTGACAGGAAGCATGCAAAACATTTGTAAGAAAGACGCTTCAACAAATTTGCAATCTTTACGCTATGTAATCGATTCAACAGAAGAAAAGACCTGATCAATATTTTATCGGGGACTATTCATCACCTGACGGACTCCCAGGAGCACCTGCTGTGCATGTTGACAGCCCTGTGCACATGCGCAGTGCTTGTCCTACTCCTGCAGAGTGAAAACTTCTTTCTTCACAGGAATGGCGTTTCACAAGTAAAAAGGTGAAACAAATGAGGAACGTGGGTACATGAGATACACTCGCGGTCGCATTAATGTCTCACAATGTGATATTCGTCCATTCCCAACTGGTAAGGCTACTGTGTGACATTATTTTTTAACTTCTACATCCCCAAAACCTGCTGTAGGTGTTCCCCTTCACCGCCTGCACAGGTGAGTGGCAGCTCATCACATTAGCTAGCTAACGTTAGGCTAACGGGGGAATGCGCACTGACTTTAGTTTCAGTTGTAAAAGAGAGAGAGAAAAAGAAAGGTAATAAAGTTAAGTAAGAGTTTTGAGCATCATATCACAGTTTAACTTTATCTTGTAATTCTCTCATACTGACCACAAGGCGTCAGACTTTTTTTTTGTCCCCCTTTTTTAGGAGACATTTTGGAATGAAGTCATCTTTGACTAAGGAATACCTACCTGTTTCAGCAGGTTCTGTTTACATGTCGGTGTCAAAAGTTGAGGAATTATTTGGTGAATTGCACCTTCCAAGCTAAATGATAATGAGGACCTCCTAACCCCGCTTTCAAAACAGAGAAAAGGGGGACATGACCCATCCTAGACCCAACACTTTTTGCTTGTGACCCTGTAAGACAACAAGCTTTCTACCTGACCTCCCTGTCAGCGGTTGCATATGATTGATTTTCTATTTCCCTCACTTATTTGGATAATGTTTAGAGTTGAAATTTTGGAGCAATTCACCAGACATGAAGCTGAAGTTTGCAGCAGTTAAATAGGAACTCTTACCTGCCTAAAACATTTATTCTCAAAGTGATTGAAAGAAACAAACACAACATATATTGAAAACATTTGCTGACCACCACGCCTGTACACTGTGAAATGACCCCAATTGAAATTAATTACTGATCCCTCTTGTAGACTATTTGACTTTCAGATGATGTGTACTAATGGCAGGACGGCTGGTGTTTGAAAACTCACACCCAAAAAAAGTCTCCATAAGTTTAAACTTGAAGTTAAACAAATAACAGTACGCTATAAGACAAATGACATTAAGCACCAAATGGTTAGGGGTGTTTGGGTCAAGAAAGCATTACTGTATTTAGTTATGTGCCAAAAGCTAAGATGGCACACACAGAGTGAGAACATATCCCAATAGCCACTGGGCATCAGTCTGTGTGTAAGTTAAGACTGAATGAGAATCTGTGAGTTGCTTTGTGAATACAAAAGATGTGCTGTACCAGACATTTATTTAAATAATGGTGTTTATATAAGCAGTACAATGTTCTGATGTAGATGACTCAAAAAGGCATAAAGCATACATACATTTAAATCTCATGTTTAAATTCCACTTCCTTGTTTCTTTCCTTGCCTCTCTAATCCATTCATCTGTTAGTTCCAGATTCTGTTTTTCAGACTCGACTCTGCTCCTCTACAATGAGTTTTCCCAAGTCACTCTGTAACATTCATGTAAGAGCAGCAGAAATAGTTACGGGTCACTGTGGCTGATTCTAAAGAGAACTCACTAAACTTATTGGATTCATGGCCGGAGGCTTGATGTCATGTCAACTTGTTCAGTCCGGCTTTAGAAGTGTCTTAGATGTCAGTGTGCAGACAGCCTGACTTTAATGTGGAGTGTCATTCTTTTATATTCACATAGTATTTACTTACACATAAAAACATGTGCGAAATGTTACATATCTTAGTGATCCATGTTTAATTGAGGAACAGTGATGGAGGCAGGTCTTACCACATAGAAATAAATGTTTGTAATCATATTTATTTATTCATAGCTATATTTTTGTCTTATAAATTTCTTCTGTGCATAAATTGAATGTTCTTTTCTCTGCTCAGTCCTGCTGCTTTTGCTGCTCAAACAACCTCATGTTATCTTATTTAATGTATAAAACAAAAACTTGCAAATGTAACCGACTCTCTATGAAGGAAGAAAAATAGTTACTGTATAAGGCACTGATAAACGAAAGCCTGTCTACATTCTCTACAAAAAACTGTCCACATGCTGACAACAGAAGGTGCCTACTAATGAGAAAGTGATATGGCATTGCAATGTGGTGAGTCACTGTTGTGCACTGAGGCTCAGCCTTTTGCTCACTGTACTTTTGCAGAATTAACTATAATATGTCATGGCGTGGTGTTGCATTTCCTTTATGTAAGCAATGTAAGGTTAGCTGTTATTGACTGCTGGACCTGGGCTGGTAGAGAGAAAGGAACTGAATGAAAGATGCAGTAGGACAATACAGTGAAAGCCAATTATCAAGATGTAAAGAATTGTTAACTTGCTACATTTTTCTTTAATTTACAGACTTATTCAAAGTTCTAACTGGATGTAAAGGGGTCGCTCCATTATTGATACTTTGTGAATCATTTTCATGGATCAAGGCAGTTACATCTTGACAAATGTGTCAGGTAACTATTACTGTTACTTTCCCTTAATGCTTAAATGCTATTTTTTTTTCTTGTTCTGGATTTCATAACTGGTATTTTTGGTATGTGTAATGGACAAATTATGTTTAGCCTTTTGTTTATAGATGTTACATTTGAATTTTATAATTGCAGAGAAGGGTATGTCTCCATCAACAACAACTCACATTCCTCTGAACTAAATACAATTTAAATGCTGTTATACCTGTTTTATGAATTACAATTTGTATTGTGTAGGTAAGTGTTAGATAAATGAAAAACATTTCTGTTACTTTTTTGTGTGTTGACTGGCTGAAATACTTGGAAGATGTCTGTGGTTGGTAAAACCTGCCAAAAGTATGGTCAGGCATTTAGAGGGAAAGTTGCAGAGTAATTATAGAGTGGGTTCAGTCTATGTAGAGAGACGTACCATTTGGAGAGAAGTGACTACTGAAAACAGAGTGTCTACACAATTGGTAAATCCTCCTCTGTCCCTCCTCTTCTTGTGGGACGGGCTCAGAGAGTTTATAGTCAAAAACATTTTGAGGTGATAGAAGTAAGGCTCTAGACTCGAAAAGAATCCGTTGCTGATGAGCGTATTATTGAGGTAAGGAAAGAAAAAGAAACTGTAAGGGCAGAAAGTGGTATAAATCAGTAGAAAGAGATTTTCCATAGCATACTGTGAATTCTGTCCGATTTGTTTTTATTATGAAGAGTTAAGAACAAATTCCATTTTCAATATCAGTGGTTTACTGCCATAAATTGAATGTGTAGTTTTATACTATTTAAACTCAATGAATAGAATTTTCTGATTTTGTTTAATCATATGCAAAATAAATTATGGCTTTTTCATTGTTGCTCTAACAGGTCAAAGCACTGAAGAGTGTGTTCCTAACCCCGTGGGGATTGACTACAGTTATCAGTCTGACGTGGACTACCTCAAGTGTGTGGACATTTTCCAAAACGGCACCACCATTAAGCGGCTAAGTCTTAAGAGGAGGCCCAGAGTGGCCGTCAACGATGCGGAAAAACCACGGAGTGGCATTTCATCCAGCCAGTGGCATTCTGCAGAGTCTTTGTCATCATCTAGCAGTGATGGTTCAAGACTGCTGGGCATGTCGTCTACAACCAGAGGTCGACCTCCTCTCCCTCCACCACATGGTTCCTCATTGGATTACAAACCCTCCAGGAATGAAGGACCAGCAACGTCTCACATACATAATGAGTCAAAGCCTCAGCCTGCTGCAAGATCTCTTGCTTTACAAAGACAAATGCCCGTGGTGGAGAAGACTATTGAGGAGACCCGCAAACACTTGGATCAGGAGGTGACGAACCAGCCTCCACCTCAGCCCCATCCCCGTCGACGACTGGCCAGCTTTGGAGGGGTAAGCTCTCCTGGGTCGCTCTCCACCTTCACTAGCCTGGGTGCATATAATCAGAACAACAATGGGAACAAGCCCAGTGGCACAGGAGGTGATATAAATGTCCATCTTAGCTCGTCACTGGGCAGTAGAGGCAGCACAGGATGCCTTAGGCTAAGCCCACAGAGCTCTGGTAGAAACACCCCAGTTACAAGTCTTGGCTCCATGCACCTGCAGCATGTCCGTGACCAGATGGTAGTGGCTCTGCAGAGGCTGAAGGAGCTGGAGGAGCAGGTAAAAATCATCCCTATCCTCCAGGTAAAAATCTCAGTCCTTCAGGAGGAAAAGAGGCAATTGGTTTCTCAGCTCAAGAACCAGAGTGACAACGAGGACCTAAATGATGTGCTCTGGAAGAGAACATATAGCGTGGAAACATCTGACATTGAGAACAAGGTGAATACGGAGGAAGGGCTTGAGGGCATACTGAGAAGTGGCTGCACCGACCTCAAGGAGTTCAGGCAACTGACTGAAGAGATGCAAGCACTGGAAAGAACCATCAAGGGTGGACATTTGCAAGCATGGCATGGAAAAGACCATCACCCTCTACATGAGAGGGATATCAAGTCAGTTGCAGTTGAAACTGATAAAGATATAGATATCACCTTGTCTAGACCCACAAAAGAAAACAAATATGTGTACACTGATCAAGTAGAAATGAGGTCCATTGCAATAGAGGTATCTGAAGTTAATCTTGGAATTTACACAGAACGGGAAGCAGAGCTTGATGCCCAACAACTAATAATTGGTGCCTTGAAGGAGAGAATTTGTCACTTAGAAGCAGAGTTAAAAGAATCTGCTCTCCACACAGAAATGAGCCGTCTGAAACTAGAGCTTCAGGCTGCAGGAGCTAGGAACCGAGCTGATAAAGCCTCCTTTGCTAGGCCATCCACTGTGAGTACAGGCACTGAGGCGAGGCCTGACACCACAAGCCAAGGAGTGGGTAATCACACAGAGCTCCAAGATGCCAGCACAGGTGAGGCAATAGAGTTCAAGACTGTAGGAGTATCTTGTTGTAGGCCTAAGCTGAAGGATGTTTGCACAGGACCAGATATCCCCATGAGCCACTGGGAGGTCAGGGAGCGAGTGGAAACCATGGAAAAGGGTGTGGGGATTCAAGTCTTTACAAACACTCAAGGAGTTGGGATGGAGATAAAGTTTTGTGATGCAGAAACCAACACAGAGGTACTAGTGGAGAATCTGAGGTCTAAGAAAGGAAAGATTAAGTATAATTCGGTGGCTTGTGGAGACTGCTCTGTTGATGTGATCATCTATGAGGCAAAGGAAGTGGTTTGTCAAGGTACTTCCACAGATCAAGTCAGGGGAGTGGATCTAGGAATTATGGCATCACCCCAGACAGCTTCTCAGCGTACCAACACTGTATCCAGTTCAGTGTCTCGCTTTACCAACACCAGACATGCCTTCAACACAGACTCCAGTACCAATACTGTCCTAAGTACCACAGACAAGCACACCAACACCACTCAGACTGTTACTAGGACGGTGTCAGTAGGCAATAGGGTCAAAGATATGAAATGCTCCCCAGAGACCTGCACAATTGGTGTAGGAACTGCAGATCTGCAAGGAAGTGCCTTAAGACAAACACCAGAGACAGTGACCAAGGTAACCAGAGACACTGGTGTTGGATTCACAAACATTAATGAGAATTTCCTGGTTGGACTTAAAACCCGAAATATGGCCTCTGGACCATCCCTTCTACCTGATCCCGTTAAGACAAGGAGCATCGGTGTAGGGGAGGGGAGGATACGGGAGTTATCCATTTCATCCAGTAAATCTAGCCAGATCCTCCAGCAATCTTCACAGTCCCAGTGGGACCCCGAGCTAAACCATTACATAGAGAAGATGCATAGGCTCCTCAGAGAGAATGGTGACCTGCTCACAGAGGACTACACTTATCAGAAGGAGGGCTTTGTCCTGCAGCACAGTAGCCAAGGAAGTACCAGCTCCAAGCTGTCCTGCAATAACAAAGCTTCAGCACAAGGAGGAACAGAAGTCCATCCTTTTGATTCTCAGTCACCAGGTAACACTGGAGGGATTTAATTAGTGTTAAAGGAACCCTGTGGACTTTTGTTGTAAATGTTATCATATTTACCTATACATTTAACATGTGTTTCCTATATTTGCTGGTACAGAGCTACATTCATTGGTATCTTGTCGCCACTCATTCTTGGTCAGTAGAAAGGTGTGAAACCGAGGTGCACCATATAGCTTGCTAAACTTTTGCATTATTGCCCTCTGCAATAAACAGGAATGTGTATCACATGTGCTTGCAAACAAACCCACTGATCAAAACATTGCTCAATAGTGCCACTAGTGGTCAAAAACTCCATTAGGTACCTTTAATGTTTTTTTATTATTATTATTATTATTGTTGTTGTTGTTGTGTAATATACTGTATATAATATCTGTATTGACATGCTGGAACTATTCAAAAACATCACTAATATCCTCTTTCTTTGTCGCAGTCAGCGGAGAGTTTCAGTCCACATCTCAACATTCAGTTGATTCTTCTAAGTGTGACAAAGCAAACCCAGGGAGCTGCCAACAGAGTGGCAATGATTCAGAAGTCAAAAGAATGATCCAGATATTAGAACAACAGGCATCCTCAGCCCTACAAGGTAAATATGCATATATTTGTGTGTGTGTCAGTGTGTTATAAAGTTCATCTTGGCGAGAACTACAGTAGGTCTGTGTGAAAATAGTCTAGTTTAAAAATATTTTACTTCCAGACCACTCCCGGGCCAAGTTTAAACTTGTTAGGTTTAGAGGAAGTGGCTGCCTTTGGCTTGGCAATTTGACTTTCTGAGGGATACATGTTTGGAATGATATCTGGTTTAGGAAGGCGTCTCATACCACATACCAGTTTGTGGCTGAGGGTCTAAAATTGAATTGTTTCCCAGGAGGAGCCTCTGTGTCAGAGAAAGCTTTCTCATTTGAGATCTTCAGATTTGTAAGAATATATAAAGCATCATGAATACCGGTATATCCTCACCAATTCCAAATTAACCTAGACGGTTTGAATCTGTTTCTTTACATGTGTTGTATTAAAAAAAACACTGTCACAAAGTGTGGTGTATGTTAAGATTCAGAGGCTGTGCTGCATTGTTATTTTTAGACAGGTCAACCAATGCTGGTGTGCCGCGGTCTGTAATGAAGAAACAGAACGGTGACCAAGGCTGTAGCAGCAATAGGAAGAGCATGAAGTTGATGAGGGTGACCACAGGGTAATTATCTATTATCTAAATTAATAACATACAAGCAAACCTTGGGACTCAGTATCTTAACATATTTGCTGTTAACTCTTGTGTTTTGTGCTTAGATTGGACCCCATGTCATCTTACGAGCTCTCTGCCACTGAGAAGGCTAACTCTGAGCAAGAGGAAAGAAAAGGAAACAAAAAATTAAGGGAAGCTTCTCAAGATGGAACGCAAGCAAGAAAGGGCAAAGTTGGCTCCAACAAGGGATGGAAAGGGTCTGCAAAATCACATACACAACAGAGGTAATATAGGGGTCCAGAAGGTTTTAAAGCCTTTAAAGAGTCTCTTGATATTTTAATGTGTCTGTCTAATATTTAGCTTTCTCTTCCTTTTTAGGTGTAAGTTAAGTGAAAAGATGTTTCGTGCTTGTCATGCCTTAAAGGTGCACCTGAGTGATGACACGGCTTTATCCAGCAGGGAATTGGTATGTTTTATTCACTGTAAGAGCCACTGAAGGTCACTGTGTGTGTGTGTGTGTGTGTGTGTGTGTGTGTGTGTGTGTGTGTGTGTGTGTGTGTGTGTGTGTGTGTGTGTGTGTGTGTGTTTGTGTGTGTGTGTGTGTGCGTGCGCGCCTGCATGTACGTGTGTGTCTATGTGTGTGCACGTTTAATAGTATGTCACTGGATGGGTGTGGAGCGATGCTGGGCCAGGGTGTGTTCAAGTATGTCATTTAAAATTAAATGACTTTGGCATTGGATACAGAAAGTGCAGGAATGTGTCAGCTCTGTAATTTTCTGTCGTAATTTTCTGTCGTAATTTTCTTGAACTTGAAAACAATGATATTTGTAAGTCAAGGAGCCTCCTTACTTTCACGATAATTTGGTAAACAGAGAGCGAAGGGGAGTATAAAAGACGTTTATTGAAAAGAAAAATCAAGACAGATTTCATAATGAAACTAAATACTAACAAAACTCTCAACAAAATTTTGGGAATAAATGAAGACCTCTTTCTTTATGATGTTGTTTTGTAGAGTCGTTGCTTTATTATGCTCTTTGTCTGTGTCTTTTCATTCACATCACTGTAATTACACGATATGCCTATAGATCGCGAAATAGTAGTCAAAATTGCCCCGCGCACTGTGATTATGGCAACTCTCAAGGCACTGAGGATGCTTAAAAGAAATTGATGTGTTTTTCTATTCACATTGGCTTTTTTTGTTTTCTTTTGTCCCTTGCAGCATGACTGTTTACAAACACTTGAGCAAGAATGGTTCTCTGTGTCCAGTCACAAGTCAGCCGCTCCTGCCACGGTGGAGGACCACTTGTCTACATTTCGGGTCATTTCACCCTCAGTATTGCAACATATAGCTAATATGGCTGATGGCAATGGAAACACAGCTCTGCACTACAGTGTGTCTCACTCCAACTTCGGCATTGTCAAGAAATTGCTTGATGCAGGTATCGCAGTACTCACAGGGCAACTAAAGGTCCTGTATTCTAACACTCTTGCTCTGAGAATCTATTTTGTTGCTGCACAACTAGCCAAAAGAGCGTTTTTAACCATGACAAAACAATAATTATACTTAAAAGTGCATGTACTTCATCTAGCTTGTGAAAGTAGTTGTTAAAATACTTTTTTATTGATCTTTAGAAGTTCTGTACTGCTACAGCAGTGCCTATATATTTACTATCCTATAGTGCAGAGGGTATAATTAAATTAGACACACTTTAGAAGTCCACTTATAACAAACTGTTACAACGTTTTCCCCAGCTGTGGACAGGTCTGTAAGGGATCAAAACTTGAGAAATATGATTCAGGGCCAGACCACTCAGAGTATTTAATCAATATAAATTGAACAGACAAACATTAGAACTAGAAGTGTCCTAATGGAGGAGATACAATATTTTTCTTACTTCTTATTTTTATCTAAAACCCTTGCTACAGCTTTCAGAAAAGATTGGACCCACCTCTGGGTAGTCTAAGGCCTGCTGGAATAGAAATATAATGAGCAAGAAACAATTCCAGTCATCCTGATTGGTGTTATGTTTGCAGTGGAATGGATTGAAAAAGTATGAAAAAGCTCAAAATGAAGAATTTGATCAGATATGTCCTGGCCCTGAAAGGCATCCAAAACACCCTTGTACTTTGAAAATAACAAAAATGGGACCCATGTGAAAGTGAGAGTCAAGGCTGTTAGACGCTTCACGGTATGCACTAAATGAGTGTTTTAGCTGCTTATTCTTATTGTAGCAGAGTCGTGAATGTAAACTAGGTTGAATTTTAGCAAACACAAAATACAAGCTTTTGGGAACTTTTAATTACACAGCAGCAATGAAGACTTTAATGTCCTTGTATCTTTGCTAATGTGCAATGAAAGCATTAATCTGCCTCTGTACAAATTAATTGTTTTTTATTACATTTTTATTTATAAAAAGCCTCTATTGTAAAGGTCTATTTTACAATATGAATATATACTTGGCACAGTCAGTATAGGTAGAAAGAGCTTGAGAGTACCACCAATCAATAAATGAAGATATCAACATCTTTCTTCTGCTTTTCTCTCTTTTTTTTTTCCCTATTCAACCCAATTGACCACCATCACTACAGAGGTGTGTAATGTGAAACAACAGAACAAAGCAGGTTACACGCCCATCATGCTGGCTGCACTCGCAGCTGTGGAAAGTCCAGAGGACATGAGAGTTGTGGAACAGCTTTTCACTAAAGGAGACGTCAATGCCAAGGCCAGCCAGGTAAATGTGTTCTGAGGTAATGGTAGTGGATGTGATGTCCTGAATGTTGCTGTGGATACTACTTAAAACTGCTTCCTGTTCATTATTTAATTCTATAGGTAGATGTGGGTTTTCTTAAATTGTGGGTTACAATATTAGTACTTCAAAATGGATAACAGGCTGTGAGCCCGTTACATGAACTTAATGGGAGCCAGTTAACCGGCAGTAAGCATTGCATAGTGATAAGCACTGCACAAATTTCAGTTTTTTAATCATTTGTACATTTTCTATCACTGTTGAGTTAATATAATGGTTTTTAACTCAAACAGGATATGGTATCTATGTACTGTATGTAGTTTTGGTAAGACTTTATTTTATAGGTCCATAGTTTCCTAATAATCTCTCTGAAGTTTTCCTAGAGATTGTATTAATAATAGGAAAAATATTTACAGAGGGATTTCCTTTAAGTACCTCCTTTATTTAAACCTAAGTTAATACTATTTATTAATTATTTTATTATTGGAAACTTTGAAAAAGGAAAGAGAAGGAAGAAAAGGGAAGAAAAGTGCAGAATAAAACAAAGCATCATGGAGAGGAAGAGAGGCTAAAGGAGGAGATAACTAATAATAATATAATAGTGTTTGTATATATAATGTATTATTCATATATGTTAAAATGTATACTCGCCTCTAGAGAAATTTAATATTTTTGTGTTTGTATATGTTTGACTGACATTAGTTTTATTACAGAACCTTAAATGAAGAAAGTGTGATCTGTTTGATTCCACAGACAGGCTAATCTATATTTGAAATGTTTGAGATGTGTGGACTCGGCCTCATTAACCCCATTTCCTGTGTTTGACCGCCGCCTTCTGCTGTCCAGGCCGGTCAGACAGCTCTGATGCTGGCTGTAAGCCATGGCAGGATGGACATGGTGCAGGCACTCCTGGCACAGGGGGCAGAGGTCAATCTCCAGGATGACGAGGGATCCACGGCGCTGATGTGTGCAAGCGAGCACGGCCATGCTGACATTGTTAGACTACTGTTGGCACAGCCAGACTGTGATGCCACCCTGACTGACAGTGTATGTGAGTCATTGCTTCTGTGAGCCTGCTGGCTTCAAGCTGTGAACTATTCCATTTTTGTCTCAAATATTATATTACAAAAGCAAAAGGGAAATATTTGTTATAGTCTTTCCATTTAATATGTTATGGAATCAAAGTGGTAGAAGTTGTACTGTAATTAAATATGTACTTTGTCCACATATAAATGTATATTAAACAGCAAAACCTTTCGTAATGTATATGAGTTTGTGTGTTTTACAGGATGAAAGCACAGCCCTGTCCATTGCACTGGAGGCAGGACATAATGACATTGCAGTGCTCCTTTACGCACATGCCAACTTCTCCAGAGGACAGGCGGGGGTATGTGTGTCAACATTCTCACACCAGCGCTTAAACTAAGTATATATGTGGGTAGTTTAAAAAAAAAACAACTTTTTATTGTGTGTGTTTGTTGTGTCTTAACAGGCAGCTGCTCGTCACAGTGGCAAGTCTCTCTCCTCCTCTGGTGGTAGAAATATCTTTGAATGAGAAAAACCTAAATGGATGCTTCTTTAATCTTATTTATGAATTGATTCAGTAACAAAACCCCCATAACAGAGGGAGGATTTAACAGGGTCAGTTAGTTAACATGATTCTTATCACCAACAGCAATGATGCATTCTAGTGTAGAATTGCATAATATTGCATAGTGTGTATTATATTGTAACTCAGCAGGTAATATATGCATGGCAGACTATGTTACTATTCTATGTTCAGATAATACTTAATGTTGTATCATACAGTATTCTATCGTATACTATCACTTCTAAGTTGCTTTAATTGTTTTAATTCTCTTCTTTTGTTAATAACATTTATAATTTCAATATTTTATAATTGCAAAAAAAAAGATACAAAAAATGTATACGGTACAGTAGCATCAAACCTAAAGATATATGAGCAAATATATCAAATATCTGCTTGCTATATAGGTTTGATTTTGTTAACCATTCTGAAAATAAAAATCTTGAAATTTTAAAATCAGGTGAACTTTCTTTCTACATTCAACTGGTTTTCTATTTTAGCAGGTTTCAGTTGAAGAAAATGTCTGCTGAGCCTTCGGTGGGTCATCAACACTCCATTCTCCCGTTATCAGTCAGTCAGACACCAGTTTGATTCATCCCTTGACACCCAGCTTTCTGTTCTCTAAGACAGAAACGGCTCGCCTCCCTCACTGCTCTTTTCCTTCCACCTCACCAGATATTGTCCATGATGTCCCGACTTGTTTTACTATTGTTGTTTTTTTTCAGTGAGTTTTTATTGACTATTTCATAAGGAAAGGGCAGAAAGATGCTTCAGATTTTAAACATCTTTTCAGTAGACAGATATAAACCACTCGCTCATTGTTATCTGGCTTTTTGGCATGACAGAGCAACTCACAGCCTGCATTACTGATCAAAGGGTGCTGGGCACCATCCATGTGTGCACCACTGCAAATTAAAACTGAATTTCAGCTTTGAGTAAGATATAAATCATTTATCAAACATTCAGAATAACCTGCACCCTGGTATAGTTCAGGTTGTTCTAATCAATATTCCCTGCACTTGGCTAGAAAAGAGTGTTTGTGGGGCAATTAAATGTGGGACAATAATTCAATTCTGCATCAGCTCTGCAACTGAGAGACTGTCGTTGAATTTTACATAAGAACACTGGTGGTGAATGAATATGTGATATGGTATGAGTTATAAGAAATCACAGTGTGAAATGTTAATTTTCTCACTATCAGTTTTTAATTATTTGCAAAAGATTTAAAGATAATTTTGACATTAGTGAAACATGCAGTGACCCGGTCAATCCCTGTGCTTTTGTTTTCTTCATCTACCAGATGATTTACATTTTGCCTATTTGCAAAGGTTTTAAAAGCGGTGCCTGGGTGTAGAAAATGGAAAGCTTCCACGGAAAGACAAGGTAGATGTATAAAATGATGTTGTCATTCTTCACAGAACGTCAGTGTGTCCCATTACTGAGAGCTTGTGCATGTGTGACTGATAGCACTCTCAGTCATTTCCCAGCAACAGCAATAAAATACAATGATATACAAGGTCCACCATCACAATTTGCAGTTGCCATGGTAACAGTCGGCAGTTTTGAGCAAGTGGTTCATGGGAACATAACACTGAAATGATATCTTTATTTCATCTGGGTTACTTAATGCAGTCATTTCACATCAACATGCTCTTTGAGTAGAAACTTCACTGCGCCTTATTATTTACCAGAATAGATTTTCATATAAGCCATTTTCAAAAGCAAAACAATAACGAGGGCTTGAATCCTTTTTTCATTTTTTAAAACGATAATAACTGGCATATGAAACTGGCATGCCTGTTTACAGTACAATTTGTTGCATGCTTGTCACAACCTGGCTCAGGGAATGTGACAAGCAGCGAGTCCACTCATCAGATTTACTTAAAACGAGTAGTTCATTTATTAAACTACAGTTAACACAAATAAACAATGAGGTGTGGACGTCAGCAATGTTAGCAGTGAGACATGGGCTGGCATTTATAGACAGGACCTGAGCTAAAACAGCCAACAACAGCCAATTGCCCAGTGATGTTAGCCAGAACAGCCTCCAATACAGTGGGAGGGGCGTCACAGTGCTCTTGACATCTCCAGGCTATTGATTAATATGCTGGCTAATGATTTATTATTTCAAGCCTGCAAGTGGTGTGCTCTGTCTTTGTGTACATGTAAGGGTTCCCGCAGTTACATATCATTCTAATTCCTCTGCTCCGCAACATGTGCCTCTTATAACTGTACATCCAGGACACAATGCATCCTCCTATCACCTTAAATTCCAACTCATGTTAAGGTGCATCTTTTTTGTCTGCTACAGCATACACATCTGCTTTTGTATATCACATGCTGCCTATGAGAAAAAAAATCAAAGACCCTTTATCTTTGCATTAATTCACCACAGTGCTGTTAAATGTTTTCCATCTACGTAGGTGGAAGTGCATTGCCAACGTCTGTTTGCAGACTGAATAGCTAATAAGCTTGTCAGCTGCAGTACCTTGCACTTCGGTCCACTCAGATCATCTTTAAAGGTCCGGTGTGTAACAATTAGGAGGACTGGCAGAAATGGAATAATAATATGCATAACTATGTTTGCATTAGTGTATAATCACCTGAAAATAAGAATTGGGTGAAGTAAGGGAATTGCTACCTGCAACTACACCACTAGATGCCACTAAATCTTACACACTGGTCCTTTAATACAACTGCTAACAACATTCTGTCTGCCCATGGCTTGCAGGTTACAGTGGAAGTTTGTGTACTTTGTCCCTCTTCCCCTGCTGGGACTGAGCCTGCCACCTGCTGTCAATCAGGGGGAAAGAGGTGATTCTGATATTTGCCCAGACCAAAAACATATTAACACTGCAAAAAGAGATGACTAAATGTGATTCCAGTTAGACTTTGAACCATCTTACATATTAGACAAAAAAATACAGAATGGTCTAGTAATTAAATTCCAGTAAATTCTACTGTACTGATACCCTGCTTTAAAACCCCCACACATGTATAGTAAATTACACATTGATATAACAATGCATTACAGTATACATCAAACAAGATGTTGAGGAAACCATGTTGATATTAAAACCTCATCATTTTAGTTGTCATAAACTGGTAAATGAAGTTTTGGCATTTTGTAAACATCACATAAGAGAGGGCTGTGAGTAAGTGTGGAACTTATTCGTTTGTAGCAAGCGGTCACTTTAAGATGTATTGCTGGAGTTACTTAAAGGCCCTGAAAACATTGAGTTGTTTTTTTTTCATGCAGCATTACTACGGTTGTTGTTGTCCTGTTACATGAATACAATATTTTCTTCCGAAGCAGTTTTGGTTTGATTTCACACTAGAGATGTCTGTGTATGGTTTTATCAGTGGTCCTCTCCACCGTTTGAAATGGGCGGGGCTCAGTGGGAAAAAGGTGAATTCACATATCACCCTGATTTCAAATACATTTGACTGATAGTTGTGAGCTGGTTTGCTCATGTTGCCAGGGCACGGTCAATCAAAAGTGATCAGATCTTATTTTCCCTCTCCAAACTTTAACTTTGTTGCTTATTCATTCCTAAATAACAATCTTCATTCCTAAGATTGGAAACCAGCCAAGGGCTTTAATAAAGAAACTTAAATGTTTTTAATACAATTATATTTAAACTGTTTGCTCAAAGCCGGCTTGGCATAACGTCCTGTATGGTTATATGAGTAAGAACTATACTCTGGAAAAGTTAAGCATGATAAATGGCCTTGGCCAGCTGCTAAAAGATCTACTTAACTGCGTGGCATGAAAGCACTGCTGTGGACTGCCTGTTCAGCTCGTGTGCATCATGATTTCTCTGGTTCCACTGAATTCCAGTCCCAAGCCACACAAGTGTCATTATAAGTTTGACCTTATTTAGGAGAATGCAACAGGATCTTTTACTTCTTCCCTGTGTTTCCTTCATTTCCTGTGTTGTGAGTTGTGACATTGTGAGCTGTTTCCCAGCAACCTTTTGCACATGTTGGGGCGGGGGGACACAGAACTGAGTCACAGAAACCAGATGTGCTTGCATATCAGCCCAAACTAGAGAAAGTCCACTGTTGCGATTGTTACAGCTCAGTGTTGCAGTTATTTTTTTCCTCGCTGTCTTGGCACAGAAACCTAAAGTGTAATCTGAGTCGATATTAATGCATTAATCACCCTGCTGGAATTCTGGGGCTGCACTCAAAGGGCGAAATCTTGAGCCAGACCTTAACGGGGGCGGGGTTTAACTTATATTATTTAAAGGTTTCTGTAAGGAACATCCATCACCAAGTTAAATAAAGCACTAATAATCAATACCGAGCTGTGTCTGTACTCATTCGATCTCTGCCACACCAGAATCAGCAGGTCGCCTTAATGTAGAGACATTAAGTAGCCAATTATCTCGCCGCTCAGTCTGGCTCCTCTTTTCTATCCAAAGGCGCACACGCCTGGCACAAAGTCCGCAGGAGGGTTCGCTTTGTAAAACCGAACAAACGCTGCGTCTCACCTCCCTGACCATCAGTTACATGTCGGCAATTAGGACCATGCGCCACAGACAATGCGCTCCTGTTGCACAAACACGTTTCAGAGTGTGCCCTGTGTGCCTTCTAACCAGCAGCTCAATGGTGGTGTGTGTCTGACATGTGTTCCAGAGATGGTTGCACTCACGCTTAGTGTGTTTTACCTGCGAGTGAGCTGTTTCAAAGAAACCTCTGCGTGGCGCGCTGGGGAGATTACAGAACGACCAAAAAAACTTTGGCAGCATCCTGAGCCCGCGCAACAGCTGTTGTGTTCACTGTTGCTGGTTGACGTGAACACCAACATGGAGCAGGAGGAGTTCAGTGACCGCCATAAGCATCCAGTGCGTCTTGGAGTGGGGTTTAACACAGCAATTTGAAGGGGAAAGAATAGCTTTTCTCCCAGCTTTTGTAGGGGGGGATCTGACGACGTGTCTTGTCATTACAAATATTGGGGAAGGGGAGGGGGGAGGTGGGCATATTTCCATATTTCACATATTAGAGTGGACGTGACCCTCCGTTCCCCGTGGCGATTGCGCGCTGACACCAATGTGCCCACACACCATATGAACCATGCATGTCCTGTATTGCTGCAGGCTGGATTCATGTTCCTAAGACCACTGCATTTTAGTTGACATGAAACGGCACGTTCCCCTCTGAAATGCAATGCAAAATTTAAATAATAAAAAATAAAAAATGGACCCGATAACTTTAACAGCAGGGTAGGAAGAGGGGAAAAAAACGTCTGGCAGCAGTCGATATTAAAAACATGCAGAGGGAGACAAGCTCGGGGCCTTCCAGAGTCAGGAAAAAGACTTCGGAGAGCTGCAGACAGGAGATGGGTATGGCATTTCTATTTTCCCCCAGCCCATTGATTTGTATATGAAAACATAGCGCTTTTATTCTCCCCCCTTCTGGGCTCTGCTTCTGAGTGATCAGCTGATGAAGAGACTAGCAGCTCGCCGCTATGCTGGCTTGCTAATTCTCTCCCCCACAGCTGCAGCCGATCCTGATAGCCAGCCTGCAGATTGCAGTCAGGTAAATATCCTCCTCCATGTCTTTCTTCTCAGGCTCAGGATTCAGCCAGGCTACATCGCATGGGAAGAGAGGAAGAGATGGATAAAATGTGTGTGCCAGTCAATGTGTGTGTGTGTGTGTGTGTGTGTGTGTGGCGCGCCAGGGAAAGAGAGCGAGTGTCTGTGAGTTTATTCGTGTCTGTCTCTGTGTGTGTGTGTGTGTGTGTGTGTGTGTGTGTGCGAGAGTGAGAGCAGGGGAGTGAGGGAGTGTGTAGGTGTGTGTGTTGTAACAGATGAGAGGGAATCTTTGCCAGATTAGTCAGGGAAGAGGCAGGCTTGTTAGGAGATAGCACAGGCATGGAGCATCACATGCACACACTGACACCCTTCCGCTCACACACACACGCACAGTCAATCAGGCGGCTCTCAGCTGCGTTGTACATCTTTGAGGATTACCCTCTATCCCTCCAGTATTCCGCTGGAACGATTGCAGCCCCCTCAGAGAGAGTAGCGGGGCTTTCAAAGCCTACATTTGAGCCGAGCGATGATGAGCAGGATTTCTATTGTTACCTCTCTAGTGTTGCTGTCCTCCTCTAACTCAATTATCTGCCATGTTCGGGAGTGCAGGCATGCGTTTGGGTTCCTTTTTTTTTTTTTTTTTTTTTTTTAAACTGTACATTTTACAATTGTTATTGTTGTTTTGCAATAATAATTCTGCATGGTTCTTGTTCCTGTTCCTCAAGTGTGTGTGTGTGTGCAAAGTACAATATTCCAGCGTGCTTTCATCTCTGTCCTTGAGAAATACATCCACAAGCGCATGCTCTGTTATGTGAATTGGATGCTTGTGAGTGTACTGTGTGAGCCTGTATGATTGATGCATCAATATTCTGTTGGGATTGGACAGCATGCCTTTCCTATTTCCTCCCTCTTCTCCTCAGCCGAGCTGCTGTTACTGCTGGAGCTGCTCCTGCTGCATGCATACTCATGTTTCTGGCCTCTAATTGCCTTTGTGAAAAATACAGTGGTTGCAGCAGATAAACCGAAAGGGAGCGATGGTTGAAAATAACTGAGGATGCAACATCCATCCCTGTCGAACAGCATACATCTAAAATCATGTTTCTGTCTCATTTTTGTGCATGAACCAGGGGAATAGGGGTTAATATTTATTGTATTATTAGCATTTTTAGACTCTGTGCTCGGGTATAACATGGCTTCTTCACATGCATTTCCATTCATTGTGCATTTAAAAAGAAAAATCTGCCTCCCCTTGATAATCATCTGACATCAAAGCCTCCAGATAAAATAATCTGTCCTAAATTTGCAGAGACAGCACAGCAGTTGGGTCGCTCCAGTCCATGCAAATTCAGATGCTGTTATAATAAATAAATAAACCCTCTTTCATTTTAATACAAAACCATACCCACTGTAATTCAGAATGCTTAAACTGCAGCCAGTACCGCTAATTAGCTGGAGACTGCAAGTGCCTGAATTTGAGGGTTTTAGACTCTGTAGCTTGTCTGAAGTGCTTCAGGTTTCTGTCTTTGTGGCAAATGAGTGTTTGAAAACATATACAGTAGTTTCTGAGCATCCCAACTGTCACATGAAAGTCAGAGGAAGAGTTCAAATGAATGGAAATGGAAGAGGTTTTTTTTATTGAAATCCATCACAGCTCTCCTTCTTTCCTCCCTTTCCCCAGTTGTTGTTGTCCTTGTCATGCTGAGGTATGAACTGACCAACAAAAGGAGAACCTGACAGGCTTTGTGTGCACAATATATACATGATTTTATCCTACAATGTTTCATTCACCTTCCTCTACACCGATAAGTTAGTTAGAGTTTATTAAATGTCCCAACTCATCGCTCCCTCTTCCTGCAGCCTGAGGCCACAGAGAACGGTTCCCTGGAGGAGATGGAAGAGGACATCAGTCTCAAGAAACGTAAAAGCGATCATCATGGAGAGAAAGAAGTGCAGACCGGGCAGGAAACTGGCGAAAAGGTCAAAAGGAAGCGAGGACGCCCACCAGCCGAGAAACTGCCTCCAAACCCACCTGAACTCACCAGAATACTGAGCACGCTGGTTGATATGGTTATCAACTACAAGGACGGGTGAGGACACTCAATCTTTTGTGGACTGTGTCATGAAAGTGTGCTGCAACTATAAGTGATTGTTAGTCCAAATGCATGTTTTACTTTGACAGAAATCTTTAAACAGTGATGTATGGAAGCAAAGATCGCTCGTTACTAATTGTTTGGGCCACTTATTAACACAAATCACGACATAATGACTTCAGTGAAGATATCAAACTACTCCTTATGAACATGAATCCATTGCTTCATTATACTACAATACTGTTAATAAAGTACAGTTGTATCATGTTTATTTTAAAGCCCTTTAACCCCAAGAAGTTCATTTTATAGTTATCTCAAAATGTCCAATATTAATATTTTTTAAACAAATTTTGTAATAAGACTAAGAGTCTAAAGCCGTGCTACAGACTTTAGCTGTAAGCTAGCAAGAGATGCACTAACTGTGTGTTCGGGAGTGCGTCTACGTATTTTTGTGTTCAGATCAACCTCTGATTGATCTCATCAGAATCTCCAGTTCTTTCTGCAGTTTCCCTCCAGTCTCGCGTTACTCAGCTTGTCTTAGTGTACTTATGAAGATACATGCACATTTTTTTGTTCAAACTGAAAATGAAATATTTTGAAAAGGAAACATTTTCAACTCAAGTGGACGCGTCTTTGCATTATTCGCACCGCTCCCTTTGACTTTGTTTGCCCTTTCCATTTACTTTGTATGCAGCCACACCACCTCTAACATTCGCCTCACGTTCTGTTCATGGACAGTATATTTGTTGGGGTTGTTAGCAATGCGAATAAAGACTGTTCAGAACAGAGGAGGCATTTCAAACCATCAAAATGAACTGCATAAATCCAGTAATAGAGATCAGAAAAACATTTCTGTTGCGGTCGCATCTTTCAAGTTTTGCATTAGCTGACTGAAATAAGTAACACACATCCACAACAACTTCTGTCTTTGTGTTCAAGCATCATTTCACTTACTTGTTTCACTAATACCCTCTCTTGTACTACTGCTTATTAAATGCTTTATTGATAGCTGATTATTAATTGTAAATCTTCACATTGCAGTTTTGCTGTAGTTTAAGCATAATTTCTCGTACCACTTATAATTGGATAGAGCTGAAAGGCACACATTTCAGTAGTGTTTCTTTACTCCAACGAAACAATATGAGTCTTTTCTTAAATGATGAAGACATATTTTTGTTGTCTGTATCATTTCTGTCAGGCTATGCAATATCAGTGTAGCAATCAAGTTGGGATTGTGGCAACTTTCTCATTTAGAGAAAAGAACATATTTAAGTGGTGACTGTTGAAAAACAATATTTGATAATTGCAGATAACAATGTGATTGAATCATATATATAACTTTTATTTGACACTCCAAGATATTAGTCACCATGGCTATTCTGGGCTTCCATAAATGTCAAGCCTGTTTCTTGATCAAGTGAGATTATGTGATATCACATTGTGCTTCCAGGTTGGGTCGACAGATCAGTAAAGGCTTTGTACAGCTTCCCTCTAAGAAGGAGGTACCAGAGTACTACGAGCTGATCCGAAAGCCTGTGGACTTCAGAAGGATCAGAGTATGTGTCGCTGAACACCCTCAGAACTCACATATAGTATTGTTATCTGCTGAAAGAAATTCAAATAAATGGAGATGAAACTCCAACAGATACATAATACATAAAAAGAAAAGTGTCAGTATTAAATATCAAAACAACTCTTGGTAAGTACTCACTGAGAAATGATGTAAATAATGCTTAGGTAGGCCTGCAGTGTGTATTTTCATATATCAGATCTTATTTCTTTGAATTATCCACTTTGAATTATCTTCTGAGTATTACAGTTTAAATATAAACACCAAAAACATGTGTTGTGATGCAAAAACGATAATTTCCTCACTAATCGTGAATCATATTGCAATCGTAATATCCATAAAAGTAATTACAATAAGATTTTCTGCAGCCCTACATTACATTTTAAATATATATAGAATAATACTATATATCTAATGCGTACTACACTTCTATACAATATACTTAGACTTCCTAAGGCCAGGAAGCACTGGCAAAAAGGTTGAAGACTAGCTCCGAAGCTGTAACCAATTGCACATGTGCTATTTCTTATTTTACATTAATCTGCAGAACCTACATATATTTTTATATATTTTATATTCTATATATTCTATTAGCATAACTGCAAAAGAAGACTGTATCTTCATTTCTTGACAGAATATAATGTATGACACACACAAACCAAAAATTGCTATCAACAACAGCTAACTAGTCAACACATTTGAATGGCACCATGAATGGGATTTACTCCAAAAATCCTAAAACCTGACATGAATATCAGGCTATCAACTAATAATACATTTATTTTATATAGCGCTTTAAAAGGTACTCAAAGACATTTTACATGGTGACAAAAGAAAACTAATAGAAAACAGTTAAAGTAGATAAACTGAATTGTAGTACTTGATACATCTTTAGTTCGTAGCTACTTGTATTTGGAACTGAAAACTATGGCACAAACACAGGTACGGCTTCATTTAACAAGCTTGTTAGCTTCAGAAAATGTGGGTTGTAAGACTGGGACTCTTAAACAAAGGGTTTAAAAGATAGCAAAGAAAATGTTTTTTTATCAAATTACCCGAAACCAGTGAAATATTTATGCCCACAGAACACTGAGGCAGTTGCCTCTTCAACATTTTGTTACTAAAAAAAATGTTTTCTAAACTTTTAAAAAGTTGCAAACTTCAGAATCTAAAGTTTGGTTGGGTCTTTTCATTCAGAATTTGTTGACAGTAAGAAAAATACAAAGACAGACATGTCCTTCTCTAAATGATTATTCCTCTAACCATATACTCATCAGCCCAAAGTGACACCTACTGTCAAAATGTGGAATTGAACGTGTCAGATTTCACATTAGTCATGAAATCAGAAGTGGAATTGTTGAGAAAAATCTTACATGAGTGGAGTCTTGACTTATAGAATTACGCTTATTTGCTTTCTGGCTGAGCGTTAGATAAGAAGATTGATGCCACTGTCATGTCTGTGCATTAACCAGGAATGGGCAGGTGATTAGCAGTCCAGCAGTAGGGAGAAACAGCTAGCCATCCTGGAGTCTCGTCAGCTCCGTAAGGTTGCCAGGCAACCAGTGGAGACTCCAGGAAGTCCCTGGGCCTGGCCAAGAAATAAACCTATAACTTCAGCATTTGTATGGATTAAACAAACAAGACGAATAATGCGTTCATTAGTGAGCTTTAGAGGTGCTGGTAGGACGACGTTGGACAGAGCCAGGCTAGCCGTTGCCCTCTGTTTTGAGTCTTTATGCTAAGCTAACCTCCTGGTGTCCACTAAATATTAACAAACAGACCTGAGAGCAGTACTGATCCTCTAATGCTCGACAAAGAAAGCATATAAGCATAAAATGCTTCACTGTTTTTTAAAGATGAGAGACAGCGTAATTGTGTATAACTTCATCTGTGTTTCTGTTTTTTCCTTTCTTGGACTATTACTTATTAAAGGCTTTTATGATAAAGCTGATTGTTGTTTTGATACTGACCCTCTGCTTCACAGGAACGTGTGCGTAATCACAAGTACAGAAGTGTGGGGGATTTGGAAAAGGATATTTTCCTCCTGTGTCACAATGCTCAGACTTATAACCTGGAGGGATCTCAGGTGAACCCCAAGGATTTATTTCATTTGAAAGCAACTAAATTGTTTTTTCCACTGTCTCTATTATTGTAGTCATGCTCTGTTTATCTGTATGGGTTGTGTGTGTGTGTGTGTGTGTGTGTGTGTGTCGCATGTGTCTTTGTTTACAACTTCAGATCTATGAGGATTCAATTGTCATTAAGTCTGTTTTCGAGAGTGCGAGACAGAGAATCGTCACAGACGAGGAACAGAAAGAGACGGTTAGCGCCAGTCACAGCGATAATGGCGGCGGAGCTGAAGACCAATTTGTCCCATCAGCAGGTGAGACTTAAAACACAAACAATCAGGAGGGTTATTTTTGCCGGTGACCAAATGAAAGCAAAAAAAAGAGATGAGGACACACATTCTGGTTACAAATAATAATCTATACAATCATTGTTTGCTAGTTGTCCTTGCATTTAATTACTTAACTTTGGATTACTGGAGCATTTGAAATTAATGTTTTTGCATTACGTTTTCTCATTTTGCAACTAGTGAAACCATTACCAGTCCAGCTAAAGAAGGGGAATGAGGATGAGAGAAGCAGAAATACCATGCCCAAGAGGCTCCACAGTGATTTAGACAGTGATGAGGATCTAGAGGAAAATACCACAAAAGATGAAGGCTGAACTCAAGGGCCCTCCATTTTTTTGTATTCTGGTTCATGTCTATTCTCTGCCACATCTCTTTTCATTGGTTTCTTCATTTTATAAGCAAAAGAAAGGTCTTCGAAAATAAAACGGAAAAGACCACTCAAAGAGAGGTACTTATTACTGACTTAAAAGAAAAAGCATTGATCCGATGCTTTTTCTTTTAGATGACTCATGCCATTCAAACACGTCTTGCTGCACATAGTGCTGTTCTTTTAATTTAGCTAGTCTTTTACAATAATTTCCATTTTATCTGCCTTAGTCCCTGTGATTGCTTCTGCAAATATTCTGTAAAACACCGGTTTAACTGACTGTTTTTAATCCATATATTTGATTGTATGAAATGCCTTCATATGTCTTGGAGCATGATATGTATATCTCTCCTGAAGCTGGCTCCTCCAGAGCAGCTCCCGCTGATGACAGTGTTGATGTGTTCAGGGTTAGAGAATTGAAGCACATGAGAAGGTCTTTTTAAGGGAAAAGAGAACAAATAAACACTGTACGTTTGTTAAAAATCTCTGAATTTGATTTTAGAGATGATACGTCTTTGATAAAACCACAGTGTACGAGTACGAAGTTAAAGACAAATAGTCTGTTTCTGACACTTGTTGGAATATGTATGGGTCTAACCAAGGGTACTCAAGTTGAACATTTGTATCCCTTGTGCTACAGTATATTCATATATTGTACAGTTTGTGTGAAAAGTAAAAACTTAAAATTTAAAATTTCTTTTCATTTACTCTCCTGGTTGTTGGGGGTGGGGGGGTGGAAGACATCATTGTTAAGACAATCCCTTGGAAACATGTATCACCTAAACACTTGCAAAATAAATTTTACCAAAAAGTCCCACTGGTTGGTGATTGTTATCATTATTAGTAGCAGTAGTAGTCACTGAAGTAGCACTGTAGTAGGATAGTAGTCATAAAGCCATGTATAAATCACTCCAGAACCAGGAAGAGGTCCTCAAAGGAGAGGTTTAAATTTAAATTTTAGTTTAAGTTATTCAGTCAGCAATTTATTTTCTACATTAAGGCAGGAGGTAGAGCGTAAATACTGCATGTGATGTGTATTTTTGACAATCCGCCAATAGGTGGTGCAAGAGAACCATATGATAGTATCTTTATTTCTATTTATTAGTAGAGGTTTTGTTTTAGTGTTACTTTTCATTCATTTCTTGACCAAGTTGTAGCATTTATTTACTTCATCCTATCTATATGAAATGTAATTGATAAGAATATTACATGTTTTGTAGAGCACTTGCAGTTGAACAAATGTTGCACAGAATGCAAGTGATGTGACATTAAAAAATACCTACCAAGAAATACCAATATACAGTGCCTAATTTGTAATTTTTAGATGTAACCATAGTCTGTGTCCTGCCCACACTATCTATAAAGTGTTTCCAGCTAGTTAATAGCACACAGCTACTGCAAAAATAGAAATTGTTTCTTTTACAACAAGTCCTGAGGTCAGTGAAAGATCATAAATAATATGATTTCTAGCATCCGCACATTGCACGAGCAGCTAGAACCCCTTGCCACGTGTGCTTATGCACCCAACTGGTAATTGATGTTTACATTCTGATGATCGGCTCTCTCATATGCTTCAATCATTCCTCCATCAAAACGTCATGCGCCGCAGGATCCCATCTGTGGTAATGTCACAGCCAATCTGTGCCCACCCACTTGCCAACCCCTTGAAGAATTCAGTCAGTGAAAGGGGCTAAATGGCACCAATCAAAACCTCTGTGGTGTGCTTTAAGTGATATATGGGAACATGGAAGCCTTTACCGACTGGCACGCTGTAACTTGCGGGTAACTAAAATAAATCCCAATATTAACTGTCCATGTCTGCCTCCATATGAGTTTATTTTTAGTAATTAATGATTAGTCAGTATTACCCAAGATAGATGCAATAATTAATGATGCCAACACACGTTTAATCTGCTATCCGGCTAAAAGGAACGGATCCTTATCTGCTCACAACAACTGAATACTGCAAGTCATTGGTTTAATGAGTTAGAATGAGGAAACACCAACAGCTTTAAAGGAATATTTATTTTGGGAAACTTTCATGCTGAGAAACATTCTCATGTTTGTCTGTTGAGTATGAAACAAGAGCTTGAGGATTAGCTTAGCTTGGCATAAAGACTGAAAGCAGAGGAAAATGGCTAGTCTGGCCCTGTCCAAGTTGCAATAAAGGGCCTATCAACACTTCTAAAGCTCACTAAATAACCTGATGCATCTTGTTTATATAGTCGTTAAATAATTATAACAACTTGGTCTTATGGGAGTTACTTGCTGGAACCGTTTCTTGGCTAGGGGAACTGACATCTCCTAGCCCTATGGTATAGTAGTTGACAGATATGAGGTATAAATCTTTTCATTCTTTCTATTTCTCACAAAGAAGCTTCTTCGCCGCTGTTCGCCACGCAGAGGAAGACGGAAGACAAGGTCCTGCCAGTCGAGCTGCTGCTAACGTCAGCTCAGCTCTTTCCTCTGATAACTTTAAATCAAGGTGAAATGAAAAATGTCATTTTAACCCTTTAAGATTGCATCCTCAGTTTTATTGCACCCATATTTCACAGTGGCAATGCCAAAAATGTTACAAAAAATCAGATTTCTTGTATTTTTAAATCAAAATCCAATCATTCATCATAATCAATCAATTAACCCCAATAGGAAAAAGGGAGTTCCCCCGAAAGCCAAGGTATAGTTCATACACTGTTGGATTGGACACGCTTTTCATAGAGAGATTCCAGTCCCGGCAGAGTCAGCTAATAGGACTGCCATAGCTGCTAGACTGGGGGGGACATAACACACAGCACTATTGGTTCCTGCAAAAAACTCCTGTTTCTGTTTCACCTGGACTTTAAGATCCAGACATTCCAGAGGATTTACCAAGAGCCGAATTATCTGCAGAGATCTCCTCCTCTCCAAAAAATAAAAAATAAATGGACCCATTCATTAAAACCAATAAAAACACTTAATAAAGTAGTTTCATCTTAAAAATGTGTGTTTCTGTTGTTCCTTTCCTCCAGTTAAAATATATATCGTTAAAAACAACCAAGATTTAAAAATGAATTTATGACAGCTTCTAGGAGACAACCCCAATGTTGATGCATGCGCTAAGGAGATATGATGCAATTGAGAGGGAACACACCTGAATAGAATTACAGATTTCTATGGGTTATTATAGATTAAGTCCTTTTAGAGGTAGAAAGGCTCAAAAACAAATTTAAACCAACCGTCCTTTAGCTTGTTAGGTAACTAGGTAAAAAAACAGCACTTACACATCCAATACATGAGTGTGCCATTGAGTCTCTTTCTGACCATCTGTTTGAAACAAATCTATTAACAGCCTTTTAATCCTGGTTTTGTCACAAAGCTCCTAAGAAATATATATGAATCGCTTTAGCTGGAACTCACCTCATTGGCCACATGTTTCCTTTGGTTCTTCTTTGTTTCATACTGTAAAGGAAGCATACAATGGCTTTTTGCATGTTAGAGAGCGGCTTTTAACAGTTACATTAGGGAGAGAGCCAGAGAGATTTTTCCATATGTGCTGAATAAAAAGCTTGCACAGGTTTTGACTTCTGCAGCTTTAAGCTATACATTTTTTTCAGCTAAATACCTAATGATAGACAAGCAATGGCAATAAGATGAGTTAAGATAAGAGATAAGAGGTTTTATTTGTCACATGCACAGTTATACATAGTACAATGAACAGTGAAATGCATTCTTTGTACCTGCAGCCAGTAGTAAAGAAAAACAAAATACTACTACAGTAAAGCAGTAGTGATTGCATATAACACAAAAGGTAAACAATATAGGTGTAAATATAAAACTAAGAAGAAAATAAAATAAAATATAGACTGTAAGATAACATATAAAATATAGACTGTAATATAACATATAAAATATAGACTGTAGACTCCAAGTGTAAAACTTAGAGGGGGGTAGCTTGTATATATACACACACATTTACAGTATTGAAAGCAGCTATGTTACGAGTAAAGTACAGTTTTTTTTTTTTTTAAGTCCGGTTAAGGCTCAGAGTTGAGCAGGCGGATGGCATGTGGATAGAAACTCTTCTTCAGCCTCTCAGTCTTTGTCCTCAGGCATCGGGAACGCTGACCTGATGGCAGTAGAGAATAGAATAATAGAATATAATAGAACAATTTTGCTTAAAGAGCCCCTTCAGACATGTATTAAAACACATACAAATAGTCTGCCTAGAACAATAATGTGTGTCTAATATATTTTTACTGCAAAAAAAATTTCCACATTAAAATTTAAAATTTAAGTGTAACTACACCCAGCAATTCTGGGGGCATGGCCTCAACACAGACCGGAGTGATTGACAGACTGATCACAGCAGTTTAGCAGGACCAGCGAGCTGGTAGACCGAGTTAACCAGCCATGTCAGACTCTCCATGTCTGCACTGGACACAAAGAGAGTCCGCTGGAGCTTTTACAGTTACTCAACCTTTCACAGAACTTTGTAAAAGTTGTTGCTAGCGGCTGTGACAGCTTAGAGAGACCCACTGTCCGGTATATGTGTGTGGGGGGCTGTCAGTGCATGGCATCAGGTTAACATTGCAGTCTGTTGGTGCTTCTGCAGCCGTTTAAAGTCCGGACCACTGCGACAACATAGGAAAAAACTAAGTAGAGTGTCAGCAAAAACCACCATAAATCCCTGTGACTGATGTATCACGATAAGTGTACGTTAGAAAATGAGTGTAGCGGTTCCACAGACTCCCACATAAAGCTAAGGCTGGGGGAGGTGGGGTGCCCTCCTCTGATTATAATCGCCATGACGTAGAGGCCCCCAAACGGTTAACACTGGATTTAGACGGCTCATGATGAAAAAAATAGAGGGCGTGTTGAGGCATTTTCATAATTTTGGTAATAATGTCAGTTGTAACACCAGCATTTATGTTTTTTATCATAGTACAGTCATATAATTCAGTTTATTGCTCTTTAAAAATGGATCTTCTTCTTCAAATCAATATACAAGGTTTTCCTGCTGGACACAAGATACCTCCTACTTGTATTTTACTTGCCGTAAAATACAAGTAGGAGTCGACCCTCGGTGTATGGGCACTGATGGATTCAAGTTTCATCACACTTGTATAAGTTGCATACTGAACCGGGATAGACTTCTAAACTATGTGTGATGTCACAAGTCATGATTGTAGGCCTGCCCCTTAAAATCCGATTTCCAGTGAGCACAGAGAAACTTTCCACTTTTTGCAGATGAATCTTCAAACATTCTTCTAGTGTCAAACTCTGCACAGACATCATTATGCACAGTGAAGCTCTAACTTCCAACGGTAGGAGCAAGAAGATAAACATATTTTTGAGTGGAGGGGGACTGTAATTTGTATGTGTAAATTCTAATTCTAATAAATTCTTTGTGTTGAATTCAGAGTACACATGTGACAATCACCAAAAACTAAAAAAAAACCTGTATTATCTCTATTTGTATTAAACCTAAGATTCTTTTATTATCTGTAAGTATAGTATAAATATACTTAGCCTATATATAATTCAATAGGAGCTCCGTCAGATTTAGAAATTACACTTTCTGCTGTAAAACAAAAACTCCACACTATCTCCTCTTCTATGTCTGGTCTTTATAGTTGCAGGCAGTATAACCTTACATACGTACAAAACCACCCTGAAGCCTACAGCATTTTAGTCAGCTGCCTGTAGACCTGATGGACAAGGACAAAATGGCATCTGAGATTTTCAGAAGAAATGTTGACAACACAGCTCATTATTGCAGTGCTGTCTGACAGCACGCTCACAAGTCTGGAGGTCAGAGCACCCTTGAGTGTACCACCATGAGGTTTGCGGTATGAGAGTAGATTTTTGTGGCACAGTAAAATGAATGGAACCCAAGGATGTCTGAGAGAGACAGGAAATAAAAAAATGATGTTATGTTTTGGAGAATGTTTTGCAAAGAAGAATGGGAATTAAATTGTAATCAGTGGGTTTGTACAATGCCAATTTATATAAAAAGATAAAAGATAAAAGAACCAAAACAACTTAAATTATTATTTTTTTTATATATATATATATTTTAAATATGTAATGAAATATAAAAAAACTGTTATGTAATCAGTCATATCTCACTGGACAGTCAAAAACACTGTTCAAACGATTAACCAAATAAACAATAAAGTCTTTTTGTTTTGTTTTATCTGAATGGCTAGCCAGTTGTTTTGTGTATGTCTATATTTAAATCCCCCATCAATCACCAGACAGCTCATGAGAAAATCACTCACTAGTACCAGATCCAATATAAAGTGTCTCGTCTTGTTCAGCCAAAGTACATTTTCTGAAGTGTCCCCAGGTAGAATAAAGATAATGAAAACTAAATAAATCAATTCACAGGACTGAGATATGCTCCTTAACATTTATTGAAGTGCAGAGTGTCAGAAGTAAAATCCTCACAGATGTTTAGAGATTAACAATGTCATTTAGTGTGTGGCAGCTAAAAGGCGTGGGCTCTTACAGTAAATAGCTCTGGGAAACAAAGTGGCACGTATGCCTTCTTGATGAAAGTCTTACATAAAATGACACATAAACCTAATGGAAGAGCAGGGATAGAGATATAGCTGAAGGTAGACGCACTAATGGTTTTTGGAGATTAGTGGACCCAGAAGGTGACTGTAATCTGTTGAGAAGACAATCCATTTTCTCTTTACCCATAGGACACAGATTTAATAGATAGTTAGTGTGGTCCACATTTCACTAATCACCTGTAATATCAGTTGATCACATTTGGCCCAATTGCTATTTCACTGTCAGGAAAATGTCAGCACCGCCATTTATCTTTTACTGTATGCTCCATTTGCAAGACAAGTTGGGTCGTTTTGAATTCCTCTTGTTTGTATGACATATTACATTTATTCAGCCTTTTTCAAGTAGTCCCTCCCTGTGGTAACCTTACTGTCCAGATGGCTTGTCACACAGAACCATCTGGGTGGTCGTGATTGCAAACTGTTTGGAAAAGTACAGGCACTTTCAAAAAATACTTGGCATGTGATTGGATGAACAACCATTGTTTTTCGAACAGTCACTTCACATACACGACGTCGCCCACACCTAATGTTAGACCCATCCATCACTGTCTGATGAGGAACTACCTGCCAGTACTTACTCATCAGACAGTGACTGCTCTAAACCACTGTGGTTCAAATCGTGGTCTTGCGGGTCCAGCTGCCTAGTTAGGTTTGAGGACATCTACCTGCAAAAACATACACAGAATTGGTCACATATTGTAGTCTGTTATGGGAGATAATGATATTGAACACCTAGTCACTAACATGGTTTATACAGTAAAACACATCAGCTGTCTGCAGTGGCAGTACACATGTGCGCGAGAACTGTTCCATCAAGAGCAGAGTACAACATAATTGGACACAGCAGTTTGAGGAATAATGAAAAAACCTGAATGTAAAAGGCAATAAATCAATTACTGTATTTCCTCTGCCAGTGTTGCTGTTCTCTGCTCCACTGAGTACATATAGTCCTATTAACATTATGATCTTGGTGACATCTTGACTTTGCATTGTGCTTTGGCAATATACTGTGTAGAGAAAAATTTTCAGTGACATTTGAGGCATTTTATATGTGTCATAGTGGAGACTAGTTATAGTGAGATGGTGGAGCTGTAAATAAGTAATTCTCAGACATTTTAGGTGTTTTTATATGTTGCTGTGTCAACATTCTGTGTCAAGTGAACCAACTAAACTCCCTGGTGTTTTGAATGATATTGAAGGCATAAAAGTTATAATTCTTAGTTTTGGTTAAACATTATTTTTTAAATATTTGTGTCTTGATGAAATTTAATGAGATGAGCTTAACGATCTTTACCATTTACATGTTTATATTTTAGGCATTGTGTTTAATTTGGATTTGCACATCATTGATATTTTATGAGTTTTATATTTGCACTCTTTTCTACTTTGTACTGCAACTGCTGCAACAAAAAAAACCCTTTGAGATAAATACAATTTTGTATCATCTTCTTATCTTGAGATCATGATAAGATAAGACATGAAATCAGGTAAGATAAGATGACATGAGATGAGATAAAGTGATGTGAGATGACATGACATGAGATGGGGTGAGAGTAGATTAGATGATATGACATGAGATCACAAAACATGAGATACAGTTACATGATATTACCTGACATATTGTGACATAAGATCGGATCAGATGCCATTGGATGAGATAAAATCAGGGATCAGAGATCACGGGACATGAGGTAATATGACATGATAACATGAAACTAGATGACATGAGTTGGGATTAAAGACATTTAAATATTACTCACTTTTTGGTTTGATGTAATAAGGTAATATTTACTCCTGTATATACCAGTTTTCCTTTATTCAACCTTTACTTACTTTTCAGGAATACAGTGTTTACGCCTGTTTGGCATAGTAACTAGCATGATCCTATTATTAAAAATAAATATGCAGACATGAATAGAATTATTGTAAAATAATTGGTGTCTTTATTATCTGGTTAAAAACCATTAAGGTCAACAGAACAGAACACAGATTTCTTCTGATAATATATTCATTCCTATTATATTCTTCTTCTCAAAGCTCAGCAGTTGCACTGTTTCAAGGCAGTTTAACTGTATAATCCAAATGTACATATCCCCTAAGACCACATAATGATGAAACATACACTCAACACCCAACACCCTGCAGTCCAATTGCAAATACTTGCAAATACAATCTGTTTCTTGTCCTAAAGAAGCTCTTTGCCAATGTCAACCTATTATTGAACAAGCAGTTGAGAATGATTTGTATCACCAGTGTGTTCATCATCCTCAATGCAACTACATTCAGTTCAAGGTCTCTTCTGTCTCCTCTTCTCAAGCTGTTGATCTGTCCCACATCGCAGAGCTGCTGCTGCAGGAGAGTACTTCGCCCCAGAGGCAGCTCTACATATTCCTGCTGGCTCTTTGTTAGACTTTTTTCCAGTAAGCCCTCTATTGTCACTCTGCTGTCATTCAAGTCCACTCAGTCCAGCTATAAAGCATGTGTATCTTTGCACTTGTCAGTGTATTAGATTTCAGCTTCCATGGTTGCATTGTGTCTGCAAAAATATGAATGCAAAACAAATCTTGCTTGTAAGTTATTGTTATTCTGTTTTTTTTCTTTTCGGCAGTCTTGCTTTGACAAGGCAATGCTAACTGTGAACTTCTAAATTTTTTAGGAAAATCTTTCAAAAAGGATTCAACATACTCTTCTACGTATAGAAATATACCTATATGGCAACATAGCAAGAATAAGAAAATCACTCACAGAAATCACTTTTTCATTTCTAAACCAATAAAAGATGCACCCTGAACTCTACATCTTTTGTGGCTTTTTCTGCTTTCATGGCTGTATGTAGTTTACTAAAGTAATGCTGTGATCCTTTTGAGATTTAATATGGTGTATTAGTATAGGTGCAAATGTGAGGAGATAAAAGAAGGCAGTGAGTCAAGGATGTGGGTTTCCAACACTGTCATGGAAGGTTTCTCAGTTTCAAATTTCCAGGAGCATTAAAAAATGTCTCTTCCTCGTCATTCATAAATTTAAACTTACAAAAGTCACATCTAGGATAAGTAAACAATTGCAAGAGAAAGACTGGCAACAGAAACAGCCGCTTTTTTTTTATAGCATTGATGATATATAAAGTAGTTTGATCTCTGTAAAAGACATGATGATTACTGGATACAGTAATAATGTTCCAAACCCAACAAATAGTGTCTTTAGCCCTTTCATCCATTTGAGCATGCAATCCAAATGGTTTGATAATTTGGTTTATGAATCAACTGCTTCTGCTGGTTAAACTCAGTGATACAAGAGTCATATTTGATTCTAGATTGAATTCCAGGTACTCATTTTAGATGCAAAAGTCCACAGGATGTGTTTTTCTCATTTCTAAAGAAAAATTGACAACTGACATCCTGCACTGGCTCTTGTGGCTCTGGCTTATGGCCTCATTCTACGGTACTGCTATTACCTAGGGTCAGAATACAGCAGTCAGACTTTTCACTTCAAATTGAGAAAACATCCTATAACCTACATCTAGTAAGTCTACATGGGTTCATTTTAATTCAGATTTCTAGGAACTTAATGGGACATTTGTAGCACAGAAAAAGGACACAACCAACTTGAGGAACTTGGCATCATTAAAAAAGTACTTTTCTGTATACATTTATGGTTGAATACTTACTTAATTAATAAATCAGTTAACACAGTATTATAGGACCAGTGTGTAGGAATAAGTGGCATCTGGTGATGAAGTTGCAGATTGCAGCTCCCGTGCTTCACCCTCTCCCTCCAAGCACAAAGAAGAAACTAAGGTGGCCGCAAAATGCATGAAAAAACATAAGCTGTCGTATCTAGAGCCATGTGTGTGGTTTGTCTGTTCTGGGCTACTGTAGAAACAACAAGAGAGATTATACACTAATGAAAACAAAAAAAGTTATGCAAAATATATATTCCATTTCTGCTAACAGATCATCTTAAATTGTACACACTGGACCTTAAAATCCTATTTTAACTCTATATGTAGTTATTATTATGCAATTCAAGGCACTTCGTAATTGCCTACATGGTCCAATTATGGTCCCATTATGGTCTATATATGACGTCTCTGGGACTATATAATTGTATATAATTATGTAGTTCCGATTACTGGTTCCTAGATGTCACCTGGAGGTTTTAAAGATTTTCTTTAAAATATTTCAATGTCATGTTTATTGGGATGTATAAAGGACCTGGCATATGCCTGGTTTTATACCAGTGGAAAATTCTTTGTGTACGTACTTTTTAAGTTTTGCCAGTACGCCTTCTTTCAGTATGAAAACTGTGCAGTCTTTTATACACAAGGCCCCAGATGTTTTAGGAAATTACTTTTTCAAAAATTCGAGGATGTATATTTGAGCCCATTTTAAAAAATGTACGTCTTCTGTAGGAACCAATGTTCGTTGGCCTGAGAGCCACAGAAAGGAAGTATAAGTACTGAGAGACGGAACATTATTTGTTGTTTTGGTCATTTTATGGAATAGAATACAATATCATAAGCCTTATCAGACACAGAAGACTGAATAATAAATCATAAATAACATCAATTTTCTGATCAAAAGCAATATTTTGTAAACGAAGTTAAAGCTCTACTCAAGGTAGAGTGTGTTTTCCTCTCACAAAACCTTCACTTACCCCTACAGTGTAAGAATAATCATTATGAACAGATTGTCACAACATTCTGTCTTGGAACTCCTTATTTTTATTTCTCATTAGCAAACTGTCAGAAAATGTCTTTTTTTTCAAACAAGCAGCAAAGAACATTGGTAGGACCATATGTTTACCCATATTTTTTTCACATACAAATATCAAAGTATATCATATAGGTGGTGGTTGAACTGTATATAAACATATATTTATGTATCAAGACAGACATGTTCACACATGAAAACACTTTTCATTTCCTCACATCCGTCTTGTGGTGATTGATTGCTGCCTGTTCGGTGCAATCTATTTGCAGATTAGCAATGAGCCAGAAATAACAAACACCAATATCGTCAAAATAATCAGAAAGATATATAGAGTATACACTGCACTGCATACACGTCATGGCTCTATCGTGAGGTATTCTTCTTTTCCTTCAATCCCTGATGCTGGTTATTTGCCTGCTCTTTGTAGTGTCATTGAGAGGGCTTTCATAACCATCACACATGAAGACAATATGTGTTCCTGTTTAAAGAATGAGCTGCTTGGAGAACCATGGTGAATTATCTTCAGTAACACACCATAATTGAAAGCATGCATAAGTAGTACTACTGAACCACACACACCGTCATTAATATAACACAGAAAATACTTATTTCTTTCTTATATTTTGTTAGGGAAAGCAAGGATTACATTATCATTATTATGATTTATCAAATAATCATAGACTTTAAAGGTGCCATGTGGTGTTTTCTCTCAGCAAAACGCAATGTGTGTGCATTAGGTCTAACAAACTTGTTGAGTGCAGGTCCTTTCTCATAAAACTGGCGCAAACCCATAAATATTTTAAAAATCATGAATTTTTTACATCCATGTTTGCTTAGGTTTGTTGGTGCATTGCCACATTCCTTGGGGCAGCACCGCTAATAATGGCTGATTACGGTGTATGTGTGTCCTCTTTGTGACTCTTAAAAACATTGCTCCATAGCGCTACTAGTGGTCGAAAACTCCACAGGGAACCTTTAAAATGTTGGCACTTAACACATCACGTACTGTAGCCTGCCAAATATTGAACAGAAAAAATTAAATGGCAATTATTTTAGTAAGAATATTGTCAAATAATAAAGAAATACACAAACAAGAGTGAATATAATATAATAATATAATTAATTAATACAAGGATTTCCATCAAATGATTTTTTTACAATGAATATTTATCAAATATATGCACTCTTAACTGTACACATTTATGTTATCCTGCTCCAGTTTCATCATAAGCACGGTTCAATAACATGTCACATGTTGAGGTAACAATTCAAATGTAATTATATGTGGAAAAAGGGCAAAAACCCAATAGTATCAAGAGATAACACTTAGATCAATGCTGTACATCCTTGACAAAGCTATTACCTTTGTAAAATTATCATTGTGCGAGAAAGCCAGGCCTGCGCACAGCCATGATAGCTACTCCAAAGTTCTCCCACTGTAGCAGAGCATAATCGACATATAGTACTGTTATGTAGAGGAGTCATGTTCATGTGGTTCTGAAAAAAGACAGCACATGGCCCAGTGTAGAGCAAAAATGGATATTAAGTATAGATAAATATATATATATATATATATATATATAAATCCACATTTGATTCAACTGATGGTGAATCTCTCCCACTTTTTAATGTTTCAGCGTTCCCTCTTTATGTACCACAATATGCATATGATATGTGCTCATGCATTCTGTTGGTATGGTAAATCTCATTTAATTTTGTCTGCACTTTTTTTCCCCCCAAATCCCACTTCTGCTAATAAATGTAACATTCTTCTCTTTGACATGGCAGTTTTAAGTGTTCAAATTCCATAGTCCCCCTGTGAGGAAGCAGAGAACAGGAGAGCACATGGAGGCTTTCCAAATTAGCTTCCAATCCTCTTCCCCTGCCACTCCATGTCACAGCCATTGGCCCAGCACAACTGTCTCGGGAAACTAGAACATGCACTTTGACTGGAGGAAGCTGATACTGTTCTCATCGCACTGCTTTGCACTTCGCCCTTGAGATGTGTGCTATTCTAATCTGGGTATCTTAAATTACCAAAGATGCCACAGGCCTTCTTTCTTCCTGCAACTTTAAAAACTTCCAAGAGTAAGAGTAATGTTCAGTGAACTCCTTAATAAAAGCCTGATCGAACTGCGCCACTGTGCCATTCATTGAATGTCACCGGTGTTACATCACCTGCAAAGAGAGAATATGTGAGCAACAAAAACACAATCCAAGGTTATTTCACATGAGAGACTATTATATTTTGTTTTTTGTCTGTGCTCTTCTTTTCTCTTTAAACCAGGTGAGGATCAGCTGGGGGTGAGGGGTATTGTTTAATAATCAGTAAGATTTTCATGACAACACAGTTTTTGATACTATCTATAATAGCCATTCAGTATATTAACATTCTGTAGTTACCTCTCTATGTATTCATTTTCATTGTTCATGGTGAGTCTGCCATTTCCGTGCTGGATTAAAATTCTCCACACACTCAAGGCATTCACTGGAAACGATGCATGCATGTAAACCAATGTACATTTTTGTAATTCTATCTCATTGATATCAGCCTCACTATTTATTTTTTATTTTCTATTTATTTATTCTTGCAGGGGGGTAATGGAACCAGTAGGAGCAGCCACAGTGAGCTGTTAGGTGAACAACTGCAGGCTGCTACACCTCCAACTCTTCAGCAAAGTAACCAACTTTACCATGCCTGGTTTTAGTTTGGAAAACTTTATTAAAATAATTTTGTTTGGCTGCACTGTAAACAGATACACTAGTTGCTGTTTTGGTGTATTTCTGATAAACTAGTGTGCAAACTTCACTTGCTATTACCACGGTTACCGTGGGTATCGCTAAATCTACCACTGAGAAAGGATTGCAACTTCAACAATAAAGGATGTTTTTTTCCGAAACCTTTATTGTTGCTTATTTAGTCATCAATATTTAAGGTTATAGAACAGTTCTTAGGATTTTTAAACCCAGATTGTGGGAACTATTTTTTTATGTACACCATAATACACATTCATAACGGATTGCAGGTACATTCAGCCTGTTTTTCATTGTCCTTGAAATGCAATATATGATTCTCCAGAAGCCTCAGATCCTCTGAAAGTGCACTGCACAGTCTCAGTTTGTCTAAATCTGGGATACCTTTTCCAGGTCCTCCATGATGAGATCCTGTTCTTTGATATCACTTCTACTGGCCAAGCACCCTCCTTCCTGACAAAAACACTTCCCATTCCCCACTAAGCCTGATCTGACTCCTGAGCCTGATCTACTGAGGGCAACCGGCTGGACTGGGAGCACAGCGTTCCCCCGGATCCGATGGGAGTAGGTCTTCTGGCGCTCAATGTCAGCAGTGCACAGCTGGAATTTGAAAGCAGCCTGAAAGCCTCTGCGGAAGTTCTCATTGAAGAACCCATAGATGATGGGGTTGACACTGCTGTTGAAGAAGGCCAGCCAGTGAGCTAAGGGATACACGTAGATGTTAATGACACGATACTGGTGCTCTGTCAGACTGGCATAGTCACTCAGCATCATCAGCGTCCACAGGGGAAGCCAGGATAAGATGAAGAGCAGAGCCACAACCAGCAACATCATTATCACCCGAGTCTTCTTTTTTGAAATTGTGTGACGACCCTCCATGCTCGATTTGTTGTTGCCAATGCCTTGCCCAGACCCAATTCCACTGCCCCTCATTGGAGGAATAGTGGTTTTTGATAGAGTGAAGCCGATGCGGGCGTACATGATGACAATGAGGCTGAGAGGAGCGAGGTAGATGTTAGCAAAGAGGACAGTGGTGTAGATCTTCCGCATCTCCTGATTTGGCCAGTTTTCCCGGCACCAATAGAAAGGGCGAGTGTCGTTGTTGTGGCCAAGGACTATCCGCACCCTCTGCTCCTTTGTGACCTGAAGCATAACCCCAGAGGGACACATGATGGACACAGCCAGGACCCATATGATGACGATAATTAGCTTTGAGGTGGCGATGGTCAGTTTCTGCTTGAAAGGGTAGACAATGCAGCGGAACCTGACACAAAGGGGATTGGAGGAAATGCATAAAGTAAAAGAACTCTCTTAGGATCACACACACAAGCACATAATAGCCAGTGATGTTATAACAACACTCACCTGTCAACAGCTATTGCCACTAGAGTGAACACGGATGCTGACACAGATATGCCTTGAACCATACCGCTTAGTTTGCAGACTACACTGCCAAATGGCCATCCTGCAGGAGAGAGAAAGGATGCTAAAATTGTATGAAAACATAAAAGAAAATCATGAGTGAATGAATAATTGAAATGCTAAAATGACTTCTAATAGGCAAGAATCAGACTTGCTTTCCCTTTCTATTGCCTTAGAATTTCCAAATCAAAGCCAATAAGAGAGGAAGAATTATAATATTTTCTGACCTGTTATGATGTTGTCCACTAGTGTGGTTGGCATGCAAAAGATGCCAACAAGCAGGTCACTGATTGCGAGGTTGAGAATAAACAAGTTAGTGACTGTCCGCATGTTTTTGCTGCGCAGCACAATGAAGCACACCACCCCGTTGCCCACCATGCACACCACGAAGATTAGCAGGTAGGAGACGGTGAAGACTGCAGCCACAGAGGGCTTGTGGAGGTAGAAATCAACATAAGTGATGTTCTGGTGGGTCAAAGGGTTTTCCTGCAATCTTGAGAAATTGGAAGGGTTCAGGCCCTCCCAAGTAGTGTTGAGAACCGTATTCTGTGTCATGGTGATATCTGAATGGAAGACAGACAGAGAATTAGACACAGGCAGAATAAAACATGGATGTGCTCAGCATGCATGTGTTCTGTGTTACACATCCAATATCCTCTGATACAGAATCAACCAATTAGGAAGCTGAACATAATTACACACATCCTCTCAGTGGGAGTGCAATCCTGCAGACCAGAGGAAGGAATCAAGTGGCAATTACGTAAAACAATTGAACCTATCCAAAAAGTCAATAGTCCAATTTTTGTGTCTTATGATTATTGTGGTGACTTGATTCAGTCAAGGGTATGCTCTCTCACACTCTCTAATAACAACATGCTGACCAAAATGACCAATCTGTTCTGAGAGCAGGGGGAAAGTGTGGTTGATCGCTTTGGTTACATGATCAATCATCCAAATCCAGCATTCTGGGAAGAAAATGAGGTCACTATTGTGATTACTACTTACATGATGGGTAAATTTTACACATCTTGACTTTGATTTCTCAAATTTTCTGCAGATTAAGACCAGGCTTCCTGCAGAATAATTAAGTTGAATTCAACTTGTGCCATTTGTTTGATGTATTCACTTCTTGCAGGTCAACATCTGTGCAACTAAAGGATTGCCGAATCAAAATGCAGCCTTTTTCGTGTGAAAATTGTGTATGGATAGATCAAAGTAGGCCAGGTATACTCAGTGGTGAATTTGAATTGATGTCACGTTATGAATCAATAATTAACATTTTAATAAATAATTGCATACATAAAAAATTTAATAACTTCTGATAAAATGTAATAGAATTTGCTTCAAAAATTACCCGGTGAAATTAATTATTCTCTAAACCCCTCAAATTAATTTTCATATCTAAACTGACTGTGCTGCTGTATTTGTGTTCGACTCAGATTCCCTCTGCAACCTTTGTGTTTCTCAGTCTTCAAAAAGATAATCCAAGGAAAGGAGAATATGTCATTATAGCTGCACTGCTAAGTTCCTGTCTCATAAAACACATACAACACATAAACACTCATTATGCTGCTCATTACTGCAAAAACCAATCAAGAACTGAATGTTATACTCTAAGTCTAGCATACATGTGGAATTCAAACCATCTGTGGATGAGAGAAGATCAGTCTGTCTTTTAATCAGCGGAGCTTTGGAAGAAATTATGGATTGTTTCCCTTGAAACTACACAATTGTTGTTCTTCTAACAATTACGTGGATGACTGAGAAAATGTTGGAGCACAATTTTATAAAATACATCTAGGACCAAGAATCAATTTCTGGAGATCCATACTTTAACTGAGCTTTATATATTCCTAGAGATACAGAGAAATCAGACATTTTTACCGCTCTAAGTTAAGTTACTATACTTCATAAACAAAATAAAAATAAAGATAAAATCACGCCAAGTAGATATTTTGTTCAATCTTTCTGTGATAACTGGAGGACAGACAGTTCAATTTAACTGTAAAAAAGTCTTTATTTTTTCTTAGAAAATACCCTATTTTTAAACTATATGCATAATCAATTAATGATGGCAATGGGATGGAAAATGCCATTTTTTTCCAGAGGCAGATTTTCCCAAACAATTCTACGCTAGAAACTTATTTTCTTACCTTATAGAAAACTGAAAATCGGAGTCGTATTCCTTTCCTCTGTCTTTAGAGATGGTTACATCCGTTTGACAGAAATCATTCAGAGCAAAAAGCAGTGCGCTCTCATCCCGACATGAGACCCTGTGCATCTGCTCAGTCCTCCTGCCAGGCAGAGAATGCTGTAGTGCTTATAGATGACAGAGAGGAGATGAGATTCACTGGGGAGAGATGTGCTGGGAGGGGTGCAGGTGCTGAGAGCAATGCATGTCTGGAGGCGTTGTGTGAATTGAATATGGTGTATATAGCTGTCACCTTATGACAACTCAATGAGTGGCACAGGTTGGGCATCCGAAGAGACTCCGACGCCTGTTTCCTTTGGCATCAATAAGTCAAATAGGTGTTGGGGAATGTCATTGTTCATCTTGGATCAACCCTCAAGCTAGCAAGTATTAGTCTGCCTCAGTGCTCACCCCTGCACTAATCAGGTCTTGCAAAAGTGAAGTCTCACCTTTTACTACTCATATCTAAGTCTAAGCGGTGCAGTGAAGCCTCTGCAATTGACTTAATCAAACTGCAGAATTTTAATTGGGTTTAAAGTACATGTTGGCTAAAGCATTTCCATCAATGCAGGCTGCAGCACGTCCCACAAATTATAGATGCATAGATTATGATGACCTGCGCAAAATAAACACAATAATGGCAAACCAGAATGACTAATGGCATGTGTGAGAGGAGACTGGCTCGGATGATAAGCACAGGGAGATGATGGAGTGAGAAGCTGGAGTGAGATTTATTGAGGGGTCAATATCTGATCAATGCAGGAGCGAGAGGTGAGAGGTGAGAGGTGACGACCGATTGAGCAGAGTGATACGGACCAGTGTGGAGCAGGTTGAGTTAAGTGAGTTGATACTTGATAAGAGGATGGCTGCTGCTTGGCTTGAGGAGAAAAGAAGATAGAGTGGAAGAAACAACAAGGCTGCTTCTGTGGTTGCCATACAAAATAGTTAATTACTGTCAGTGCCGACGCAGAGAAAACCCTTTAAGCTACTGTAAATGTAGTTGCTGCAGAATGCTTAATTAACACGTTCAAATGCCTTTAGCATAAATCCTGTCAAAACTGTAGGGACTCTCTCTTTAGAGAGAAGTGAGAGGGAGGAAACATACTGTCGGTTAGAGTTTGTCTGAAGTATGTTAGACGGGGAACTTTAAAATAGAGCTTTCAGGGTGTACTGAAATTTGTCTGCCACATTAAGTTACAAGTGTGTGTGTAGGTGTGTGTGTTTTTGGGTCAAGGACATGGCGAATATCAACGATGCAAAAGTAACACATTTTCAAAGTTGCTCAACTTTTCCCATCTTTGCATTTTCCAGCTCACTGGGGGTTAGTCATTGTTAAATAGTACTAATTATACACACTCCAACACACACACCACATACATATAATATACATGCTAGAAAAGGGCAAAAGCAGCCGGCTCTTTCATGCAGTTTAATGATTGCAAGACTATTGTGTAGTGATCATCATCAACAACCAAGTTCCCATTGTTGTTGTTGTAAGTAAAATAAAATAAGAAATATCAAGCTGGAATTGTCTCCCCCTCTCCTTCCCCAAGGCTATTGGCCGATCACAGTTTCTTACGGTGCTCTTTTTTTCTTCCATGGCTGCCTGCACTCATCCCTCCAGGCTACAATTCTGCTTTGTGTCCTGTATCTCCCCCTTCGGTTGGAAAGTGCTGATGTCATAATGTCTCTTGTAACTCATCATTACTTTTCACCTGAGTGACCTCGGCACGGGTGTTTGATCTGTGCTTGGGCCCATCTAGATTTTATTGGCAGCGTGTTGAACAAAACATTTTTCATTCAACTTTTTGATTATGTGATGTATAGTATGCAAAAAAAGATTCATTTAGTCTGTCCTCAGATGAAAATCCACAAAACAAGGAGAGGGGAAAAGAAAAAGAGACTATATGAATTTATAAAGCCACAGGAGGATATGAGGAGATTTAAAAACTTCTCTAATTCTCTACTTCTCAGTTCTGTTAAAACTTTGACAGGAGCATCTGAAAAAGTTCTTGCTGATCTACTGTCATTGTAAGGGAATGAGAAAGTAGTAAATAATGCTGCTGTTAATGAAAAAAAAAACCTTTTTTTTCTCTTTGTCAATGTCATAGCAATAAAACCCATGAGTTAACCTATAGATTTGTTATATTTGTATTGTAAAATGCATGGCCTTGTATCATAGCTTAACAAACTATAGCAGCATAAACCTTTATGCAAGCTAGAACTATTCAGCTAAAACTGAAAAACATATAATACTATCTGTGATACAGTGAACAACAGAAAATAGATATTGACAACAGCACCGTTCACACAGCAGGAAGGTCATTAGTTTCCCATCCAGCTGGGATCTTTCTGTGTCGAGTTTTCTCCCAGTATCTGTGAGGGTTTCATCCGACTCTGCTAAACTGGGAACTCCACATACATTGTCCATGTTTGTTTGTCTATATAACCCTTTTCAGACACTGCATATAGCATTGCTTGTTTCACCAAGCATCAAGCTGTTCAAGACATGAGTATTTTTTTAAGAAAATGTTCCTTACTGCTTAATTCAGACATGGCATGGAGTGTTTTTGTTCTCTCGCAGGCTGCATCAGTAATGGGTTTTAAAAAACGTATTTTGCAGCAGAAGCCTTAATTAATGACCACTCTGAGCGTGAGGGGTCACTTGTCTCCACGTTTTTATGGCCCATTTGGACCAGGAAAAAAATAGATAAAAATAGGCATGATTAGAATAAAATACTCAGGTCAAAATGTTGACTTGTCTCATAATTTTTGTTTTCTGACTTAAAACATGAGCTTTTTTGTTTTCGTCACTTCTATTTTTATTATTTTTTCCCTTTTCCTGCTTCCATATAGCTTGACGTTGTGGCTTTTTCGTAATAGTGACTTGAATACTTATTCAGAGACCAATGTTTAAATCTGCCATCGCATTTACATTAAGATCTGCATGTCTGAAAGGGCCTAATGTGTTGCCGTGGTGATTGACTGGGAACCTGCTGGAAACCCATCCAGAGTTACCCCTATTCCTATGCATTGCATGCTGGTGTAGGCTCCTGACTTTAAAAAAAAACATACAGTTACTGTAGGTTGTTGATATATGATAACCCACCTTTCTGTGCAGGTCAATGTTTAGGCATGCCCAACATTTGACTTTGTTAACTGTTTTGCTTGATAACTGAATGTATAAATATGGCCATGACTGACAATGACCAAGAAGCTATTGTCTGATATTGAAACAGTTGGTTTAAGTGGAGACGATGCATTGTGCAAGTCTTCTGTTAATAGATTTATTATTTTTAAAACTTTATTCAAGTAAAAGCAAAGAAGATACACTTTAAGTATCAAAACACTCACATTACGCAGAACGGTCCCTTGTCGTGTTTCGAATTATTATCACTGAGTAATATGTAAGCAGCATTTGCAGCGAGGTGGAGCTCATTTCATCAGCTTATTTTACTGTTAGACGTTTAATCTATAAGAATGCATCATGATATAGCATACATATTGTACAACTAAAAACAATATTTACAACTGTATAAAGCAGCAAAAAGTAGAAATATTCATCTATCAAATAGAACAATAATTACAGGCCTCATGAGTCGAAAAGAGCATTTGCAGCACGGTTTTCTGCTCCGTTTACCTTACTATTAAACTGTCTAGCTCCCCCTGAGAACTAATTGAGACATGTTTTTTCACACCATATCCTTTGCTTTATTTGGATTGCACATACATACATTTGGCAATGCTTTTGTTTTCTTTTACACATTGTAATGATAGTATAATTACACAGCATTCTTGTTGTCATCAGAAAAGTCAGGCCACCGAACCTGAGCTGCACTGTTTGTGCTGTGGACCACCCTCGTGATCCCTGCAAACATCACTCCTGCAAAACTTTTCTTTTAACATTATGTGTATATGAGAATTCCAATAGATAATTATTAATTAACTGACATATATCAACAAGAAATGCAGAGAAACTTGCAGACAGAAACTAAAATTAAATCATTAATATAGAGTGGTTTTTAGATGTGACACTGTGAATAGCAAATTCATGATTGCCTTGGCTGGAAAAGAAAAAGACATTTTATTTAGAAAAAAAAAAAAAACGGACTGCATGTTAACACCCAGGGGGAAAACACACTAATGGCTACTCTCGAATGAGATATGACACAGTCAGCAGAGCCTGGACAGACAATCACAGGACATTGTTATTATGAACCTTGGAGACCATGTCATGGGAGGGATGGACAGTGTGTGTTGAGAGCCAGCGGGTGCACTGTCAGTTTATTAAGAGTGTTAAAGCTGTTAGGGGAAGAAGCTACTGCACAGAGCATCTATTTCTACTCCAGGAATAAGTTGTTCCGAACTTATAGTTTTCACATGTTCAAAAAGGTTATTAATAATATACTTTGATAATAATGTATTTTACTTACCACTCATCTGACCAGACTGCTGTACTACACTGCTTTGGTTATACTGATAAGATCTTGACTCAGAGATCATGTATATCACATATATTGTCAGAAGTCCATCCAGCTGTACCCACTTATTCTTTGCAGGGTCACAGGAGGCTTAATAAATGTCGTTATACAGTATAAAAACTGTGCAGGATATATATTTGAGAGTAATAGATGATATGAACATGTTAAAGCATGGTGTGTATTTTAAACTGTAAATGTATAATTTACCACTTGTATGGATGGTTTAGTCTTTTGGCATACAGTGTTCGTTAGCGCCTACGGGGAGTAGTTAGATAAGGTTGTGTCCAGGGTGTGATGTATCTGCAGTGATGTTTCCTGTCTGTTTCCAGACTCTGGAGATGTACTATTCCTGACCGAAGGGCATGATGGCGCCAGTGATTTTTCTCTGCAGTCCTGACAGTCCTTTGTGGTCTGTTCCTGTCCTGTTTCGAGGCCGATCCAAACCAGACTGTGATTGATAACCACACACCAGACTGGATGATTGCAGTGCAGAACTGGATCAGCAGCTCTTGAGTAGTGTTGGGGGAGCTCCTCCTGAAGCCCACTGTCATCTCCACAGTTTTGGGAGTGATAATTAATCTAAATTAATGTTAATAATTTTGTTCTCTCTTCACAGAGGTTAAATCACACACAGATACCAACCATTAAGGACATTTCAGAAGATAAAAGTGCTCTGCATCCCAAGCTTAAAGTCTTGCCTCATACAGGTCTTTGACAATTACCTCAGCTATCCACTATGGAACCTATATCTTATATAACTTGATGGATTATTAGAAAGTGAAAAACTAAAGAGTATTTATTAATGGAGTACCAACATTTATAATTATAGGACAAAGTGTGCCAAAAGGATTTTTCACAACCTAGCCACCGAAAAGTTGTTCTTAATTCTGATAATGCTATTAGTTAGTATTATTAAATGGTTTCCAAAACATTAATAAAGCCAGTTAGAACGCATAAACCCTGGGGTGGTAGGGTGGGTAAGGGTGGTAAGTAGAACCAAAGTCTTTGAGTACTCATCCTTTTGTCATTTTAAATCAGAGTACACATACCTCCTGCACACATACATTACATTAATTTAACTAAGGCTTCCTCTGTGACAGTTCATAACCAACAAGAGATGATCAGAGATCAGTCTTTTTTATTAAGAATGGAAATGTGTAGAAATCAAATACAATTACAGAGCTCCAATGTCTTTATAGTGAAGTGAAGTTATTGGCAGTTGTCTTGGTGGATTGCATTATATTCTAAGGTTCATGGTATGTCAGTCCACCTTATCCTCAAAAAGGCATTGCAAGACTATTGCATTGCAAGATAACGGGTTTATAATATTGTGGAGAAGAAAAAAACATTTAAAAACCTTTCAGTATAATGCAATTCAACACCATACGACTGCAAAGTGCAGCCTCAGACCATTCTATTGCATTAGATTGCATCACATTGTACAGGTGTTTCTATTTTTCTGTCTCAGATGTTGTTGGACATGTTAACCACTGATGTCAGCAGAAATTGACTTAATCAGGTTTTTCTATTTGGGTTTAGGCATGTTTGATACCTTCAGAGCAATTGTGAATGTACATGTGCCTTTGTGGAAAGAGTTACTGCTGCCCCCTTGAGCCAAATTATAATGCAGCTTGCATTAAACACCATACGATGCAAAAAATACATATTTACATATTGTATGCGCTGGTTATGGATTTGCTAGATTTACTATTGTTTACATAGTGAAATGTTAAACTGTATACCTGACATTGGCAGTATTCAACAGAATGTAATGTTACAAATCTGTTATTACCCTGATGAAGAGGTTCAGGATGTTTTAAGGACACGTGGGTAATCCCTTCCTGAGCTCTGACGTTCACACCATCACTCATATTCAGTTACTCGGGCAACACCTGTAATATCCAATAATATTAACCCGAGCAAAACACATTGACGTGCTCTCCCATGCCAGGAGTTAATTATTACACATTTTTTTCCTCTTGGCAATGACAAGAACACAGCGGCTCAGAGTAATGAGCCAATTAGTTTCATTGCAGCCGACTCAAGTCCTGTGATCGCGGAAACTATGCAGCCTTCCTTTCTTATCTTTGCTGTGAGACTGAGCACTTGCAGCAGAGTGTGATGATGGTACTTACAGCTTAGCTCTTTAACCCAATTCATCCCCTTAAAAACCACACGTGTACTCCGCGTGTCTCCCAGACCTATTGTTGTGGCACTGGCAGGAGTCTAAAAACACACTGACTTCTTAACTGACATGTATGCATGCATAAAATGCACATTTAGGAGTAAACCCTCTGTATGTGGTCCGGATCATATCTACATGTCAGAACACACAACATTGTTTAAAAGCTCCGTCTGTCATTTGAAAACATCCATTGGGTGCTACATGGTCCAAACTCTTATGATAGAAACAAAACACACAAACAACAATACATTTAAGAATCATTTGGACTGTTTTATTGCTCTCATTCAAAACACTGCTCCATAAAAATAAAAAAAAAAAAAAAAAAAAAAAACACACTGATATCTGCTTCCTTCTGAGTAACCTATTGTTATTGAGTACATAAGATGCTTGTATAAAATTGGTTTCAGAGTTAGAACATGAAAAATATTACATCAGTTGTGGAATCAGAACCGCAGCCCAAAAGTCAAGATGTACAGATCACAGAACAAAGTGGAAGACAATGTGGTTTTTACATTTTTGGTTCAAAGTTTAACAGTCTTGAGCTTCACATCTTGACAGCATATTGATGAGATTGTGAAAGCATTAATTAAAGCCCTTATGTGCACTACAAATCAGAAACATCACTGATTTTGAATGTCTTCAATGTTCTTCAAGGAATATATGTACATTTCAAATGATTGAGATGCATTACACACACACACACACACACACACACACAGATATGCAATCATATCCTAAAATCAACTGAATCAGTTTAAGTTACAGTGTATACTTCAATCAGCAAAAAAAGCATGATCAAGTCATTTGAATAATACAGTAAAATTTAAGACATTGCTCATCAAACTGTCACTAAATGGAATTTAGATAATGATGCATTGAAAATGGTGTCCAAGCAAAATGTCGATTTTAAAATTAAGCTGTTGCACAAATACCTTTGACCCTGTACACTACAAAGCGATACTCCCAGGATTGGAAGTCACAACATTGCATTGCCTCACAGTGATTGTTGATTTGCATAAAAAACAAAAACAAACATTACATAATAAAAAATAAAAAAAAGATGGACATTTATCACATTAACAGCTTTTAAATAGGATCACATTTTAAAAGGAAAATCAACTCAATTAGGTTTTTAGGGTTGAGTTCACAGTTAACTGTGTGAGAACATTAAACTGCATTTGTTCAGATGGGTAAAAAAGGACAGGCTGTAACTTTTTCCTCCGACTTTGGTATATGTTTTATTGATGGTCTTATCAGATAATTTGCTGTTGGGAAAAAAAAAAAAAAAGTAAAATATAATTGTGATGGAAATACCCTTTAAAACACTGCAAAATCGTACATAGTTATTTCATATTGACAAACAAAAAAAAAAAAAATACAATATTTTAAGTGTCACAGGGAAAAAGGGAAGTCCAAGTTAAGATTCAGAGATCCTATGCAGTGCCAGTTGAAAAAAATAAATCAGTGTTTGATCTCAAAGAATTGCACGACAGATGTTTTTAAAATATAATGCCTGGCACCTACAGGAAAATAAGAGGTAGAGCTAAATACAGGTATAATACATCTACATCTCCCTTAAACAGGGAAAAGACAATCGAGTGGATACAGACCACAGAAAGAATATCCTCAAATTTGGACAAATGGGGGAAGTTAAATGGTAAAGTCATACTTAAGATTCAAACAGCAAATTATTTTGCTAAGAGTTTAAATATAATAAATATAGAAAAAGGGGGGGGAAAAGAAAGATTAGGAAACAAAAAGAGAAGTTCAAGTCTGTATGTCGCTGAACCATTTACTTCTTACCATACTGAGACATACATGGCATTCTTACAGTATCTTCTGGATGTGTTTTATGAATATGCAGCCTTAGATGGGTGCTTGATAAATAATGAATATACCCATAAATACAAAGTCAATGTCCGCTCATGACAGATGACTTTTTGTAGGCCTTTTGTTCACTACAGGTTAAAGAGGATGCGTATCCCCCTGTGCTCGCCTCCAAATGCAGTACCTCCACTAAGTTTTAACCTAAGATTCCAGTAGTCATGACAAACTCTACAACAGAAAAAAAAACCCCTACCATATAAAAACAGTACTATCAGAAGACAGGCTGGTTCTTTGGAAACAATCATTAAAAATAACTCCTGATATGTACAAAGTGAAATAAAAGCTGGTGTGGATGCTATGAAGCGATCTGTAGTCTCCAACCTACCCAACCTACTTTATCATGAACATCTTTTATGATAAAACATCTTTAGCTGGACACTTATTATAAATTATTAGCAAACACATCAATAAGATAAGATATTAATGTCCCATAAAAACTGCATACGGATGATCTTGAAGTAGCCTTTTTGTTTTCTGCAAGAACTCACGCAGATGAAGTATGCTCAAACGTAGCCCTTAATAAAATTCAGTACCACCAAAGTGTTTCAATTTTAAGACAAATACTTCCAGCCATTCTGATTTAAATCCTCACATGAGGAATATTAAAAACACCGTTACAAAGCGGTACTATAGTACAAAAGAGGAGGGGTCTGTTTGCTATGTTGTGCTGGTTCTGCTGGATCTTTGGATACTTTATTCACAGATCTGTTTCAGAGCTCTTCCTCCATAAGAAACCGTTCTCCTCAGAGTTCCCGCCTATTCGAATCTGAGGCAAACCTTTCGTGTAAGAACTTTTGTCAAGACTGAAAGAAGAAGAGATGGAGTAATATAAATATGGTGTTGTATGAACTCAAAATCACACAGTTTAGAATTACTTCTGAAAAAATTAAGTGATGCGAAGGCCAACTCGTACTCACTTACTCAGCCACCGTGGAAGAGTCGAAGTATCGCTCAGCACGGCGAATGCGTGTTAAGGAAATTCTGGGATTTATCTCCTGGGAGAAAAGAAAAGAAAAGAAAAACACTTAAGAACATACTTCACAAAACACTGGAGATATGGACCAGCAGAAAAGAAAAGAAGAGAAAAGAAGAGAAAAGAACTTGAGCACAGAAAAGGGTTATAATACTGACAGAAGAGCTTGAGCTGGCGGTGGCGGCAGTGTTAAAGCGTCATTAGAAAAGCATAGTGGTCCTTTGAGCATTACATTTGTTAGTGCATGCAGGAGGACTAGTATGTGAAAACGTGAGCATGACGCTTTTAGAAGCAAAGTTCAAGCAGTACTTGAAAGCTATGGCAAAGCAAACCCTGGCTAGTACTCACTATCCAAAGATTTATCCCCCAACATGGGCTCCTGCTCCATCATATCCATAGAGATTTTTATAGTGGGGACATTTTCATGGTAGGGGTAGTCAGACTGTGGGATGAGGGAGGGAGAACATTAATACAATGGACGTTAAGGATCTACAGGAGGCTGTAGACGAATCACATGACAACAATGGATTTTTGGTACAGGCCTACTTAATCTAAAAATAAAGGATATTTAAATACGTAGGTTGAACAAGTACTTACAAATTCAATTTCACTGTCGATGCTTCCCTTTTTTTTGTTTTTCTTTTTCTTCTCATCCTCTTTCTTCTTCTTGTCTTTCTCTGGGATGACATCATCCAGGTAGCTGAGGTCATGTTGGGAGAACACGTAGTCCATCGCCTTACGAACAGCAACCAGTGCCAAGATCTGCAGACAAGAGATAGTGTGATTAGCTTTCACGCCCAGACCGTGCGCTGTGTGTTTGTGCTCAGCTGCATCAGTGATTGCAGCCATTTCTCACCATGACAGGGAAGATGATGGCAGCCACAGTAGACTTGAGGATCCAGAGGAGGGCCAAACACACGGCCTGGATGAAGGTGAAGAGGTGGATGCGTCTCTGGGGGACGTGTCGCAGGTAGATCAGATCCGGCTGGTGCTTGGCTGGCATCAGGAGCAGCTGCAGGCGGTCCATGAACTGACACGAGCAAATGGGCAAACAAGTCAGTCAGGTCAAAAGAAAGGACATGCTGCAAATGTCTGTGTAGAATCTACAAGATGCTGCAGACATCTTGTATTTAATATGAGCTCATTATCTCTTTAGTTTATAGTTGTTACTGCAGGCCAATTGAGTACAAACTGTTTTAAAGCTGTATGCAGTGCTAGGCGCTGACATGTTTGCAGTAACATAGTTACCTTTACCAAAAACGAGTAGTGTAGAGGATTGCAGTTTGAAATGTAGTACTAACTACAGTTAATATACGCAGTAAAGCTCCATTAGTTCGAAACATTTACAGCAGTTTAAGAGAGGTTCAGTATCAGTTTTGTCGGTTTAAGTGTTGGGAGGCATTCATCCTCTACCAAAAGTCTTACTTAAATGTTCTGTCTTAACTGCTAACAAGTCACCAGTAGCTTTACTTACTAATTGTATAGCTTCTGGCTAGCCTCCAGCAGCTTTGCTTGCATTTAAATGATAAGCCTTCATTGCTGAGGCTGGAGGATGTGTGAACAGGAGTGCTGCCGTCACTGGGGCCAAACTAACGTTAGCTGCTGATAGTCAGTAAATACTTCCTAACTGTAGGCTGAACAACAATGTCGTTTCTATTTCTACATGTGTTAAAGATGAGGAGGGTTTAAAGTTTAAAAAGGCACCTTTGACGAAGCTGGGCTAAATAAAGCAATGACACAAAAGTAAAGGAACAAGTAATGTACTTATGTTTGTTGTTATGTAATTATATTAAAAGTAATGTAATTATTTAGTAATGAGTAAAATGTAATCAACAGGTCAAACTCACCTGGACACCATTGAGTGATGCCACACCCATGTAGAGGAACACACCGTAAAGCACGGGCATGGGAATGAACTGAAGGACACAGAGCACAGTGGGAAAAGTTATTAATGCAATATGTGACTGGCTGTAGTAACATTTAGGTTCAATACAATCTAAAATGTGAAAAATTGAAAGGATGTTGGAGTTCTCTTCATACAGGTAATGAGAATGCTTATTTTTAGTATCACTACTAAAAATAGTCCACAAGCAGCTTTTCTAAGAACGTTCTTTTAGTAGGCACATCAGTGTGCCCAGTCTCTCGGCTGCCATCGGTGCAGGTTGGGTACTGCTGCTCATTATTGGCATATTTTTGCACTAGCTCAGCAGACTGTAGTGGATTTTTTTCCCCACTGCTTTAATGTTCCATGGCTATCATAAAACTGAAGCAATATTCCAGCCAGAAGTAGATGAAAAGATATTTGAAAACAGCTTAATTCATCATTTTATACAAATCATTTTTGCATCTTTCCCAGTATATATTTATAGTGTAATATACTATAGTACACTTTAGTATACTGGATGACAAGCCGGTCTGGAAAGTAAAATGTATCCACAGGCCCAGAAGGACAGTATATAAAATGTCCACTAGAGGGAGTACCAGCTCTAACAATCTCCTCTGTGACTTCACATTTTGGTTTGGCAGCTTAATGTGGGAATGGAAACTCAAGAAGGACCTCAGCTGCAATCGGAGCTTAAGCCCTGATGAACATGCTTATTTTTTCACATCGCATTACTTCAACTATGGGAGTCCCTAATCGGATGAATAAAAGATTTGAAATTATTTCGAATTTAAGAAGGGTGACAGGAGTTTGTCCGAAAAGGGGCGGACAGTAATCCATATTTCCACGGAAGAATTAAGAAGTTTGAGCACTACCTTGAGGATAGGGGCCATGAAGACGGAGAGTCCAGTCAGGAGGAAAACAAAGATACCGGTGACTCTTTGCTCCCTGGATTGGTGGAAAAATACAAAATTAATCAATAAGACTCACACAAGCATGAATGGCAGTACAAACAGTTTGTTCCAGGTTTCTATAATGATAGTTTAATCCATAGAATCAAATTCACCAAAGACAATATTGCATCTACAATAACACTGTAAGCTTGTTTTCATATAAGAATGTCTCTTTGGTTCCCAGGCTTAATTTTTAACAGCTGTAATCACAAAATGGGGCTTTAAAAAAGGTGCAAACTTCACTTTCAACAGAAAAGTTATGGTTAAAAATTAGATTACATTGTTTCTGTTGTGTGTATGTACACTTTTGGTATGAAACATTACGGCCCATGGTCCCATAAACTTAGTTAAGAGATTCATTTACGTCTGGAAATCCAAACTAAACAAAAGAAAAATCCTTTTTTGCTTTGGACTGCTTTGACTCTTTAATTCTGACATCAACACTGTGTCCAGCAGCTGTTAACTCACCTAACACCCAGGAATTTGGGCTGCTCCCCGGGGGCTGAGGTCTGGGTCTCCATTTTCAGAGAGTCAATGTGGGCGATGGAGATGACGGTGGCAGCCACGTACCACGGCAGGCCCATGAAAGAGCAGACAATCATGAGGATGGCCACCCAGAACAGATCCAAGTGATAGCCTGCCCCTTTCTGAGAGGATACACGAGGAAAGACAGCAGAATAATGAGTTTGTCTCGGACAGTGAAATACAGTATGAGAATGCATCTTAATACTAAATCTATACTAACTAAGCAATCTCAGTATTGTCTGAAATTAGGGCGTTTCATTTTAATATTTACATTCTACAATTATCTACAAATATAATAGCATAAATTACATTTGAGTGTTTTAAGTTAATTAAAATGACGGGATTTCACATTTTTCCCCATCAGAGAACCCTTTATTTTCACTAGTTTTATTGTTTAATTAATTTTAAAATGTTTAAAACATTGATGCGGAGCACTAACCTTGAGTTTATGCTCTTTCCTGTTGACAATCACAGCAGTGATCTGTTGGTCCATAAATATCAGAATGGTGACCAGCAGAGCGGGGAGTGCGGCTGCCAGGTACACCCACCAGGGGTTTCCTCCAAATGGAGGAATAAACCAGCCCCTCAGTGGACTTGTGGGCTAGACAAAATAGGAGGAAAAAGACTGCTATTGTGACCTGGACTCTATTACATGGAGACACCAGAATAGTGTATCATCTTATTTATACAGACATGGATAACATCAGTGGAACAGAAAAAAATAGCTGATTTGAAGTGGCGGCTCTACACTTTCAGAAAGTCTTAACACTGAACCGAGTCTTAAATTACTGGTGCACATGACAGCAATCTGAATTAAGACCCTGTGGTCAAACAAAGGTAGCTCTGTACTTGCAACTATAAGATCCTCTGTGTTCTCACATCACCTTTAATCAAGTTATTTGAGGCAGGTACTCGCTCCTCTACCCCATCATTCCCTTCCGCTACGTCAAGGAAGGGGGGGGTCTTAACGCCAGCTGAGAAACATTTGAGCTCAACAATCTCCAAGACTGAGTGTGCCTTAGTTTCAGGTAATGTGTATCACTTACTTTATAAACCACAAAGAAAGCACTATACTGGGATTTTAAACAATGTCAGCTTTCTAGCAGAAACGGGGATCATTATCAGTGTAGCTGCACCTGGCTGCATGTTGTCAGCTAAAAGCAATCCAGTGCAATGATTTCTAACACAATGAAATGGTAATGTGAAAGTACATCGCTTTTCTATTTAAAGAACTTCTTCCATGTGTCAGGTATATACCTTGAATTCACTTGGCACAATGAGCTTTGGAGTGTTCACACCGACGAAGGCGTCCACGCCGCAGAAGAGAAGAATGGTCAGGATGATCGCAAAGTCACTGATGAGCTTCCTCACCTAGAAGAGGAAACATTTCCATAAGGTTTGAATAATTTTTTTTTTTGCCTGCGGCAGTATGAACAACTGGCTCCAGTGCCAATTTTCTATGTGTTGTATGAGAACTAAAACCTGTTAAACTATATATTTGCAGATAAATGCTGGCGGATATTACTTTGCTAAGAGCTTTTACTGCAGCAAGTGCAGTGAGTGCAATTATATCGGTCATTCGTAGCAAGTAAATACAGTTGTTCACCAACTGGTGACTAATAAATGTTAATAATTGTGGCTTTAAACCAGACCAGAGGCTGATGAAAGAGACAAAGCAAATTATTTGAAAGCAAAAGAATGGAATTGGTTGACATTTGGTTCAGACGTTCCAGTTCCAATAACTTTGGTGACTCTGACCTCCCCACAAAGACTCTTATTGACACTTGACCTTGGTGATTAAACTGAGAATTGCCAGTTAACTGTTTGGTGAAAACCGCAAACATCAGTAATGTTACAGTAGCAGTTTTATGTAATGCGTATGGCTTCCGGCATTAGGCGCAGGAAAATGGAAAAAACACGCCATTGATGGGTGCTAACACTCACTGTGGTGGGAAAGAAGCGGCTCGTCTTGAACTGCTTCAGAGCCATGGAGCAGGTGTAAGTCCCAAAGAACAGGATGAAGGACATCAGGGTGATGTCAGGCACAAAGCCACATGTCTCTCCGACCAGCTTCCCTCCGTACTTCAGACACTGCTTCCTGGTCAGGGACGCCCAGGTGGCGTTTACTGGCTGGAGGGACAAGGACAAAGCAATTCATTTAACCAACCAGCAACAATATTTGGAGAAAAATTAAACTACAGTTTGTTTGTTTTTTTATCCTGAATCCGTGCCATTAGTGTCACAAAAACAAGGACACTACATACCAGATCTGTACTGTTTGTCCAGGCAGAGACATCAATGAGTTCTGATGAGTTGCCTGTAAAGAGAAACAATGATATCTAATGACAATAATTTTATTACTCACAGTATCACACTTGCCACTTTTGCTCTGTGTCAACATTTCTGTCCTTAACAATGCTGCCAAGTAACTCGCGACACAGAAACTGATAGGGCTGTTGAGAAGGTCAACAGTGGTATCTCCAGGCCAACATATATTAGTATCATTGGTTATATCCACTGTAAAACACGTCAAAAATAAATCGAAAGCTTTGTTTAACATACAATGGTAACATCACTGCCAAATGGGACAATACCAAATACGACTGTTCAACTTTCACTGTCTGGTATCACTGGTGATATTGAGATACTGATAGCACCCCCTAAACAATAAACAATGAGTTATTGTTTAGGTAATAGATGGTAGAATGGTGATATCAGACACTGCCTATGTTACTGGATACAGTGAAACCACATATAATCTATCTTTATGTGATTTCTCCTAATCTTCTGCAGCAAAGGTGAAGACTACCTACCCGGCATGCAATGGCACTCGTACTGAGTGACGAGATTGGAATCGTAATCCGAGTTGATCGGGTTGTAGTGGCCCAGCTTTATCATCTTTTTGAACGCGTCGTAGATGAAGATGAAGCTGATGAGCGCAGAGAAGCCTTCCTCGGTGAAACGTGTGAAGTACTGCACCAGGAAGCTGGCGTCTGTGGCGACCAGCACCAGACAGAATACAGCCGACCACAGGCCGATCCACAGCCGGAACTCTAGGTAGTCGAACCCGTTCTCTCTGGGGAGGAGGATGGATTTGGCACGGAGGTTAGTTGTGTGCACTGTGTGTATTCCTAAACCTCCATATTTTATTTCCAAGCAATTATAATCCCTCCAAGAATTCACATTGTACTTTCACACTCCTGTCTAACCTGAACTCCATGAAGTTTTAATGCTTTGCAAATAATAGTTATGCTGTGGAGCCCTTCAAAATAAAACAATATTAATTCTGAAGCTGTGAAACACGGCAGGGCTTTGCTCTATATGGAAAACATGCACCTATACAACAGCTGTAGACACACCAACAGCTGCCACTGACTCAGCAAACCGTTGACTTGAGGCATGGAAACATTTGGAGAACACAGACGCGACTACATTCTTCACTCAGTGTAAAATTAAATGAGAGTGAATAATTAATAATGGAACATAAACAGCTTGGTGTTTGGTAATGCTAGAAGACTCTCTCTGGGGGAGGAAAGGAGTACAGTGGAAGGAGGAGGGAGAACAACCTTTAATAACTATCAGGTGTTGTGAAATGACATGTTAAATCTGCACAATAACCACTTTCCCAGAGGCAAACAGGTGGACTGCGTGTGCATATTAATGGATAAATAAATGAATGGATGTGCATTTCAAAATGTCAGAGAATGCCTTTTCTCTAGTCTTTTGTTGAATGTACTTCAATACACAACTACATCTGGTTCTACACCAGGATGTTGCGTTCTTGTCCCTTAATCAATCAGGACAGGAGGTTGACGACAAAAACACATGGGAAATTAACATTCAGCTGGCAAGTGTACCTGCCAAGAGATTTACGGGAAGCACAAAAGGTTCCAGTCAGATACTATTAAAATAAACAAACCTTAAAGCAAAGTTGCCAGCCTAATGTAAATGTGAATTATCTGCATTCCTTGTGCTTTTATTTTATTTATAGGAGGCACAAGGATAGCAGTTCTGTTAACACACAAAACAACATCTGTCCTTTGGGCATTGACAACATATCTATAAATATCTCCCAGGCTGCTGCCTACCGTTTTTGAACTCTGTTTTACCCTCATTAATACTACTAAATTGGACTTCGATCAGTAACTATACTCACTTGCTGAAGTTGAAGAGGAGTCTTTCAAAGACAAGCACCGGGCCTGTGCTGCTGAGAATAGTCAGGGGCTGACCAGCCAGCAGGCAGAACACTGTGCCCGTCAGTGCCGTACCCAGGAAACTTTCCAACACTCCCTGCAACATGGAAGAAAAACACATACAGACTTTACACACAGCTCATGGAGCATGTTAGGCCTCAGAAAATATACAGAGGAGAAGAGGCAGCACATTCATATGTTGAGCGTCATGGCCTCAAGAAGAAATTGTTTAAGAGACACATTCTTTCATCAGTATGAAGCATATTTTTAAATACATTTCTACAACCATTTCTGAGCCTTGAAACATCAATATTATAATTCTGCTTATTCAGCTGGAAGCTTTGTTTTCCCTGTACACATCACACAGCTGCAAGGCAGGCCCTTCAGGACAGGCCTGTTTCATTTTCAGTCATGCCAATTGTGTATGTGTGACTGTGTATTTTAAAAGCCTACTGCTACATAGATATAGAAGATGGATGAGTAATTGACAACTGGGCTGGAGTGCAATGAGGTCAGGTCAGGTGAGTGTAGGGATTCCCTCCGCTGCAGTGGATAAGGTGGGGGGTCACTCAAAACACAGCCATGACGAGGCTACAGTGGCTGAGTAATCTGGATCTGTGGTTATTTACAGCCTGGGCAAATCCCTGAGGCTGGTGCTCTGCAGGTCTGCTAGGATGCAGCTCTTTGCCAGGACAGAAGCCAAAGCCAAGTAATGGAGTGACTGCACAGCCATATACATTCAGCTGTCAGGGGCACCCAGGATGACTGCAGAAATGTATGCTACTATAACACAATTGTATGAACTCTTACACATGGAGTCCTGTCAACAGCAGGTACAACAGATGGATGCAGTATGAGCCTTTGAGCTCCAAATTAGCATGTCTTATCAGCCGAAGTGAACTCCTTTTGTTGTTCATTAGTTTGTGACGTAACACAGAGAGCTATGATAGAAGTTTAAAATTTCAAACATTATATTCTGATTTTGGTTACATAAAAAAAAAAAAAAAACTAAATGTGAGGGGGAAAAAATATAAAGAGGAAATTAATAAATAAATATAAAAGACTACAAGCTACACAGTTGTTCAGTAGTGAAACATTAGGTTAACAGTAGCTATACACGGACATAGCATAAGAGCCAATTTACCAGTACTTATCAGATATTCAATCTAGTTCCTTTCACACTGAGACCAAAATAAATGCTCAGAGTCACACCTCAGCAAAACGCAGTCTATTTAGCATCTGTCATTAATTAGAATCTATCTCGAAATAATGAAACATGCTATAAGCCGTTTCATTTTAATTTAGTACATTGCATTTTTGGTCTCAAATGGAAACATTTATGATTGTTGAAGGGGCACAAATGCAGTTCAGTTGACTTGTCATGAGTACTACTTGCTCAGTGAAATCAATTATATATTATCCTCTGTAGCTCTGGAGGAAGCTTTTTAAAGTAAAAAAATAAAATAATAATAACTATGACATTATCAGGGATTTCTATCTAGCTGCATTATGGGACATGTAATATTGAACCACACTGCGTAACTTTGTCAGCAGTTGTACCACAAAACGGTTCAAGGTTAACAGAAGACCTGTTTTGTCTACAGTCAGCTGGTGCAACAGCAGTATGGAGCTTTTCCTTTGAATGTGGACCACAGTATCGCTACAGAAGAGTAAAACCAAATACCACAATAAAACCGGGGAGGTTTACCTGCATGTTGTCTGTAGCGTCACCAAGTAAGCCACCAAACGTGATGGCATTGGTGACTGTGCCCAGATAGATGAACAAGATGGTCGACAGAGACTGGATATGTAGCGCGTCAGAGAAGTCACTGGCAAAAAATGGCAGCTTCCGTTTGATATCCAGAATAAGACCTCCACAAAACCTTTGAGACAGAACCATTCGAGTTAGTAGGTGCATCATTGTTCCATTTTATGAATTGCCTTAAATCAGCTTTATAATTGACACATGATGTGCATACGGTAGGGAAAAGATCACTTTGGAAATGTTTTTGTCAAAGTTTCCAAAGAAAGGAGTCTTTGTTTTGAATGAAGGAAAAGAAAAAGGTTATCTAACAGCAAAAGTGTTTTCATTGTTCTTCAGTCATGTGTGAGTGTTTCCTCATTGGAAGCTCCCCCAATGATTAAATAGGCCAACACTTCAACATTTTCCCAAGTTGTGATTTTTACTTTAGAATGCTTATCTTCACAATCATATGCCATCAGGATAATAATCGGAACGATAGTGCCCTCATGGAGGCCTCAGTGCCACCTAGTATGAAGATCATGGCAGTGATTAACTATACAGTTTCTTTTTATAAAAACAAAAACAGAAATGCTTATTTAGACAAGAACCTCTACTGCATCTGCAATTAATTACTAATTACTTTTTAGTGCACTGAAGCTCCTCTCCGACCTGGTGTCCTCCTCCCCCTCCATGTCCCGCATCATGGGGAGTGTCACCGTTCATCTGAGGCGCCTCTACCCCGGAATACATGTTCTTCCTTCGAAAAAACAAAAACAAAAAGACAAAACACGGTCACAATCCATAAACTGTCAAAACCACCAAATAATCCAAGGGGTAAAATCAAATATGTATTTTTATACTACATATAGAGTAACTATGCTCAATCTGAGTGCAACCTTTTGTATTTAGTTATGGCTCACATTAGACTTAAACATTAAAAATAAAATGCACTTTTGCTCAGTTAAATAGACTGAGGGGTTTTTACTGTTATAGCCTTACTTGGTCTGGTAGAACCGGTAGGTCATGTTAGCTAACTTTATTTAAATATGGCTGAAAACTGACATTACTGGGTTCATTCTCTGACTTTATTCTCCATTTATGTTACTGTTACAATAGCATTTCAGCTATAGTCTGAACAGCAGTATTAACAACATTTAACATAATCTAATAATTGTAACTTGTAGCTGCTATTAAGCAAAGTAATGCGGTGATGTAGAGAAGGGAATTTTGCATGGTGTCAAATATATGTTCATATTACACTCCAGAGAGATTTGTAATAGATTTATGTGCGGTGACTTCATTCATTTTGGATTAGGCGTTGTGGATTAGAGCAGACCTCTTGTCTGAGGAGGGCAGAGACTTTGGTGGCTCTATCCTGATGTCAGGGTCCCATTCTCCGGGGGGCAGGACGATGACCTCATCCAGGAACTCCTCGATACCAGCCAGCAGGTCCTGCCTGTCCTTTGCTTTATAGGCAATATCATGGAATACCTGCCAGCAAACAAACATAACCAACCTTAAATTATTTATACAGGGCTCGAGACAAAAAGCACAAAATGTGCAACTTCATTAGTTCACTGAACACTTTGATTACTGGGACACAATGTGTAGCATGTCATCGAAATGCAAATCATTGCAACTAACCTCACCTCTGTAATATTGACAACATCAAAGAATTTTCTAAATTCTTTTACAAGGTAAACAAATAATGAGTAATTATCTGTTTGAACCTCTGTACCACAGGGACAAGCAGGTAGAGTACTACTGAGCCACGAGAGCCGATGACTAACACAAACAACTGATGAACCTGTGACACAGCTGTCATGGGAGCTGAGAGGTTAAAGTTTAACCTGAGGAAATCCTGGAAAAACACTTGCCCGTGCTGCCGTGTTGACATATGAGATATGCTGGGAAGAGTTGAGGCCTGTGGGAATTTGCTTTCAGGGCTAAGGACGTTACGATCTGTCTGTTAACATTCCTGACAACACGGACAGGTTGAATCAGGAGAATTACCACACCACAGACACAAAGCAGACAGAGCTGAAAGGACTAAAAAACTAATTTTATTTGCCTTTATTGTTTTGCATACTGCTGACGCCAAAACAAATTTGTCTCCCACAACTCCAACACACAACTGAACAATTAAGCTATAAGTTGGTCACTGCCAGCAGGACTGAGCCGGCAAACTGCTGTGATGATTAATACAGCAATATCCAAAGAGCTGAGAGATTTGGCAAGAGGACAAGTAGGAGGTGTAAGTGGACAGCACTCTTACACTAGCAAATCAGTGCAACTGGACCTTATAAATACTGGGAAATTAGGAAATGGGGGATTGAATTGTAAAAATTCTGATGCCATAGCTTTCCATCTAGTCTTGTTTATTAAGGTTTTATTTTTTTAATCTCTGGCACATTTCTTATACAGTACAGTAATATATAACGTAGTTTATTAGTTATTCATTCACTGTCTTTAGACTGAGTGGAGAGATATGAATCTGTATCCTTAGTTCGAGGCTAGCGACTTCCAAAACCTCGCTCCCATGATGCCATTACCTCAGGTTCAAGACCACTCAGGGCTTAATTAGTCCGAAAGGAGCTTAAAGAGAATGAGATGTCTTGCGTGAGAGCAGCGAGGATCAATTTAGTGTCCTGTTGCTTTACAGTTCAAAACTCATTAAAACAAAGCTCATTAATGGTTGTTGTAAATCTTGACGCACAAAAAACACATTATGGCACTCGAGGATAGCCATCTTGCATAGTCTAAAGAGCGGATGGTAAAAGCAGTGAAAGTAAACAGAGTGATAAAGTACCTCATCGGACATCAAGGTGGCAATGGCTCTTCCTATTTCATGATAGGACTTTGCTTTCCCTTTGGGGCCCAGCAGGACAAAGAGAAATCTAAGCAACAACAAGAAAGTGAGATGTTAGAACCTTTCAGAATCCAAATCCGATGGTTTTAATATTGTGACATCAATAGAATCTGACACTTCATCTTAAGTGATGGCAATTATTTTTCACTGAATGATGCAACTGTTGTGTGCTCTACCTCGTGGGGACTGGGACCTCTGTTAGAGCCCCCAGCATGACAGCCTGCTGCAGACGAACAAACGCCACGAAGGGAGTCTCCAGGAAGTCTACCTCTCCGACCAGCACGTTTGATGCCTCTGCATCACGGGGCAACTTTTTCATGAACTTATTCTTCAGCTGTTAGAGCAGAGAAGGAAAAGATAAGGTGAATGTCAGGCAGCACTGTAAGAATGTAGACAGGAGAAAGTAGAAAGGAGATCACACCACACAAAATCTTACTTCCTTTCTCTGTCACATTCAGTATGATCAATGATAGATATGACATTTGAAATAACTGTGGTGATTAAAATGTGATTAAAATATGACTGGTGGAGACTTGACGTCATGTTTTTTATAGTGTCTATAAGCACATAAGAACAGGCTGTACCCGCCCTTTCCTAGAATTATATGCTGAACAGCAGCTTGACTTCATGCCACCAATTAAAACACACTTTACTACAGCATTTTAAATTGCATCTACAGTCTCACACTAAACTGACATGCAAAAAAATCCACACACGAGTTGCGGAAGAAAGAAACCGCTCACTTGCAGGGAGATGATTAACTAAAGTATTGGTGTTATGTCAAAGGCCAGAACATTTTGACAAATCTACAGTTTCATTAACTGTTGCTGGTGTGTAATTCCATGTGTAACAGTTTAACTTGCTCTGTGCCACATATATGTAAACCACACTGCCAAATTATAGTTGGCTCCTCATTTGTAGTTGATAGAAACTCAACAAAAGGCGAGAAACAGTGAGCTTTTGTTGCATAAAGAGGAGGAGAAGGGGGGGAGAGAGAGAGAGAGAGAGAGAGAGAGAGAGAGAGAGAGAGAGAGAGAGAGAGAGAGAGAGAGAGAGAGAGAGAGAGAGAGCTTATCTATCAGTATGTGAGGCTCACAACCTGATGCATACACACAGCCCCAACACATGACCTTGCTTAGTGTGCTGCTTTGTGATTGTAGACCCTAAGTATCTGTGATTAGGTTGCATAATAGCTTGCATATCATCCCAATGCAATAATACCTGATCCTTCTCCGGTTTGTCGGAGAAGTCACTCAGGCTGTTGGAGGTGAGGTTTCGATGGGCAGTAGTTGGGCTACCTACAGAGAGGTAAGACAGTGTTAGGACCAGGTAAGACTGCAGAGATTCAAATGAGACATTTCTGACCAAGGTGGAAGATGAGTCCCAGAAAAGAAAGGTGCCAGGAAAGTACATGGAGAGAGCCAGAAACCTCAGGACCTAGCTAAATGTGGCAAGGCTTAAGCTTTAGGACTAATGCCAGATGATCATTCATTCAGACACTCGAGAGAGAGAAAGAGGAGAGCTGGGATACATGGTCATCTTAGGTCCGCTGCTTATGCGTCAGCAGAAACACACTTAGGCAACTATTGGCAAATGATTGAGAATGTAAACTTTGGAACTGAGTTTGATACCGTTCATTTGCTCATCCATTGTTACTGACAAAGTCTTCAACATTTTAGCTTTCTGTTGCCAAATAAATATTTAGTTAAGTACATTCTATTTTTTGCTTCAGTTTCTAGTCCTGAATAAACACACATCCAGCGTTTTAATGCAGTGGACTAAAGTAAGGCTCAGCTGTGTTTCACATTTGGGAATCTACATAGTTTTCTATGGCAGTATGTTCCAGCTATGCTGCTTTCAGTAGCTTGGACCTCACTTACAGAGGTATCCCATGCTGGAGCTCCTCGTGACCTCACATGGTTCCTCTGGGCCTTGTGGGGTTAAATAAGGCACACCCTGCTCAAGGGGGTTGCGTGCTATAACATCCCAGATGCAGGAGGTCAGAGACAGTATAGACCCAAAGAGAAGGTAAAAAAAAAGAGAAAAGGACAAGGAAAACAAGGTTGAGAAAAGACAAGAAGAAAAGGTTGCATTAGTAAAAAGAAAATCTCCAGTAGTTAGTGTTAGGATTTCAAATCAAAAGTAAGAAATCAAAGGACAAAGAGAATAAAAGCAGAATTTGTTCGAGTTAAGAGGGATTTTAAAAAATAAAATAAAAAATCCTTACCATTCTCCTGGTTGGAAAACAGCCTACTTGCACTGGAAACACTCTTGCCAATGTCGGCTAGGGAGCGCAAGTTGGACTTCTTGGTCTGGTGGCGATGCTTTCGTAGCAGCGTGTACATGACCTTCTCCTTCAGGTCCGCCTTCAGCTGACCGGTCTCAATCTGGTTGTCGGTGATCAGCTCTGTCAGAGGGAGAGATTGAAGATCAAGATTTGAGTAACCCTCGGGTTATTCGAAAGCAATGGAAGTGTGCCGGCATTCCGGTCTATCACACTTACCGACAACCTGTGGCAGTGTGGCGGCCTCCAGGTCCAGCATGATGGTGCCCTTCTCGATGCACGTTTTGAGTTCCATCAAGCTGTGCAAGGACAACGTGGCCACATGAGGCTTACTCCAGCGCTCGCCACCCTTCTCCACCTTCTCCTCGAACTTGATCCACCTAGACAGGGACAAAAGTAGGGAAAGTGTTGAGATTTTTTCCACCCCCTCAAACAGGTTCCTGAAAGTAAAGGTCACTGCAAAATAAAAATAAAAAGTAGATTACAGTGGCTTTATACGTTTATGAACAAATATGGGCTACAAACAAAAAGGAGACAAGATGGGTTCTCTTTTCTTTACAAAACAACCCCACAGTGTTTTGAATTGGCCACAGTTCACAAGGCAAAAATAGGGGACGCAGGACAGCGTAGAACTGACCTGAGAATATACACAGCATGCTGGAATGGCGACAGTCTATTGTAACTTTTACAACACACATGACTAAACATGAGAAACGTGACTGACATTACTACCATAGATGAGCTTAGCCTTGAAGGCAAGACTCAAGACAAGGATTCTTTTTAATAATAATGCCTCACATGTCACCACCACAAAGAGCCATTCTCCTAAAGCCTGAGGATGGGGTTTCCTCTGGGGATAGAGTATCCCTCTGGCTGTGGTCCAGACGCCTGTGACCAGCCGTCTTACTGGGAGAGGAGCCTGACCATGGAGACACTGCCGACCTCAAGGAGTTAATTTATCTTTCCTTTAATATAACCAACCAATGGTGACTCAAGTGACATCACTTGAGGTAGTTTATCAGACTTTGTGCAGCTTCCTCTGGAGACAACAGGCTTTATACAGCCCCCCCCATTCTGTATGAATATGCATATACTTGTATGCAGTAGGACTCCCCAAGACCTGCAAACAGACTTTGATGTGTAAAAATCAGCAGAGATCCCCTTTAAGAGAATATCAACTTTGTTGATCCCATGTAGGGAAATGTTATCCATTAGAGAATACAAACTAATGTGATGTTAAAAAAGTTACAATGTCCTTGCCAAAATATTGCATGACTGTGCCCTACTTGCCAACCTATCTGTGGCATAGCTGTGTGCTCAGACCCAGATGAGCCTTTCACCCACAGAACATTTGACTTTGTAATACTGAAACTATGACTTAATCTTTCTTATCTAACCAAACTGACAAACGTCTCACATGTGGACATTACAGAGCTATTTGAAAGTCATTCTGGACATTGACATAGGCAATTATTAAACAATGATATCCACATTTTGATAGACCAAACTTCATGTGCTCCAGAGCCAACTGTAACACTCAGTCTTGTTCTGACCATGTGGGAGTTTCTGCCTTTTCCTGGTCCCACAGAGCAGGTACTACAGATCTCAATCAGATAAGAGTAGACTGGGAGTTCACTGGAGTACGGCCTATTTCCCTACACATACAAAACACTCTTATTCATAAGGGATTGTTTTCCGCTGACTGCACCGGGATTGTTAAGCAGGAAATTTTTGACTATACTGCCTATGGCCCTTTAAAAAAAAGGGAGGGGGAGCGGGTGACAGATCTCATGCCTGGCTTAAAAGACATTCAGCTCAGCGGCTCACCTGGCTGTCTCCTTCCACTCCATCTCCTGCCCGTCCACAGCCAGCAGTTCGTCCAGCTCGGTGAAGAGCTGAGGTGGTGGGGGACCATCATCCTCCTCTCCCAGGATAAACCTGATCCTCTCAGCTGGAGAAACTGAAGGAAGGAAATGCGAGTTAGGGACCAACAATAAATTCTGCTTGACGTTTTTTTGGTGGCCCAAAAACTGTCAAATATTCCATCCAGTGGAATTTTATACTGAAGCTCAAATCTAGTTTAGCATGATTAAAAAATGATGGTGTTACTGATATTATGAGTATATGTGACTGCTATGCAGCCTTCTGGTTGGCTGTGAATTAACCTACTTAAGAAATAGGCCAGCTATAGATACTAACATATTGTTTAAACAGTTGTACATAAAGTGACATCATCGTGTAAACACTCCCCGATTCCCTAACTGCTCTGACTCAAGGCGTTTTCCACAGACTTAAAGCTGGCTTTATGCTGCTTTATTGTCATACATGTTTAGTTGATGAGTAGTGTCTTATACAATACTCCTCTGCTCGTGAGTGTGTTTCGACAATAAGGATGTATAAAAAAAAAGAAAACGTGAATCTTTACACGTTTGTTTCTGGCCATGTTTGTCTGCAGGGAAGGTAAAAACAGCCTCTCCATGCATGACAGACATCTCTTGACCAGAGCTTAAACACATGAAAGATGTGGTATTTAAGCAATAAGGAAAAACTGACAACACACCCTCATGACGAAGAACATTTCCAAGGTGTATAACTTTTACTTCCTTCTGAGAAAGGTGTGACAAGATCACTGTCACCAAACCGACCTGTGAATATTCGTCACTTAAAGTAAATGCGGCCTCCTCTCCAGAAATTGTGGCATAAGTAGCTATGACCTCGGGATTCTCCATGTTTGGCAAGAACCCTGTTCCTGCTTATACAGTAAAAAGAGAGTCCCAATGCATTTGTAAGCAGAAATACTTATTCTTGTTAACACTTCGAGGAATGTTGTGCAACTGTGAAGCCATGAGACAAAGTGAAGGTTAAGTGGTAAGTCACAAGAGGCTATTTATATAGCCTTCTCCTGATATAATGTACCAGCCAGTTGGGATTCCATGAGGATACCTAGACAACCTAAAAGTGCCTGTAACCTTTTAATCCTGATACAGTGCAGCCAAGCTTAATTTAGGTCGATTGGTTTTAAAATAGTACTCTTCTACTGTAGGGAGAAAATCTAATGTTAAGCTAGACAAAGGTCAAGATCAATGTCTTGGAAACGGCTTTAGGATACGGAACTCTTGGCGTTTCCCCTTCTCGTACAGCAGCATTATTGGACAGACACAGACAGACAGACAGACAGACAGACAGACAGACAGACAGACAGACAGACAGACACACACACACGATCTTTCAGTCTTCCTCATGACCACGGGGGCCTTTCTGTTGGCCTTTTGCTGGCTGGCTGACTAACAGAATCTGACTTTTACCGCAACACTTCTTGACGCCACATGGTGTACACAACACTGCTAACCTCTTAAGTCTCACAACTGTGTTATCAATGAAAACCAGGCCTTTGTTGTGGTTACACACAACTTTTAAGTGGACAGCTCCACAGGGTTTGCCAGAATCAACAGGATTATGGGGATTTAGATGGAGGGCAAAACAGCGGAAAATCCAACAAGTGGAGGGCTTCATGTGCACTGTCTAGCAGTGTGTGTTTTGAACTGTGGCTTTTGTCGTCTGGCCCACGTCAGCCTTAACGCTACCCACACATCCCGGACCATTATCTTGCATGCATGTTTATGTGCCTCTACAGCACACACAACTTACTCACTACCTCGACATTCTCACGCATGTTGCATGTAGGGAACATCATTTGAAAAATAAGGATGCACATATGCCTTTGCAAATATCCTAATGCACTTTAAATTAAAAATTGCAGTGAGCTAGAGGTGGAAGCAGAAGGATAGTAAAAGGGTGAAAGCAAGTTAGCAAGAGGCAAACATGCCCGCTCACTAAATAAAAGGGCAAAAATCTAATATGAAAATCTTTGCAGGGGGTCACTGAAGTGGTTTACTGCTCAACAGGAGAAAAATGTTTATCCCAACAGTGGCTCTAGCCTCATCATACAGTTGGTCCTGCCCTCTCATTCAACCATACAAGACTGTTTAGAGTCCAGATCTTCAACAGAGATACGGAACGTTGAGGAAGACGTAGGAGTCTCTGTGTGTGGATTGTGTGTGTGTGTGTTAAAAGGGGTCAGTTTAAAAACCTGCTTCTGTGTTTACTTTGGTTCCATGTCTTTCCCCTCCCGCCTGCTGATTTACAGTCTGATTCTATGGATGAACAACCAGCAACACTGTTTGCATTTACACGAAAGGTTGCCATGTTTGAACCATACACACCTAAAATGCTACAGGGTAAATTAAGGGCATTCACTTAAGAAGGGAGATTTGGAAAGGCCTTTAAAAAAAAAAAAAAAAAAAAAAAAAAAGGCTGTATCTGTAATGTTGACCGCTACTGACATTTAGGTTACAATTTATGATAAAATACACAATTTCCACCGCTACCGTTCTGAATTTTACGACACTGATAATGCTTAATTGACCAGGGATTAGTTATACAGCCATTATCAGATCAACAAATACTTAATCTAATTGCCTTTTATAGGTATATTGGTCTATCTGTTGCTCCAGTACCTTATGTAAGAGATGTCTAACTATTGGAAAAGGCTACAATTGTTTAAAAAAAAAAAAAAGATCCATGGTAATGCAGTTAACCTTTTACACATACTTTACCTGCAACCAAACTTTGACTCAGAGTAATCAGATAGGGCCTACAACATCTACACAGAGATTAACGTGAGCATAACTCTTATCATATCATGGCACCTTCAGGTGACTAAGCACAGAGACTGGTTTACACCTGAGTATGAGGTGTAACAAAGGAGGATTACAGCGTCAGAGGAGCTAGCAGTGTGAGAGGATTAATCAAGTGCTTGTCTGCTGCAAGTAGTCTGTGAACCGACAGCTTGATGTGATGCTGGCATGATCGAGGACGGTGTGATCATAGATTGGTAAACAAAACCAAGGTGAGGAGGAAATTTCCCCTCCCCTGATTTCCCATGCTAGGCATTACAAATCTATCACCCCACTTGATACTAAACTGATGATGTTCAAGCATCAAGACGGACATTCTCATCGCCACGGATCTGGATCAACTTGTGAATCCAGTTCAAATCCAGATCCAACTGTGAAAACAGACATGTGTAACTGAGGCACTGAATAAATGAACAATCACATGTTACAACACCAGGCTGTAACAGCTGCTGCATACAAAAAAAAGATTGTCAGATGATGAAACCGATGTAAATTCCTCATGACCCTCCTGATGCCCGATACTGCAGTCCCACCCTGATCTGTACCTCAAAGTATCAGTCCTCCTGTGTCTGATAGCTGAGTGTGTAAAATTCCTAAAATCCCGATTTAGAAACATCAAGTTTCTCCCTGAGATTAGATTTTTATTTTTCTCCCACAATTTCTTCAGCCAATCAATTACACATTTAGTTATGAAGCAAACGTGTATGAACCTACTGTCTGGTTCTGGCTAATTTTATTCTGAAACTCTGTTTGCAAAAGTTTTTCAAACTAAAAGCTTCTTTCTCTGCGGCACCTCATCTGCGCTGGTGTCCCTGCTTTGGCTTGCCTTACAGTTTTCTGATGTATCCACTACTCTACCAGCTTACCTTATCTATCGGGTGTTGCTCGAAACTAGGCTCCCACTGCAATCACTTTAGGATATCTCTACCGTATGCCCACAGAAAGAGCTTTCTGCTTCATGCACACGTGTCTGCAAATGCTGCTAGTAACAGCATACCTCTTGTTTACCCCTTTTATTTTTTAAAAACATGATTGCACATTGCACTGTAATTACCAGTTCAGCGCAATATCTTATAATTTTTGATTTGCATTTGTTTACCTTCAGGTATGTAGTGATGCTGCTGTCATTGTCCACACATGCCCGGATGAGTTGGGATGCAAATCCCCCCCCCCAAATTCCCATCCCATTCTGAGACCTTAATGGTTACCTCCAGCAAAAGTAAAGCAGAGTGTAAACACTTTCCCATTATTCCAGGTTCCACTATGTGCCATTTTAAAGGGAATTCCAGTATTGTGATAATTGTATGTCTTGCAAATAGCTGCTTTTAACCAGATTGAAATGTTTTGTGCTTTTAAAAACAAAACTACCCACCCAAGACGTTTGTGTGGTGATACAGAGCCTTCATCTAGGCTTAGATATACAACATGGGGATCCCCATACAATTATATGGCTCATTGACTGTACACTAATGCTAAATCATGATGTTAACTCTAAAGATTCTAGTGTTTTCCCACTTGTGTTACCATGTGAATTATTTTATATATATATTCTTGTTCATTCATATGGGTTAAAGCTGGCCTACATCTAAATACTAAATTATTATTCCTCCAGTTCAAGAAAACAATCTTGGGATTAATGGTTCTACCATGCTACTTTCCTAAGCTTCTATATAAGGAGAGACATCTGGTGTGCTTTCCTACAGCCGGAAGAAGACTCTTGCAACTGACAACAATCTTAAATGTGCATTTTGCATCTTTTTCTGCTTTGTTAACTAACATTCCTTTTGTGCCATTAGTAGATGGATTATTTCACATATTTGATCATTTTATGTTTATTTGTTCTTTCACTGCTCTTCTCAGTACTGAGGTTGTACCAGCCGCACTTCCAACCATCTGCCTGGTTTTTAGCTTCTGAGAATTCTCTCTCCCAAATCCCACAAAGCACTGTGTTAATGGTGACAGATAATACTCCTCTTGTATTTACTTTACACACTTTAAGCCAATCCAGTGTCATTTTCAGATTAGTATTGAAAGTGTTCCCATCCTCTTGCCCCCATTAATTCTGTTGAGTATAGGTTCCTGCATGGTGAATTTTTATTTTTTTTGCTTTCTTGGCTGCAACCCCACCCAGCTACTACTACAGAAGCACTGATATCCTGTAGGCTGTGATTTGCAGAGTGCTGCTGGACTTCATCCAGCTGACTTACCCAACATCTCGAGTGTGATATACTCATTACTAATGTGACTCCCGTAAATTATATTCTCCACCCCGGATGCTTTCACTGACTTTCACCAGTTTATCATAACTCACTGAGAGGTTTGAGGATGTTTGCGGGGGATTCGTCTGTGTTCTCCGCATCCGACTTGTATTCCGTGTGTTCCGTGCTCTGTTCGGGTCTTTCCCGCTTCTCCTTGTGGCTAGACTTGCGTCTGTGGCGTCTCCTCCGGTGGTAACTCTTGGGAACATGCACGCCGATGTACACAGTGTGGTGACCTGGCGCAACACAGCACAATAGAGGGAACACGGATCAGATTACACTCACAAAAGGAAATCACATTAATCCTGAAAGCTAGTAATCTGTTATCACTGCTGGAAAAACAATGCCGATTGGTTGATCTGGTGTTATGTGGTAGGAAATGTTTGCTTATGACAAGGCTGCTTTGACACTTTTTTGGGGGCGGTGAGACTGTTGGTGGGAAACTATGTGTTGCTCATTTCCCAATCAGGAAGAGATACAGCCTGCTGTCAATCAGTCACACTGCAAAATTAAATAAATGCCAACTACTTCCGACACAGCAGCTCATACAAGAAATGATGACTTCATGTCTCCAGGAAGTAATTAGAGAGACAGAGAAGGAGAAAGAAAAGCCTTACAAAAAGCGGGCTTAACTGCCCGAGTTGAAGCAACCATGTATTTTTCCGTTCAACCATTCATTCTATAAACATGTCTTGTGGGTTTTAATAACATCTTTCACACTGCACAGTGGTCAGTCATGCATCCTTGTAGAAGCCAAAAAAAAACACCTGAGGTGCACACTAAACAAAGCGCTTCCACCACATTCCCATGAAGAGAATATGCAGAAACAGCTCGACATAATGCCAAAATCTCTGAAAGGCTTCTCTTTGTGTGCAACCTTAAAATGTTGGTTTGTGAAACATGTGAATGTCTCAGCAAATGCATGAGGGCGTCTCCAGATAAATTCTTTTGTGGCTTAAGCCAAGAGGCTGCATTGGACAGGATTAGGACACTTTAAGAAACATCTTCCTGTACAGCTTAAGTGGAAATGTATTCATTCAGTGCTGTGCTGACACTAGAGGGGACCCGACGGTTTTCATCGGGGTAGATGAAGGGATAAGTTAAAGCTTATCACGTGTCAGTCAGCTAGATAATGTGCTGGTAGATGTGGTTTTACCTTCCACTTCCCCTTCATCGCAGACATGCTTGAGAAATGATGCTCCTCTGTCCAAGACTGCTTCATCCTCCACTCTACAAGAAAAAAAAAAGTGTAAAAACTGATTAAATATGGATCACAACAACATGAAATATTCTTGCAACTATAGGTCTAAGAAAACATTCTGCCCCAATTTCTTTCAGTTTATCACCACCATTCCCACCAACACCAGCCAGTTTGTAAAAACACATGAAACATATACATTTATAAAAAATATATACTTAAACAATGAACAAATGACAATTCTTCAAATTAATTCAAATCAAAAAAACTGTTTAACCAGTGTCAGTTGCAACCCTCAGGCCAATAACAATCAGGTCACAGTAAAACACTATCCTGTAATGGACTCCAATTCAGCCACTTCTTATCCAGCTTACTAATGCTGCTGAATATGAGCTCACCTGTCGACCTCCAACTGTTGCACAACAACCAAAAAAAAATGACTACATGTGACTATGAGATCAATATCAACTGCATTGCAAGACTTTGAAAGTAGCTGGCAAGCTTTAGAGTGCATTAGTGTTCCTGGCACTATGGCAATTACACTCACATATGACGAAAATTGACTGACAATCATTCTGGACTTTCTAGTGCACAAAGAAGGCTTTATGTTTACTTCCTGTTCCCAACAACGTCAGAGACATCTTCATTAGCTACGCGACCTGCAGTTTACTTTGATCACCAAGCCCCAACCTTCCTGAAGGGTTGAAAGGAATGTGGCTCCTCCAGTGCAGCAAAGTGTAGACTAATGGAGGCCACGAAAGGTGGTTTAGGCTGCAACATATTGCACACCCCAGTCTCAGAATATACTTTTGCCAAAACAGCAACAAATGGAAAAAAACAAAAACAATGGCTTCTAAATGTAAACAGTAAATAAAAACCGTAGCATTTCATGACACTGGGAATACATTTCTACTGAGGCCTCATCTAGCCTGTGCCTCATAGTCAGTTCACTCTGTCAAACTGTTGAGAGACTACATAAGCGTGTCAGTATCAAATTAAGAATTCATCTGCCGTGGCTGAAATGACCAACCGCTTTAGGAGAATAGTTTTGTTAAACAACAAAAAGTAAATATTTGATTTGGGATGCGTATCAAGAATGTCAATAAACACATCAACAGTTTCCATTTGCCACTGAACAATCCCCAACTGAGGATGACACGATTCGAAAAATGAGGGGATGGGAGCAGTACACAAACCGCTAAATAAACACAGCCAGGAAGGATACAACTTGTTCCTCCGATTGCACAGCGAGCTCATCTGAATTCCCCCCGGTGGATATGGTATCTGGCCTCGAGGGAGAGATAGAGGTACTTTCTGATAAGCAGACGTAAATGTTGAGCCACCCGGCTTGGTGCCAGGTTTACAAGCAATGCTAATACACAGATTAGCCTCTGTACCCTCCTTTTGTTGCTTACAAAAAAGAGAGGTCAAGTTCCCACACAGTGCCGTGTGGAGAGGGTCGAACACTATCATTTAGCTCCAGATTTCATTGTGTGTTCTCTTCTGCTTGTACTCCTCCAGGACAGAGTGTACAAAAAAAAAAAAAAAAAAAAAAAAAATAGCAGCAGCTTCAGGGAGTTACTTTTATGAAGGACTTGAACTCAACCAGTAATCTTAATACAGCCTAAAGTGTTGCACACTGGATGCACATTCAAAATGCAAAAACTATACAAACAAATGGGTGTTGCTATTTTAATTCATTCTTGCACAAATATAGACCATATGGGGAAAATGGGCTTCAGGATACTTCCGGGAACTCAGTCTTGTAGCCTTACTTCTGCAACAGGTACTGAAATGTTGGTGATGGTTTGTGTGTATGTGTGTGTGCGCACATGGAGGAAGGGTCATGTAACACAGCGAGAGGGCCTTCAGAAAACCGTTGGCCACACAGGCGAGCAAAGGAAGCTCATGTTGCATGGTTTACTGCTGGCTATAGCCGGTCAATAGAGCCATGTTAATCACTGAGGCCTCGGACAGGGAGATGAGACATGATGAGAAACATACCACAGGTGGCACATAGACATGCAAGATGCAGTAGAAGAGTTCTGCATTCCTGTTTTGAATGGAGTGCTAAGTCAAAAACAATTAGACCGGTCCGCAAAGTGGAGTGAAATGACAAAGAAAGAGACGATGTGAAGAGAGGATAAGAAATCTGCTCTTCAGCATTAGTCAGCAAACTCTACATGACTTCAGGTTGCAGAGAGCAAAATGGAGCCTAAATACATTTCTTGTGCATGAAAACATGAGGCAGATAAGATCCAGCGTCTCTTCATTTACGTCATAGTAAATGCAGGAAATCTTCTTGATCTTCTTTTTCATTTCCTGCTAGGACTTTGTCTGCTTAATTGAAAAAAAATAAATAAAAAAAATTGCTGGGTGAGGGTCAGAGCAACCAGCTGCATCCACCTCACGCTGGCGAACATCTCACTTTGCTTCTGTTCTCGTTGGTGACCTCATGAGGCTGGATAAACCTGTCGCTGCGTGAGGAGCCAGGATCAGCTGCTCGGGATCAGGGATCATCCCCATCTCTTTACAGAGTGACGCACCCAATCCCACCAGCCAGGTTCACCATGAGGATGGGTGCCAAGCAATAAGGAGATGATTTTGGAGCCTTGGTAGTGATACTCTGACAGTCAAAACATCACTTTTGGTTAAACACCCAGAACCAGAGGGCTCGAGAAAGTGGCTGTGAAAAACTTTCAGCTCACCTCCGACAGAAAGAAGACGAATGCAGCCACCTAAAAATAAACTTTTATGTCGAAAAGTTAAAGCATTAAAAAGCTCATAGAAAGTGCCTCGTGCAGAGTAATCAACCTTGTAGCAAAGGAAACTTTTTATAGCCATCTTTCAAGCCTAAGGGAGGTGATTTGTACTGAAAGGAAAGTACACTTTGTTATTTTAGGGCTGCAATTAAACATTTTCATTATCATGTCTATAAAAAAAATAATGTTAAAGTGAAAAATGTCTATTCCAGCTCCCTAAAGTCACAGCTTCAGATGTCTTGTTTTGTCCAACCAACAATCCAAAGCCCAAATGTGCTTAATTTACAATAATTTAAAGAAAAAAGAAAGAGCTGGGATGAGAGTATGTTTGAAGTTTTGGGTTTTAAATATAGAAGGTTGCGGCAGTAGTTTATAGGTTTAGCAATTGAAGTGTGGAGGAAAAAAAAATTCTCATGAAGCGAGGTTAAAAAAAGGAAACATTTAAAGTCATTATGCATTCTCATATGCTTCTCAGGTCCGCCTCGCCTTTTGGAATTTCCTCTTGAATGGATGAGGAAATGGATGGATATCTATTTGCACAGAACATCACTCAGCAGTGCACAAAAGAGCATTCACAATTCCAGTCAGCACCAAGAGGAAGAGTCACACCAGTGGACTGACAGCACAAAGTAAAGCGAACATTTCCCCATTGCAACCAGACAGAAGAATGAGGAATCTGTTTTAGTTTTTATGGTTTCTCCTGTCATTGTTAAAGAGTGTACCCACTCGTGTTAAGCCACCATAGGTCACTGTACACTTTGAGGAACTGTGTGCAACCTTGTAAATATCAGGGACCAGGCTGATAAACGTATATCTGTGAGTAACTCACACTGGCTGCAGGTGATGATTATGAAACAGCTGCTGAATTCCAGCTGCATGTCAGAAAAGTGCATACAGAGCCCCAAGTGTTTTTCCGTGTTTGATAGTACTCTGGCAACCGCGTCATTGCGCAACGTGGACGCACGTTGGCCCGAGGCTGAATGTGGATTTTTGGGGTGTCAGCTCATAAATCCACATGGTCTGTGAGGAGTACACACAGCTTTGCTCATAAAGTTGCACCAGAGACACTTCTCCAGCACTTGGCCTGCGCTCGCTGCGATCTCCCTTAATTGATTGTGACAGGTTCTTAGAAAATAGATTACCGGCCGTTCATAGCCAGAGCGATGCGGCAACAGTGGTTTATCCAGCCAAGAGTGCAACACCAATGAATGAAAACATTTATTAACTGCACTAGAAGTCTAAATCAATACTCCACTGAAGTTTCACCAAAAAGGCACGGCAACCAGTGAACCAAACCCAGATTTACGCACAGAAAACCCTCAAATCCCACGGGACAACACGCCGAACGCGTTTCAGTTTCATATCAGTAGGTGGATGATATTCACCTGATGCGTAATTTGCACCTTTCCACCTGGCCAGGAAATGCCCTTAAGGTAAGGACGGCAAGCTACAAGGTAAAAGTTCCCAAACGGCCACCCAGCTTTAAGCAGTTAAACTGAAAATAGCAGAGGTGATAAACTTACTTCTTTTCGGAAGTCATGGTGACGAACTTCGCCTTCCTCTTCAAGTTGTAGACGGTGTTTGAAAATCTTCACCTACTCTTAGCTGTCGCGCTTTTTTTCCTCTCTCTCCCCCCCAAGTGGATAAACGTGACAAAGAAGTCGAGCAGCTGGAGCTCTTTCACTGGAATGATTTCTCCGACTCTACAAATCTAATTTAACGCGTAACCCACGATCCTCATATCGTGATGGACTTGTTCAGGTCGTGCCTCGGTGACATCGTAAAATATAGAGGCTCGTTTGGTATCTTGCTGGAAGCGTGTGGAGAGACTCTGTGAGCGCAGCGTGTCTTTTTCCATATTTAAAGTGCCATCCCTCCTCCTGCGTGACGCCACCGGGGGGTGGAGGTCAGAAAGTTACTGTTGGGTGGCGCACCAAAACCTCTTACTTGACAAGTGGTTTTCTCTATTGTTCGCTTTGTATGGAAAGAATCACATTATAATTTCACCGGATGTGTCAGATCATATGAATATGAAAGCACTCAAACTGGAGCGCTTTCTCTGCGTTTGGATACGAAACCCAAAAGTTTTGGACCAGTTTATAGCTTTTATCATTTTAACAAAGATTACTTTACACTTTTATTATTAATAATGGCAGAACATTTGTCATTGTTTTATACTTTTGTCACACACCTGGACTCAACTAGTCGGTGCTGATTTATTTATTCATTATCATTTATTACTTTTCCCACCCGTGCGTCAATAAAGTTTCTTCACCTTGCTGTTCATTCTGATCTCTTTAATTATAAGCAAATTAAAAAAGGCACCTATTTCAGGTAGGTTTAATCATTCATATTGAAGCTACCAGGTAAAGGCGAGCTCAGCAGTCAGAAATAGCTGCTGTTATGGAGACTGGCGACATCTTCTGGAAGAGTTGGAAGACTGAGACAGGGGCCAGTTGAGAATCTGTGGAAATCAGTAACTGGATCTCTGCTTTTAACTAAACTAAAAAGGATTTTCATTCTTAAGACACACACACACACACACACACACACACACACACACACACACACACACACACACACACACACACACACACATATATATATATATATATATATATATAAAAAAAAAAAAAAAAAATAAGACAACAAAACACTGGAAAGTATTTCAGATATTTCAAGTTTATTGTCATTTGTAAATGGACCACTGGACATATAATTCTCATTTGCACACAAAACACTTATATATACACACACACACACACACACAACTGTAAGAAAACAGTAATAAAAGTTTTCAAATTTTACAGGCCAGATCATTTTTAATGACTGTATATAAAAAAAAGTCATTATTTAGGCATTTCATTGTTTTAAAATTAAAACTCCATCCACTTTGTCCTCCTTTGGGCACCGATTAGATTTTCCATCACCAGCGGATCTTTACAAAGAGCTCAAGAACTCCTTCACCTGAAAAAGAACCACAACAGTCAAGATGTTAGCATTAGCGAATACCAACATCAAGGCAATCTTATCTTTCATTTTCTTTGTTTGGTTCCAACTTCTGTCCTGGGTGACGCCAACTTCTTGCTAAAGACTTTCAATGAAAGTGCAATCTCTAAAAAAGCGTCGGTGTTTTCCATCAACGTGAAACTGCTACATAAGCAGCTCTTCAGGCCCTCATTTCCATAAGTGAAACCTGAGTGTGTGAATGTGTGTGTGTCAGTATCTGAGAGATCACACTCAGCACAGTGCATGAAACGTCCTCAAAAACACAGTTCAAGTACTAACTAATGTTTTAAAAGGTTCACAGTGAGTTTGTGTTTGAAGTTGATTTCCCCCCCCCCTTTGTTGGAGAATGACTTTTGAAATTTGAGTTTGTTTTCTAATGCCATCATTGCAGCATTTTGATGTTGCAGCTGGTGGAGCCATTTTTAGCTACTTTAAGGTTGGATAGTTTTATGTAAAGCAATGTTATAGTCATAACCTCATCTTTTATTTATACGGAATATACCTTTGGTAACTAGTGGCTACAGCTGTCACAATATTTATATATATAAGTATGTAATATATAAGTACAATATTTCTCTCTGAAAACTAAAGTAGAATTATTAAGTAATCCAGCAGATGGGGTTATAATATACTACTAAATTATCCCCCTCAGTGGGATTTATAGTAGGTAAAAAAAAAGCCAACGGGATGTTTGGCTCATGTAAATTTCCCCTCAACGTCCTGTTGGATGGAGACCAAGCATTATTTGATTAGGCTAGTAAAACTAGGCCTAACCGTCACTTACCTTCTCTATCATGTCAGCGCTCTTTGTTTTATTCCCCTTAAAGTCCTCATTCACATCTATGGTCAAGACTGGCACGTCATTGAGGTACTCAAACTCCATGCTGCGGGCCAGAGGGGACATGGGAGACAATTAGTGATGCTTAAAAAAAAATATTCACCTCCAGGAGCATCCTTTTTCCTGTGGCTCAACTTATCTATTTCATGGTGAAAGCTTTCATCTTTGTAAGAAAAATCTTGTGTACACAATGGAAGCCAAACAACCCATTTCCGGCCTCATCAATCTCTTCAAACACATCGCTGTGGCAGATGCAGATCACATGTGTCCAAAGCTGCTTCGGCCCTCTAAGTTGCCCTCAGGTTATTGCATTAATGGGGTCTAATGACCGAGATCAGTCAGATAACACCCTTTTCTTCTACGATACAAATACATCGTTTGTCCTCGCGGAACTGCATGCAGTTTCTGACGCAAAACGTGCAATAAAAGTCTGCGTGCATGTGTTTGTGTGGGCTCACGTCATGGTCTTGTGCTGCAGCCAGCTCTCGTGCTTAAAGTGGAGCTTCTCCAGATACTCCAGAGGGATGTCTTGCTCTTCTTCTCTGCCTCTCAGGTGCAACCGCTCTAAACATCTCTACAAAAACACACATGCCAGAAGGAATTATTGACGTATTTGTGTAGTGCCATTTAATTTTTTTCCTCTTTATGGTCAAGAGTGATAACTTCGTTTTTTCCAAAGCAAAAATCATTCTATTTAGGTGCAGTTGAATAACAATGAAGTAGAAGAACAGAAGGGAGGATACCTCTGGCAAAGCTCTGAGGTAGATGATACCGTCCAGCTCGATGTTCTTGCCAAACTGGTTGTGCAGCCAGCCATGCCAGTCCTGGTAGATGGACCACTCTGTCTCATTCAGGCACTCACTCTCATAGAGGTTGGCTGCAAAGATGTACCTGGTTGAGACACGAGGGCGTATTAACGGGCAAAGTTTCAACTTGTAACATATTTTAAAAAAACAAGACCAAATCTTTTTTTGCATGTTACAGCAGTTATTTTTTTAAATTAAGATTCAGTGCATTCATGAGCAACAATGTATGCATGCTCTCAATACACAAAGAGTGTACGTTTCACAATGTATGTGTTAATATAAAGTACAGTTTATTATTAGAAATGGTGAAAAATACCTTTTACAATTTACTAGAGCCCGTGGTAACATCTCCAAATTGTTTGTTTAGTCTAATTAACAGTCAAAAAACGAAAAGTTTACAATGAAAGAAACGAGAAAAGGCACAAGATTCACAAATTAGAGAAGCTTGAGCCGGAGAATGTTTGATGTATTTGGTTGAAAAATGACTTTTGTTAGTGAATTTTCGACAATTTGTTTCAACTTTACCAAAAAAATACTCACAATAATGGATCCAGTTTAATGTTGGTGCAAAGACATTATCATACTTGTATGTGATTTGTAGTTAATAGTCTTAAAATATACAAATTCACTAGTATGGCCCTTTTAACAAAAAAAATCTACTGAATTCTTTTCATCATGTTTACACGTTTGTTGATACCTGTCACTGTAGATGGACCGCTCGAAGAACTGCACGGGATCCTCGGCCTCTCGGAGCTTCCCGTTGGCTGACCTCATCTGAGCACGCACCCGGCTGATACAGGCGTAGCTCTGGAAGGTGTAGGCCCACCTCTCCGGTTTGTCATACATCATCTTTAATACGTTCCCTCCACTCCTCTGAGAGTTGGTCAGCTCCTAGAACATAAAAAGGAATAGGGTGAATTTAAAACATGTTCAAAGTGAATACCTCTCCCACTGAGATCAGAAAATCGGTTGCAATTATAGCTTAGTGTACAGTCCAAGTATTTGTAAGTATAAGTATCATATTGGTGAAAATGTGGTAATTATTTGCAGTGGCTGGTGGATATGTATAGACTAGGGTTTATAGACATTATATCAAGCTGTAAGGTGACATTAGTTGTATTTACTCTAAGGCTGTAACTGAAGACTGTTTTCATTGTTGATTAATCTGCTGATAATTTTCTCAATCCATCATTTAGTCTACAAAATGTCAAAAGCTGTGAAACAATTCCAACAAATTCCCCACAATGTATTTTTATTTTTTGTATTTTAATACTCTCTGGACATGTCACCTTCCTACTTACTGTGAAAATCACAACATCCAAGACTAATGATCCAGGCAGGAATTTCTTAAACTCATTCAGCCCATATAAAAAGGGCTTACCTATGATGACTTAAGTGAAAATTAACCCATAATAAGGCATCCAATTTTTCCAAATTCCCACTCAGTTCCCTGTAGCTTATCACAGGGAACTGAGTGGGAATTTGGAAAAATTGGACATGAATGAATCTGTTGAACTGTTGAACCCCACAGCTCTGCAGAACTCACTCTGTCCCATGATCAGCAGAGGGCGCATGATCAAACTACAGCAGCTGTACACACTGTGCGATGCAGAGTTTGGCCTTGTTAGAGGACTCCTAAACAGCTGTGCATACTTATAATACCCCCACACTGTCATTTTACACTGTACCATACAGTGTGTAATGCACTTTACTATAACATTTTGCACAGTTTACAATTATACTGACAGAAAAATAATATCTTTCTGGTGATTTCAGCTTTAACATTACAATATCATTCTTAGCTCTAACAATAATAAGAATAAGAATTATAGCTATTAGAATTATAGCTTTCCAAGTAAAAGAAAACTTTTTAAGAATTATTTTTGGGCTTTTTATTGTGGGGGATGACATGCAGCAAAGGGACACAGGTTGAACTCAAATCTGAGCCTTTGTACATGGGGCACACCCTGTATCAGGTGACCTACAAAAAGGCACCCACAAAAGGCACCACACACACAACTCAGTTTAAATATGAAAATGTCTCGTGGAAAACAATTTTGTCTTGGTCATGTTGACAGATTTAGTATGCAAAAATAATCAAATAAATACAATTGAAGTAGAACGGACAACGGACATGATTAGTTGATAAATCAATCAACAAAAAAAATAATCAGCAACAATGATGACAAATTACGATAAATAGGTCAAAAAATTCAAAAAGATTCTCTGATTCCAGCTCTTCAAATGTGATTATAATTTTTTTTTTATGACAGTAAACATGTCCAGGAGAAAAAAAATATGCATTTCTCTATTTTCTAATGTTTTAGAGATCAAAAAATTAAAATCATGAAAATAATTTATGTATTATTTGATCATGGAAATAATAGTTAGTTCCAGACGTCCATAAATGACTCACCCACAATATTGAGTACAGTAAAACATAATAAAATCAGATTTTGCCTGATGTATATATTTACATAGACTACAGTATCATAAAGCATGATATGCTTCAGGATACAGACTCCAATAGTCCAGCGCCTGAATATCCTGCCTACTGCTTACATATATGGAAGTGTTGACCCACTGAAAATGAGCCCCAGGGTGAGGCAATGTCTGCAGTTGTGTGGGAGGTCAGAGAGGTTTGCCCCAGTGATGGCATGTGTATCTGTCCAGAGTGGGGCCATCTGTTGCTCTGGGTGTGTGGTGGTGACCAGTGCAGATATATGGACAGATGGCAGCTGCACTCTAAATACAGATGAAGACTCTCCCAGTTATCTTTATGTGTGCTGTGCAAGTTGAATCAGTGGCCGGAGGATTGGAGGATCTTGTTCCTCTGAAGCACCAAAGTGCATCTTGAAATTTCTGATTTATAATGTTGGGCTAAGATGCAGTTTATGAACACTAACCTGATGTGAAGTAATCCCACTGAATTAGGACCATTATTTTATAATGTAGAAATACTGTAACTATGTATTAATACCTCAAAGTCACTTCCTTTTGTTTGGACATTGCACCATCTGGCGATTGGCTCTGGTACCACCTCCCAGTCCCCGCTCTCCTGCTCCAAAAGGCGCACAAAGGTGGATTTGCCCGCCGCTGAACACAAAGGATGCGGAGATGTTATCAACTTGAATTACTAAAGACACCTTGCAGCACATTGTGCAGGTATATTATCTAACGTTACCGGCTGCATGGGCTAATAGCTGTGTGGAGGCATTAACAGTAGGCTGGCAAATTTGGCGGTAACATTTTTAACGTTAACAATATCTGTCAATAAAGAGGTAACACAGCCTGAATTCATAGTTTAACCTTAGTTTACCTCGTCTAAAGCATCACCTGCCAACTACGGTAGCTTTAAATTCATGTTTTAAACTCGTTAACGCGTGTGAAATTTCGCTTTTTGCCATTTAAAAAAAGCGCTGCACTCACCAATATTCCCCTCGATCGATATCCGCTTTATCCTTTTCTCCATCGAGTCGTTCATGGAGTCGTCCAGCGGGTCGGGGCACGGTCTCTTCGGAATCAAAGACATTTTGAGCAAATAAACGAGGCTTCCGTATTAATTAAAGCGGGCGCTGCAGCTGCTGCCGTGCTCCTTGTTGTTTAAAGTTTGGCGGTAACGAACGTCAGGAAGCGGCGGTTTGCACAGATGTGGCTCCGCCCAGGAAGCAGCTGCTGCCCCCTCCACGTGTCCCCCACAGCTGGTCTGTCTTTGTTGTTGCACCAAACGGTTGAAGTCATAATAAATGCACCTGCATTAAAAATGGCACTGATGGGAAAAGTGTATTAGTATTAGCAGCAACAAGTACTTTTTTTTTTATATACGTCAATTATTAACGTATTAATTCATGTAAGCAGAAATTCAATGTTATTGGCTAAAGTGGAACTATTTAATATACTGTTGGGTACTTTAATTTATAATAATACATATTATAATATACATTTTATAATCTCATCATGTTTTGTACTTGTAAAAGTAGCTACAACTGTAACTACACAATAATGGATTACAAAGTGCAATATTTTCCTATGAAATACAGTGGAGAAGTATAAATAAGCATAAAATGTCTCAAAATCTTACTCAATAGCACCCGACCACAAGTAAAGGCCGTGCATTGGAAATGTACAAAATGTACTAAAAGTATCAAGAGTACTTTTTATACATTTATAAAACAATTATTCATGTAATAGTTAATTAATGTAAGCAGACGTTATTGGTTCAGGTGGAACTATTTCATATAGTGTTCAGTACTTTAATTTAAAATAATACATAATATTTTATAATCTCATCATGTTTTGTACAAGCATAAATTGTAAAGACTGTACTCAAGCATCTCAAAATCATACTCAATAGCACTCTACCACAAGCAAAGGCCCTTCAGTGGAACTGTACAAAATGTACTAAAAGGTATCACAAATAAAGGATGCACTATGGATAATGCCCATCTCCCTGTTGTGAATTACTGATGTATTAACACTTAAGCAACACTTCAGCGTTGTTGATTGAAGAGAATATTAACAGCTTTATATACTTTTGGTTAGTTAAATCTGAAACTATGCATCATATCTTATAAAGTAATCATACATTTTGTATGTAAAAGGTTAGTCTGAAAAGTAACTATAGTCGTGGTAAAGTAGTAGTGAAGTAAATGTAGTGGAGGAAAAAGTACAATATTGCCCTGTGAAATGTATCGGAGAAGCAGTATGAAGGACCATAGAGTAGAAAAAAAAGAATGGAAGTAAAGTACAAGAACCACAAAAGTGTGCTCAAGTACAGTACTTTAAAGAAAGTATGTATTCACACACTACTTAATAAACATACAATTCATTCAAAGAGTCAAGACCAACTTTATTTGCCTTGTAAACAGCATAAATGAATTCAGTAGCATTGAAAACCCCTACCAAGCCATTATTTACAAACATTTCATCAATTATTACAGTCAAGGAGGAAAAACTGTAGGTAATAGGCTATGTTACGGGCATTTCATAAGGATGAGATGCTTTCAGGATGACTGATTTTTCTATTACATTTTTTGGAGATCTGGTGAGCAGTAACATTCATAATAGCTAGCTAAGGAAGTGGAAAAAAATACTCAACAATTTAAACAAACAATATCTTAATATCCAAATAAAGGGAGGGGAAGCAGCCTCTAAAAAGACTCGATGCATTCTTTAAACCAAAAGCCACCACTCCATGCTCGCTGAAAATTAGTTTTAAGACAGGTCTAACCCTCAGTATTTACATGTGTGCATTGAAGCATTACACCTCTCTGACAAATTTCAGATAAGAAGATATATAAAATGTCCATATCACTGTTTTTGAAACCAAACCTGAAAGAGAAGCATGTTTTATTTCTATCAAACACCAGAATTTAAGCACTCTAAAAAGGAAAATTAATAATAGATAAAGTATGAACGAGCCAACTGGTAACCCTTTTAGTGTTTAGTGTCGATTATTGCATAGTAAACTACACTTTGAGATTGGGGAAAGGGGGGCATGCGTCTGCTGTTTGAAGCACAGCAACAAACAACTCAGACCATACAAAAAGCATAAGAAATCTCACTTGTGCCTTATAGCCAATTTCAGCGGCGGTTAAGCAATTCAACATTCATTTGGGGGAAATACGAGGGAGGAACTATGATCAGTCACATGACACAGCTTCTCACAAAGCACGGTCTATGCAGAATAAACATTCAGGCGAGAGAGGTCAGGAAAATTGTTCAAAGTGCTTTATGGCTCGTAACATAACAAGGGATGCAGCATAATCCAATTCAAAGTATTTTTAAACAGTGGAGGTTGTGACTTTAAACACAGGTTTCTATGTCTATTTCCAAACATCTATATACAATTTAAGGTTTTAGATCCCTTGAAGACTTTTCCTAAAAATTTTGTTTCTACTTTAAGTTTTTTTTTTTTTTTTTGGGGGGGAAACCTAGTACACAGGAACATGTCGCTATAAAATGCTAAAAGTTTAGTTCCTCTTCAGTCCCTGCTACAACATGACAATATTCTAGCCTCACTTCTATGTCCTTCAACACATTCATTTATCATAACCTGCACAGAACACTTGGTAAAAAGATTCTCCAACTAAATAAGGACAAGGTTGGTGACTGTGGATTTACAGAGAAAATCCACTTTTGAACCAAGTTACAGTACAAATCGAAAAAAAAGGGGGTGCAAGAGAGAATTAAGAACCACAGAAACTTAAAGGGAGGTGACGTGGAAAATGTAATGCTTTGTCAATCAAGTTAGTGTTATATGGCCGTTATCTTCTTAGTGTTCTCACTGTTGATATAGGGCAATTATGAGCCATGCTAGGCACTTAGGGTTCTTTTGTATTGAAAGATGTGGGTTATAACAGATGTGAACAGTAGTAGACCGCAACCCAGGTTCTTCTATGTAGATTAATTCATAAAATAACTAGCTAGTTACTGCCAATAAACTGGCTTAAAGGCCTGGCTTAATTTTTCACCATCACACCAACAAAGCCCTCCTATTATAATACAGCAACTTTGCTTAGACACTATCGTTCCCTGTGGTGAGTTGGAAATGGGAATCTAAAAAGCATGGAAATGCCTCCTGTTGCCATAAATCCAAATGAAACTAAACATCTGTGCAGTGTAATAGAAAACTAATGAACATATGTCTATATTCTCCTCAATGTCAGCCCTGACGGAATACTGGGGATCTTTCCATACAGCTAAAACCTTTTTCTCCAATATGTTAATCTGTGGTTTGTTCAATTAAACGTGTAATCCCTGATTGCATTAGTCCTGGTGCCTTAAATCTATCAAGACCCTTCCTTCGTCCTGGCCTTATTAAAAACATTTCCCCAAATGGAAATATAGTATATACTGCATACATACAGCCAGGGTGGGGTGGGTATCTGTGCAAAAACTAGAAGACCAATAAAATAAGGATTACATTGCTGTTTATCTGTCCTTGGTTGTCAGTTTTTCAATCAGCTCCTGAAGTGGGACCAGCTCTTTCCTGTCAATGAGGTTGAACTCCTGAAAAAAAGGGAAAAGAAGCTAATGTTATCAGCTTATCCACCATATGCTACATTATTATTGCTAACATACAGTATAGCTCAAGTGAAAAGCACATACAGATGTCAGAGACTCTTTACCTGAACAAAAAAGATGAAGTGTTTGAATGATGTGTTGAGGTGGGCCTCCTCCTGCAGCTGCATGACAGAGTCAAAGTGCTGGTGGTAGATGTGAGCGTAGACCCTGAACAGACGCTTCAGGATGGTCTTCGCCACGGACATAAAGTTTCGCTTAAAGGGGACGCCTTGTGAACAAGAGGGTGAAAAAGAAAATGGGTCAAACATACAACAAAAGATAAAAAGGCTCCCTTTGAATTTTCCAAATGCCCAAATACTGGATATTTTATAAACCGTGCTTGGTTTCTTCAGGCACAGTTTTAATACAGAGAATGCATTGCCTCTATCTATTGACACTGTTCGCCTCAATAAGCCCCATAAGCTCAGAGCGATGAGGGCAGATGCGGCTACAGTATGTTCTCTGGATTGCAAATGTCTTCACAGGCAGGCCACAGCACGATTTAAGGGAAGTGCAAACAATCATGACTGCAACACAGAACCACCTCATGGTAACAATGTGTCAAGTGTTCGTCCGTAGGTGGAAAATTCTGATGTAGTTAACAACAGCACTGTGCTCTCCGCCTCAGATGTGTTGTGCAGTTCTATGATTCAGTGAACAGTTGGTGGAGCTGCTTCCTACAGTGTACAGAGAGCTACAGTACCTACAGTACAACCCGGCATCAATTATTTAAAAGAAGGGTGACTGACAGGACAAGAGTTCTTGATTAAAGCTACCACACAGGGCAAGACATGCACATGGCCCACACTACTAAATCCTCCTGGTACAAAATGGATACTGGTAACAAATGTAATGATTGTGGGAAAACTGAGCACATTCTGCAACACATTCTGAGCACCTTAGTCATTAGCCCTTTTTAAACAGAGAGACTACAATGTTGCTGTACAGAGGACCCGTCGTTAGGCCGGCTTTGCTTCTTTTACACGGAACCAAATAACACCGTCATAAAGCTGCCCCGGTCTATGATTTTTAGATAACATTCATGCCGGTGTTTCAAAAACAAGAGGTGTGACGTGTAACGCAACAATGTCTGCAACTATTGTGACGACTGTTTCCCTCCCTGGCGGCCCACGCTTTTTACACAAGTGGATTTGACTCTGGTACTACCGCTGCTGACAGCTCAAAGGATGGAACGACAATGCCCCACCATTCCATGTTTGTATGTTTTATACAGAATGGTGACATAACAACACCACATTCCCACCTTGAACAGTGGCATTAAAGGGGCTGCTGGCTCCTTCCATTGAGATGTACTAAGGAGAAGATGAGACATTTATTTGTGCTGGCTGCCATCCAACTCTATTAATGCTCCACCCTAGACAACGCAAGCCTCTGCTGGTTGGGACGCTGAGAACAGTGTTGGTATGTATGCAAATTCTATCCTGGTTCAAGGACCCCGCACATTGTTAACCAGAGGAAATTAAACTGGGAGGTATTTGTGAAATATTACTGAATTTGTAAATAAGAGAGCAGACGATATTTACATGTTCTTGCTTCCAGCTGATGACAACTCAGACGATCTCCCCTGACCGCTTCACCAATAATCCATCCACATAGATTTAATTCTTCCCTTACCAACTTTCCATTTTTACATCACACACCTTTAACTTTAATGCACCTACCATTTATTTAGAGTTTCAAGCTAAATTACACGGTGAACATGAAACCTCTGAGTATCAACAGTTTATCTATAAGCATAATTTACATTTTATTAGTTTTTACATCCATTCATTTTGCATAGCAGTTGAATTTCATAGACAAGATAAATGATATTTGCTTTTGTGGGTTGTAGAGCCCTTTTTCCCTAACAGACAGATGTTGGGTAAAAGGATCGACACATGTCTAATCACTGGATATTCAGCAGGTGCCTGAAAGTTGCTCTTCTTTGGAGCTGAGCACTAACAGAAACCATAGAAACACATCAAACCCACACAGAGAAAAAGACAGCTTTGAAAGGACAGAAAAAAACGGACACAAAGCGTACCGATCTTTGAAGGGAAAAGTGTCTCATCATCGAGCTGGTCTTGCACCCAGGTCATGAGGTAATCAATATACTTGGGAGCTGAGCATTTGATGGGCTTCTTGATGTTGGTTCCATCAGCCCAATGGTACTCGTACCTACAAGAAATATAGATGACAAACATTACATTTCGATAATATTCATGGTTTCCATCTAGGTCAGACAACATCAGAAACTGTACTGATAGCTCCCTGCAAATGGAATTTAACAGAGAAACAAGATCTTCGTCATACATTGCATTTAATGTCTAAGTATTCTTCTGAATTTAATTTTCACTGCCACATTTACAAATGTCTTATGCAAGTCACGAAGCACATCATTCTGATGTGAACCCTTTCTACCCTGCAGAGGCCAATCTAAATCTTATGAGCTCAGCTTTCCCTACAAGAACACAGATTCTACTGAGGCTGGCAGGAGGAGACCAGACTACTGACTGAGGCATGTAGGTGTTTAACATGATCTCGACAACAAGTCTGCAGCATTCTGAATTTAATTCCACTCTAATTGTCCAATTTCCATGCAAGTTGAGGTGAATTATTCTGTCCCACTGACAACAAGCCCTACTTTACGCCCTGCTGAGCCTTGACACGCCAGGATGAGTGAAGCAAAGTTTCTGGGTTGGGTTTATAAGACTACAAACTTGCATAACATACAACAATAAGACTTACTTAGGACCGGCAGACATGACCGGACAACTTTCCTCTGTGCAAAAATCTGTGATAGTGCCATACAGCATATTGATCTGGTTGAAGAAATCCACAGCTGAAAGAAAAAGAAATGGAGCATATTCAAATCAAGCGTATGTGAGACTAAATACCATGTGTGCCAACACAAATAGCTGGCATCAAGTTTCCCCACAGCCCTTTACCCACCCCACTCGACTGCCCAGTCCAAACTGTAGACCAGACCAGGGCACACTCCAGTTATCTGCAATAAATTGTGTTATCACTCATTCCCAGGGGCATACAGCCAACTTTGGCTTTCCATCAGTTGGAGAGATCCATTTAAAGTATTGGCAGTGCTAGTGTTCCATTTGCTAATCTCACAGAAGAAAAATACATATTGAACAGCTGAGGTGGCATATGTTCTGTGAGAGGTCCTGTTTAAGGAGACACCAGCCCCCTTTTATGTTTGATAAGGTTACTCAATAAAGCTATTTTTGTCCAAAACATTTGTATCAGGGCCACGGCTTAGTATTAAGTTTGCTTAGAGCTGAAAGCCCTAAAAGGAAGAGCACAATTATTATATTTCAAGGCAATACCCAGCCAATCTCTCTGATTAAAGAATCTTTCTCATATAAAAACATAAATAAAGGTGTGTTGTTTCTGCCATGCTGTCAACTGGTCATGTTTCATAACAGGTACCAAAGTCTTTAATGACACCATTAAAGACTTTCCTAGACATAAAGGTGTATGCAAAGAGACAAAGAGCTACAGCAACATCAAAGACGCTCAGGCGATGAATGAAATTCCAGAATAAAGTGAATACCAGTGGTGGTCTTGTGGTTATGACGCATACCAAATAATCGTCCCAGTTTGTTTTGGCCTTTGCTGTGTGTCATAACCATCTGTTCTACTGTCACAATCCATTACAAGCAAAATGCCAAAAAAAGGAATCTTAAAACACGAAGCAAACTGCTTCTCGTGAACAGAGATCATGAGGAAAGTCACATAAACTTGGTGGTGGGAGAAGCTATTCTAACTTCCCTTTATTGTGCAAGTTAAAAGAGCTCATGTAGCACTGAGTAACACTGATCCATTTCCACTAGCCTCTCATGAAACTGGAGTATAAGTATTGCAGTGTTGACACAGCAAAACCATTTCTCAGGTAGAGTTAAAATTCCTAAACTTGTTGAGTAAACTAGTAGACAAGAACCAAAGAAACCATCATCACCCTTTAATTTTCCGTTTTTTTTTTTAAGCTACTAAAAGGATTCCAAAAACCAAAACCTTTGAAGAACCATGCAATGCAGTCCATCCAGATTAACTGCAACTAATCTATCAAGAGACTCGAATGACAACATAACAGTCAAATCAAAGAAAAACTAACTGATCTGTTTCCAACCAGTGTAAAATATGGTCAAATCTAAATTTTACGCTGAACTGTAGTAAAAAGGACTTTAAATAAAACCTTAATTCAATTGCTAACATGCAGAGACACTGCACATCTAAAACCCTAAAGGCACTCTGACGCGAGTGAAAATTAAGCCTCTACTGGCCGGCCATTTGTCTCAATGTAGAGGAAAGTAAACAAGGCTCTCAGAGCACAGACAATACAGTCTATTTAACATTCACAGTGGTTTTTCCAGCATGAATGCACGTGGTCCTTAGAGGGAATGCCAAGCTCTTGATAGTTCACTCTCAACTGATTCTTGATCATTGAGTTTTCAGGAAGAGAAGTACTGAGAAGGCATCCAAATATAAAGACTCTAGCAGCAGAGTGACAGATAAGTAAAAATAAAAAGGGAGTGTGAAGGTGAAGTCCCTCTACCAGAAGTCTGAACCTAAAAGGCCGTGCAAGGAAGGAGGAATAGGGTGAAATTTGCACTTACTGTTGACTGCGACCCACTCATTTAAGTCTTCGCCCTCGGGCAACATGACTGCCATGCGCAGGTTTCCGCTTCCCAGCGTAGCCTCTGCATGTTTCAACAGCTCGTACTGGTGAGAACCCTCCGGGATATTCTTCTTGGGCTTGAACGTCTTGGATGAACGGTTTCCACTGTGAGTCACATTTCAAAGAGTGAGACAAAGAAGAGATAGACAGACATGATGACAAACCGCGAGTTCATGGCCAGTTCCTAGGTGAGGAACTTTAGCAAACAAAAAAAAAAAAAGCCTGGATCTTTTTAAAAAGCTGACAAAAAGATTGATGCTCTCGTTGACTTGATGGGTTTGGCAGACTCAGAGTGTGTGTGTGTGTGTGTGTGTGGGGGGGGGGGGGACCCAGAACAGTACGTCTCTCTGTGTGTATAGTGAGTAATGAGGCCATTTGGAGAGGTGCTGTATTCAATCCATCTCACTGCCCCATTAAACAAGAATTTTTGAGTCATCACAACATGGCAGGCCACACATGAAAACAGTCAGAGCATTAACATCTACTAAAACCAATCCACGTATATCGAACTCGACATCCTATATCACTTTGTGAAAATATGAAATTATATTTATTTTCTTAGGGCACAGAACTGCGGTTGAACCAAATACCCAGGTCTTGAAATAAAAAAAAAATGTTGCCCATGTCCCTCTCCTTCAGCTGAAATGTGCTTCTGATAGCATTAAGTCATTAGGAATCAGCTGTAACTAATCAAATGTGTCTCTGTGCCCTCGTGTCTGATGGAAACCAAGATAAACATTCAAAAAGGAGTCTTTTGTGATGGCATTTAAAGCTGTATGGTCACTTCCATACATAAAGTAGCCTGTGTAAAAAAAGTGTCAACCAATTACACCTAGTATAAGCTTTTCTAGAGTCTGAGGAGTTTTTAAATTCGTCACCTCTTCTTCCATTTACCCAACAACACTCACACCATCACCAGAGGGCGGATTTAACATCCAGCCTCTGATCTCACCCACAGATTTGGGGGTGTATTTTTATGTATCTAGCTAAATATCAACGACACATTCGTGTTAATTTGATAAACAATATATATATATATATATTGGGTTAACAACAGATTGATCGATTCTGTCATATCGAGTCTGGATTAGCCCGTGGCCACAAAGTGTTGACACCAGCAAATATCCAGGCCTGACTGTCAACCCCTCTTAGTTAACAGCTGCTCTGGGGTCGGCGCTGTGTAGGTTTAAAGTTATGAAGCGAAATACAATACCAGTTACTCGTAAGATACAAACAATACACCATCAATTCTGGTGTCGGTTCTAATAAAACATCCACAGAAAACAATGCGAGTCGGAGGAGAGTCCGGGAAGTAGTCTTATCCCGTATTATGCTACGGCTAGCCAGGTAGCTGCGTAACGATAACGCCAGTGATATTTCCCCAACATAAAGCTAAATGGCAAGCCAGAATAAGCACCCATAACAAGATTTTAACTCACAAGAGAAAGCTCATGTTTCCTCGGACCGCAGAAAACAACTCTCTTGGCAAATAAGCTAACAAGCAGACCAAAAGGGATTGTTAAAAAAAAAAAAAAACTCTCTGGGTTTCCGTCGTCCTCGGTTTTCTTCTCGGTCTTCCTGAAGTGGTCCTTGTGAGGGGAAAACAAAAAAAAAATCAAAAATAACTATCACTGTAGAAGAAATAACTACACGTTAGTGTTAAAGAAAATACACCAATCCTAGAGACAGACTGGTCCACTGGATGCTGCTCTGTACGCTGAGAGGCAGCAGCGTACTGAATGTAGTGCTAACTTCTTCAGCTGACATTCAAGGCAGATCACACGCAGATTATGTCGTGTGCTGCCACCCAGTGGAAGGACATGGTCAACGCAGCGGCTCGTACTGGAAAAGAAATCACTTACATCAAGTCACAAACATTGTTATTGTTTCTAATAAATACATAAAGTCTCTTAAATATTTGGCAAAAACCAGAAAATATTTTTTTTTTCACCACTTATTCTCCAACTTTGTATTTAGCCGGTGAGTTTGTGAAATAAAATGCAAACATAACGACGTTGTTACGTATCATTTATCATATATTATTCAATTCAATTCAATTCAAGAGGTTTATTGTCATATGCACAGTAAGAAACCCAGTGGTTTAGACCATACAATGACAATCTTACATTGCCCGACTCCCTTTACACAACAGTACAATAATAAGACAAATACACAACACAAATAGAAAAATAGAATGAAGTTAAAATCATGTTGTTGTATGTTATTATTGCAATAATGTCTATATATTGTATCTACATTGTCCTTCTGTTAGTAGGAGAACTAAAAGAAGTGAAATTTAGTAAGTGGTAAAGTAGGTCAGTTGGATATTTTTGGTCTCATTTATAATTGTTGTAGTACTTTTTTTCGCATTCTCTTAATACAACAAAGAAAGTCTTAACCAGTGTTTTTTATTTATTTTTTTATAGACTTTTTTTTGTGTAAATCTTATATAGTATAGTTATATGCATATGTAATATGTATGGAACACCACAAGCAGCCGCTAGAGGTCACTATTTACGTTTACTCCCATTAAAAACCAACCATTGACAGTATGTATGAAACCAACACAACAGTGACATCACAGGGCCTTCAGACGAGCCGTGCTGCTTTCAAGTGCTGTCGGAAATTTGAAAACACACGTAGCCTGCGTTCCAAACCTTACCCTTATCCCTCAACTTTTCTCCTCTCAGCCACACTGTCTCTGACGGTTTTAGAGCATATTTTATTAAGTTAAAAAAAAAATAAAAAAAATCCCCAGTATGCCGATTTGTAAACATGTTTGGCTATGAACCGTCTCGCACTAGGACCACTCAGCCGTGTGTCAGCTGATAAGGCAGCCAGATATATGCGACGCGAGTCTGTATGGCCCACAGCTTTTTCAGCTTGTTGCGAAAACGGATGTGCCAGCCGTATTAGGCCCATGTCTGAAAACCCAGACAGACGGTCACATTTCAACAGAAAGTCAGCTTCACTCGAATACGTCGGCTTAGTCGAAACAGGTAAAAACAAAAACAAACCCCCCAAAAAAAGCCTCTCTGTATCTAAAATGAGCTTATGCGTCCGGGTAATGGCGCGTTAACGTGTTTCTTGTTCTTCTCTTAGCGGTGCGCATTAAGTGTGTCGTTTGATGACAAACCTCTCTGTGTTAGCTAATGTTATTTTCTTTATCCGCTGCAGCAGCAGAGCAAGATGGAGTGTGAGTGGAAGCCAGACGAGCAAGGACTTCAACAAATTTTACAGCTGCTGAAAGAGTCTCAGTCGCCAGATACGTCCACACAGAGATCCGTCCAGCAGGTATCCTTTTTCTGAGCCGGACATGGTGGACAACACATGTTTGGTCACTTGTTAGTGCCGAATAATGTCAGATAAGACTCAACAGGATAGCGATAGCTAATACTAGCCGAGGTGGTTACAGTTATAAGCAGGTAACGCAGGTGATCTAGTAAGCCCGATATGCTACGAGCACAAGCAGGCCGTGCCGTGCCGTGCTGGAGTCCTCACGTCTGGCCATTTATAACATTAGACCTTGGTGTATTGTGTCCAACGTCGCATGTGAGCTTGATCCAGCAGTTAATCGCCTCCGTATACTTTGCAATAGGCTCCTGCAAAATTAATTAAGTTAACAGCCAATTCATGCTACCTAATCGTCTGACAACACTGGTGCAACGTGCTGATCAGTTGGGTTTGTAAGGAGCTTATAGCTAAACATGATTTTCATTTTACACTGCATTAAAATATAGTTTTACATGTCAGAAACGTTTCCAAAGCAAAACAACTGTTGAATTAAACTGCTGTGTATTATAATAATGATGTATTGATGATGCTTTTAATAGAAAAGTGTCACCATACATTCATTTAGTGTCTACCTATTGGCTTAAATTATCTGACACCATAAACATGACACCAGTTTCTAAAAGAAGTCATAAGAGTATTAGACTAAAATGTGCACGGTAAGCTTATGTGCATAAACAGAAATTTAAAAAAAGGAAATCACTGGTGTTTAATGCATTCACCAGCATCCCAAAATGACAGGACAAAGAAACAAATAGGAAGTGTTTGGTTATAAATAAAAATGTGTTATCATAAATCAGAGATGTTAGATCACAATTGAAATGTGAGTAAAATAGATATAATAAAAGTAATTATAGCAGTGTAACATTTAAAGTGCATTATAAATCTGTCTTATAGTCTCTGGACGGTTGTCGAAGGTACATTTGCTTCATTATTTTGTATCATTCGCCACATACTTTTGCATTATTGTTATTTACAGTTAATTTAGGTGACAATTATCATCTACTGCTCCATGCTGCTGGTCCTTATGTTTTCTGTCTGGTTGCATGCTGACCCTAAATTACTTCCTTATGTAATGCTTCATATGCACTGCATCATTAACTCATAGACAAGCTGCTGTTATAGCCCTAAATACGCCATCTGGCTTCTGGGTACGTACAGCAGTAAGTCACGTCATATGACATATTCATGACCCCCTTACAAATACACAAACAACACTGTTTTACTGTTACATTACGCTTGACTACATAAACTTCTGCTCTTCACGTGTTTCTTCGGATGAAAAAAATCTGTCTGTGCTGTTGTTACCATGTAACAGTCTAAAGTGTTAATGTGGTCATAACCTTTATACAGTTAGCACTTTGTTTTCCTCAACCACGTCTTTCAGAGACTTGAGCAGCTGAACCAGTATCCAGACTTCAACAACTATTTGATATTTGTTTTGACCAAGTTAAAATCAGAAGGTAAGCTCTCTGTTCTGTCCGTTTCAGTGTGTCGTTTTGTCGCATCTGTACAATGTGTTCCTAGATCATCTGACTGCACTGGACAGTGTGAACGTTGGACATGTCATTTTCATGTAACTGCTCAGTGACAGGTCTGTTTGGCCATGACTCGGGTGACCCGATGACATCTTTGCCACAGATGATGTGGCACTCAGAATATGGGTCACTCTAATTTTAAACCTAATTCCTGGCACCACTCAACTGTTGGCTTGACTGTCTGCACAGTAGATGACCGACATGTTAAGTGGTGTTAAGACATTTTAGGATGCTGCTGGTGGATGCACTACTGCTCTTAATTCAAATGCAACAAGCCACAATTATTTTGTATTTCAGTATTTCAGTATATTAGTATTTATTTTAGTTTTATTTCATACAAATAGTTCTTGTTGCTATCCATCATTTCAGTATCTAGTCTGGCAGTTTGCATTTTCCCAGTTAAAGTACTGTGCTGTGTTAAATTAAAAAAGATATGAAGGCAACAAGAATAATGTGAATAATTAAAAATCACTTTTACTCTACCGGAGTATTTGTGCTCAGCTAAAATTTTATTTTACAATTTACATTAATCAGTCTTTTCTCCACCCACCAAGACGAACCTACGCGGTCCCTCAGCGGGCTGATATTGAAGAACAATGTGAAAGCCCACTATCAGAACTTCCCGAGTGGCGTGTCTGATTTCATCAAGAGCGAATGCCTCCAAAACATCGGAGACTCGTCTCCCCTCATCCGGGCCACTGTGGGTAAGTTGCATCCTCTGGGTCCACTGAATGTGATGGCTTGCTTTTCAGATGCCACATGAAATGTTCAGTCACCATAACTCGCTTGTTCATATCCGCAAAAGAGAAATATCCACCTTAATAGTGCAGTGTACGGTTGTTGAAAGCAGTGTTTTGGGACGTACCTTACATCACTAATCCTGTGTGGCTCTCTGGTGGTGATTTGCTTATTTGCTGACACAACATTCTGTCACGTTGAACCTACAGCTAACAACATCAATTATTCGGTAAATGTCAGAATTCGTCTGTAGTTGCAGTAGACAAAGCGAGTTAAGTTATACATGTAGCTTGGGAGTTTCCTGTTGATATATATTACCTATAATTAAAATGTTGTTAGGACAGGAATAGGACTTCTTTGTTCTATGTTCTATGTGTCACTCCTTATTAAAGCAGGGCAATGAACACAGCACCTCTTAAGGTTTGTATAAACAGCCTTACAGGCACACAGCATCAAAAGCATATCAGTGATTAAGGCCAGCTTTTGATGTCAAATACTACACATTTACAGATAAATCACAGTTGTTGTCAGTCTACTCCCAGATACTCTCTGTTGTTACTAGGGATGCACCGAAATGAAAATTATTGGCCGAAACCGAAAACCGAAAATGAGGAAACCACGGCCGATAACCGAAACACAGAAAGAAATTATTATGCCAATTATTAGTACTATTGCATTTATGGCTATGACTGTGTACTAAACTCACTAAAATCAAGGCATTGCAATTCAAAGAATAAATCAATTACAAAAGTATGAAAATATTTATTTAGCACTGATATTACAACAGTGCACAATATAAAATAAAATAAAATTCAAAATAAAATGTTTAACTTAATGATGAATGAATGAATGAATAATGAGAGTAATAATCAGCCTACGAAATCCCACATCCTCTACGACGGGGAATGGCTGATCATCTAAGGCAATGAATTCCATAATTTTTTGTGTAATGCCTTTTGCCTTGGCGCCATCACTGGAAAACTTTCTTGCCTTTTCAAAAACGTCCGCCACAGACAGAGTGGGCGTGCTCGGATTGATTTCCCTTTTCTGTGCCACATTCTTCTCATATTCAGAATGGCAATCAGGATGTTTGGATTTCAGGTGATAAATTAAACCCGACGTGGACCTTGAAATTTCAGCATTACACGTTTTGCAAATCGCTATCCATGGGTCTTTCTCAGATATATTAAAATACGTCCACACCGCAGACATGTTGGCGCTTATCCAGACAAGCGTGTGCTGGCCGCGGTTTTTGTTTGCGTCATCACAACTTTCTGTTTCAGCCGAATATTCGGTGCATCCCTAGTTGTTACTGCTGCATTCTACTTTACATGTGATTTACATTGCACAAGTATGCTGATACATACACTTGCATAACTAGTAGCCACACAGCCATTCAGCCTAACCTAATGTGATTTATTTGCTGCGTTCAATAAATTGTATTTTGTTTTTGTGACAGCGCAAACTGAATGAATATTTGCAGCATATCTCTATAAATGGATAACAAACAAGTGCATTGTGGTATTCAAGGTCTACATTTGAGTGATTCTTTTCTTGGATTCGTTTTTATCACTAAGAAATCAGTGTCTGCGTATTCTTTGTAGTTTTGTCACACCGGTGTAACTAATAATAAATCCTTCCTGTAACAGGTATCCTCATCACCACCATTGCCTCCAAAGGAGAGCTACAGAACTGGCCAGAGCTTCTGCCTAAACTCTGCCTGCTGTTGGATTCTGAGGACTACAACACGTGTGAGGTGAGGATGAACACGGGAGATGTACCTGTGATCTCATGATTGTGATATCGGATTTTCTGCTCATCAGTCGCGGCCTGCAGAATGGGGTTATATCTTTAAACTATACTAATGACGACAGAAAAGCTGTCTCCATACAGACACAGATTAGTGACTCTCTATAGGAGACCATAAAATCTCAAAGAGCAGAACACGAAGGCAATAATAATAATCACTGGATTTGATAAATGCATATGGATATCATTTTTTGCCTAAATAAGAGCTATTAGATGACATTTAAAATCTGAATAAATTATATATTTTCTGACAAAACTAACGGGCTGGCCGCACTGAACATGTAACGTATGTGGAACGTTTGTGTGTGATGAAGATGATGTGGATGAGTGTGTCTCACTCTACAGAGAACTGTCAGGATTTGACCATATTCAAATCCTAAAATTAAACATGTTTGACATACCATGATGCCCCCCTCCCCCCCAATCTGCTTAATCTGCAAGCTTTGGACCCCAGCCCACATATGCTATACCTCTATACGGCAGTAGCTTTTAGGGATTACACTTGGCTTTATTTGGAAATGATGGTAATGTAATATTTGTATAACTTGTTTAGCAGCAGCTTTTAGTCATAGCTGTGTGTGAGTGTGAGGGAGATGGTATATGCACACTTGTGATCATATGTCATAGCACACTTGTGGTATAATAAGTGTGTTTGCGCACACAGCGCTGCACGTCTGTTTATTCGTTTATTTATTTATTGTGGAAAGGGAGGAGAGCTAGGTCAGCTGTAAAGCGGCATCTGGAAAGCATCCTGCTGGCCAGATGAGCTAAAGGCAGTCTCACAGCTGGAGCGACAGCCACAACTGCAGATTATTCAACATGGAATCATTTATTCTCTTTCTATCCTTTTTACCAAAAAACCCATTATGACCTCATTTTCTGACTTGGCGCACATCGTCGTCACCCGGAATAGCTTGTATAATGTGCATATCAGCAAAACAACAAGATGTTGTTCTGTCTTATGCTGCAAGTCGTTTTTTCTCTATTGTCCATCCTTATCCAGTTGTTTGTATTTTGATCTCTGTAACTCCTCTAATTGCTCTACAGTATAATATATTATAATAAGTGCTTGATGTCATTAGTTCTTGATGATATCAGCATGTTCGAGTAGGGGACAAATGCTCCATTGCAGTGACCACTGAGATTACAATACAGTAGCTCATAGGGGATGTTGCATCATCTGATGTGTGTAATGGTGCCACACCCATACTTAGGCTCATACACTCCCTGGTCATTAATATGCTGCCCGCTGCGTGTGCTTGTAACATCAGCCACTATAGGGAAGGTGGATACATTACATTGGAGAACACGCACAAAATTAAATTCAGCTGAGTTGAAGGGCATTTCAAACGTATCCCGGCAGGATTACTCATCACCCCTTGGAGCACGAATGTTCATATGATTTTCACTGAGCTGGACTGTCTGAAATTTAAGGAAGAGGTGTGACAGAAAAAATGTCGCCACCGTAGCACCACAGCCCGCCTTTCTTATAAAGCTCATTCAGATGCTGAGATTTAGGTCAGCTATTTACTGCAGAGGATCTTGAAGTGTGTATGTGTGTACAAGGCTTAACACTGAACAGCGACCAAATGTGGCAACTCCTCATAAGACTCCCTATGATTTTGAAAAGCAGCTTGGAGGCTGGAAAGCTTCTTAGCGTCTGATGTTGAAGATGGTTAACTTGGTGCTGGATGAAAAAAGTGTCTTCTAATCTTGGGGTAAACGGTTCAAAATGTGTATTCTAAAAGCTTTCAGTATTTCTGGCTATTCATTAGCATGTTTATGTCCAGTGTCGTCATGGTAGGGAAGCAAAGGTTTTTTGCACCGCCATAGATCTTTTCATGCTGTTTCCCTTAAGTGTTTTCAATACTTTAACAGCCTGATAGAGCCACCAGTGTGCCCATGTACTTATGCTTTTTTTGTGGATGTAGTGAATGTTAATGGAAATAATGGTAGTTTAATTGATTTAAACTGTTACAAGAGGTCACCAGTTTAATTTAAAGAGGCAATAAATCTTATTTATTCTGCTCTTAAGCCCAAAACAACTGCAGTTTATTTGTAGGGCTTTATAGGGTTGCTGGTGGCGAGGTTTCTGCCTCAACTCTGGTTTGAAGCAGAATTCTCTGCCCACTGAAGTTTAAAGGCACAGTTTAGTCCTGCGTATGTAGATATACAGTTTTAAAAAAGGTGAACAGTAGTTGTTTTCCATAACAATCTGCATTTATGCTAAGCCTTACTTTGTCAATTACAGCTACCCACGACCCGTGAGACAGGTATTTTGTGAAGCTGTTTTATATCTAATGGACAATGTTAGGCTTCAAGTTGACAGCTACTATCATACTATATTTTTATAAGGAAGGCTCTTGCATACGTGTTTTTGTACACTGCACCTGCAGCCTTGTGGCATTTGTGTCAGGTGGCACATGGAACTGAATGTTGGAGTGCTTTCAAAAGCTTCTCCTTGATCTGCGGTGGCTTGTATTTTACAACCTCTATATGTCATTGCGGACAAAAGCCAAATGGACAACGATACACTGAGATTTTACTACGCTTTATGCCATTTGTTGTTGAGAATTAGTAATAGCTTGCAATACTTATTCAGAAAAGTTCAAATGAATGTCAGTGTCTGTAGATATGTATAAACCAGGATGAATACTGTCTACTATACAGCAGACCTAGTAAATGTACTAGTAGAGACAGCAAATATGCATGTTGTGCCAAACTAATTTTTGGAGCCATAGAGACCATTACTGCCACCTTTTGATATTTATTTTAGGAATATTTTTGGTGGCTGCCAGCCTACAGTTTCGGAGCTGTATGCACCGTGTAATCTAAGCAATGACAAACATGTGTGAATACATTTTGGCTTCAGGGCCATTTCATCAGTGTACATCAGTATCTCTATGTAAGATGATCCTCATCACTGTGAGTGCAAACACCACTGAGCCGATGTCTGCTGATGTTGGGCAGAAAGACGGGTTGGATACATTTAAAATTGGGGTGTGTAGTTTGGGCTACAGTTGGGCTATTTCATTGTCTTCTTTATGTAACCTTCTTAATGGTTGACAATACATACAACAAAGTGTAAGCATTTCTATAATATAGAAAAGAAAATCAGCAGTTATAGGGCGAGCCCCTTGTGCAACCACACCGTACCCTTCTCTCTACATGCTCTATAAAAAGACGTGAGCAGGTGTGTTGGATGCCAAGTGTAATGTCGGTGGATGGCTTTACATAGGTTTGATAAATGGCAGTTGGAAAAGTGGTTGCGATGGTGTTGTAAGGGTTAAGTTAAGGGCGAACAATCACGTATGAAAATGCTTTGTCACCTCTGCACCCCATTTGTACCGTTACTCAAACTTCCATTCTGAAAGTGCTGTTTATTTGACTAAAATGCATACCTCTCTTTTCCCTGGCTCGCTGTCATCTGCATGACTTACATTCCCGCGTTTAATGACCTTCCATAGCTGGACTCGAAGGGAGGATTACACTTTTGACACTTCGGCGTCACTGGAATGCTTGAAGGCCACTCCCATTTCTTTGCCCTTTTCTGTTGACACACGGGCACACCACAGTGGGAGCGGTTTTGTGTCCTGCTCCATATATTTTCACAGGGGTTATGTTATAATGGAGCTACATTTCAGCATCTGATGCTGCGTAATTCATCATTATCAGTTTTTCTCAATGTGTCTACAAAATATCAGAAAATACTATTCATAATTTCCCAGAAACCAGGGTGACCTCTTCATATGTCTGTACAATTTGTAGACCTTTTTGCTTTAAAAATGATTTGATTAATCAAGGATCAAAATAGTTGCTGATTAATCTTCTATTGATTGGATATTCAAGTAATCATTTTAGCTTATTTTTCACAATTATCAAACATAAGTGAAACATAAGTCAACAATTGTTCAATCAGCTAGATCTGGCATCATTTGTGTTCACGAGTGTGTTAAATCTTGTGCTATTCAGCTACATCATGCCTGAATCTGGTACTCAACACCAGCATGTCTCATACACGTCAAATCCTCTTTTTTTCTGTCTGTTTCAATGTGTCCTGCTTGCTATTTTTTTTTTTTTTTTTTACCTAAAAACTGAAAAGAAAAGAAATCTCCTGTGCTGGTTCAGTGATGTTATTTTCTATTTTACACCCCCCTGCAAGGTGAAATTGAGTCATCTGTATACTAATGAGAGCCATGACTTAATTCACCTCGGTTGCACCTGCTCGTGACCTTGACACAGTCGCAACCTTACCCTCCTCGTCTTATTGCATCCCTTTGGCTCCTCCATATTTTTTTGAGACCATTCTGTATCTGTCATCTCAAAGGAATGCCGACAGGGGAGCGGTTTCCATGGAAACACATTTCAGACAGCTTCAGAGTCCATGCTGTGCTGTTGTATCTGCTTCTTAGGCTCAGATTTCTGTGAGAGACACTGAAGTCTGCAGCATATTGCGAACGTGCATACTAACCATCAGTTGAGCAGCTTGTATTAAAATAGTGAGATTGTGTCTATTTGTGACTGTTTCCCAACTATTTAAAGGCTTATTACAGCAGAAGTGGATGAATCCTATTGAAGATAATGGATGGACACATTTTTGAGCAAACAGGAACTTTCCTCCATGTGACTTATGACATGATGTTACGTTTGTTCACTGCAGAGGCAATATTATTATTAATAATATTATTATTAACCACAGTATCTCAGTAGTCTGGGCTATAACCTGTAATGACAGAGTTATGGAATCATATGTGTCAACAGTGGGATTTTCTTTAAATTTTTTCCTTTCTTCTTTTTATTTTGTCCCTCAGGGAGCATTTGGAGCCCTGCAGAAGATCTGTGAGGACTCCGCTGAGATCCTGGACAGTGACATGCTGGACCGTCCTCTGAACATCATGATCCCAAAGTTCTTGCAGTTTTTTAAGCACAACAGTCCTAAGATTAGGTATACCTTTTGTTTATTGGCTGTAAAGTTAACTTCCAGTCATGCCTACATCGAACTTTATTCTCTCCAACTATGTTAATTCATTTCCTGTGTGAAAATCTTTTACTGCTACGTGATTGGTTTGGAAGATCGATGGCATTGCAAATGTCATTAAGTTTGTCTTATTGATGATACATGGTCGCCAGTTCATTGTACAGACTTTTGTGACTAGTGCTTTCTACTGATATGAATTACAGTTCCAACATTTATTGTATTTCTTGCATGAGATTATGACCTAGTAAATCTTCAGTAGGCAAGAAGACCATTTATATTTTAGCCCCGCCTTCCCCTATCTTATGATATAGTGCATTTTTATCTGGAACATATCTTAACTCATGATTTAATCATCTGCTAGTGAGTATGTTTTATGCAGCAAACGCACTTACATGCACACACACAGTCTGTATAAGTTCTGTGTAATTGTAAAGTTGAAGTGTCAGTCTGTCGTTACCCTACAGCCCTGTTGACAGAAAGACAAGAGTTTTAATCTTTTTAGGTTTAATCACTGGAGACGAAGCAAAGAAGAAGACAGGGGCTGCATTCATAGTGTGCGACATGTGAGGAAAACATGTCCTTGTGGCTCTTAAGTGGTGGTGTTGTGGTTATTGTGTTGCAGGTCTCATGCTATTGCCTGCGTCAATCAGTTCATCATCAGCAGGACTCAGGCTCTTATGCTGCACATCGACCCTTTCATTGAGGCAAGTCTGACTGCATTTGTTGTCTTTTTGCATCTACTGTATAGACCCAAGAGGCACATAAACATGGACTGTCTGGAAGACAGACGGTCTGTCCCCTGCAAGGAGGACCTCCCTCACGTCATTATCTCTCACCTCTGTAAATACTGGATACTGCACTGACAGTCTGTCTGTGATTTACCTCTTAACTTAAAATCTTTAAAATCATGTTTTATTTAAAACCCCTTGTGAAAAAGTTCAAGTTGTGATTGGGGTTTAATTTTGTAATCATAGTTTCTAGTACTGTACGAGTATTGGGCTTGGAAGGAGACATACAGAACATTAACTTAAAATAAAATGCTAGTCTGATTTTTTTACCAGGGTAACATTTGTATGTAATATTGTAACAAAATTAATATTATTTATTATTTATAAATTTAATATTGAGTTTTGGTGCTTTTAAGAACAACATGTATTATCTTTAAGATGTCAAGAAGTAATAAAGTGACAAGAGGCTGAAGTACACAGTAGCAAAACAGGTACAGAGATAAGTCGTCTGCAGTAATGCCATGTGGAAACTTGCATCTATGTTAATAGCAAATTGCTACAAAACATATAGCTAAATACTATGTACAGTCAAACGCTTTTTTTATTTTACAAATTTTAAACAAATATTATTATTGCTGTTTGTTGTAGTAGTAGTAGTAGTAGTAGTAGTAGCAGTAGTAGTAGTAGCAGTAGTAGTAGTAATTGTTGTTTCACACAAATACGACATTTGACCCTGTTGTCTTTCTATCCTCTGTAGAACCTGTTTGCCCTGGCGACAGACGAGGAACCAGAAGTGAGGAAGAATGTGTGCAGAGCTCTAGTCATGCTGCTGGAAGTTCGCCTGGACCGCCTCCTGCCACATATGCATAACATCGTAGAGGTGAGGGAGTTTAGGGGGTTAGAAGCTGAGAAAGTGTGAGCGAAAGAGCAAGGCTTAGTTAAATACTGGTGTAAAGATAGAAGAATAAATATCGGATAAGTCTAGGGATTTTCTGTATTTATGTACAATATTTAGATTTTTCCTTACTATTAACCATTCTCATAAAAAACAAAAAGCAGTAATGAATTGATTGGTCAAAGTGGCGTCTGTCTAGCCGAAGCCTGATAGAGTTTATTCCTCTGTGCCATTGACCCCTAGTGCAACGGTGAGGCTCACTGTAAAATCGTCTTGCTCCTTCATTATGATGAACATGGAAACTTAGGGTGCCATAAATATTTACTTGTGCACCAAATCCACAGTTGGAAAGTTTCCCCAACAAAAACACTTTCAAGTTTGCTAAAACCTACAAGGCCCAAATATGAAACTATATATTCATGACCTATTTTTAAAGGATTTCTGTGGTCAGTAGGCACAAATAGGCTTGGGGCGAAGTGTCACAAACAGGAAAAGTAAAAGAATATTGACAGACAAATGCACTGTTGGCTTCGGTCTTTTCATGTGATGTGTTGAATATAACAAAAATAGAATATCGCCACACTCATTCTCTAATGTTTTGCTCTTGATGACGCCCTGTGGACAGACATTGTACTTATGTCGTTTGTAGTTGTAGAATGAAATATTCCGTTTTGTAAATAAAAAGTATATGTGGTTACGTTTCTCTTAATTTCATCTCAGTACATGCTACAGAGGACCCAGGACCAAGATGAAAATGTTGCCTTGGAGGCCTGTGAGTTCTGGCTTACTCTGGCGGAGCAGCCGGTGTGTAAAGAAGTGCTGTGTGGACACCTCTCCCAGTAAGAACACACACACACACACACACACACTCACACACTCACACACTCACACACAAATGTGCATACAAGACTGAAACTCCAGTGCTAATATTGAAAGCTGTTGATTCACAGCAACCTTGACAGTAAGATAGCAAAGACCTCGTACTAGGATGATATTCTTCTTCTTCACCTCAGGACGGCTGATTAAGAACCCTGGCCGTTGACCTCAGCTGTAACATCTGTCACCAAACTGTCACATTAAACTGAGCCCACAGCAGGAATCAGATGCGAGTGATTGCTCGTGGGCTTCGACCTATCCTTGCCCTTTGTTCTCATAATTCTTCCTCTGGCTTCTTCCCCAGGCTCACCCCGGTGCTTGTCAACGGGATGAAGTACTCCGAGATTGACATTATCCTGCTCAAGGTTAGTTTATATAGCCTAATATTTGTACCCGTAGGTAGGGCGATAAATTGCCCCATGACTCAGGACTCAATTAAGTGGACTGTGTGGTGGACAAATCCATGTGAGATTTATACATTTTAACAGAAACATTTACAGATGATGGTACAACTTTCCTGGCGATTTGTAATTTTGCTGTGGATTTTTTGTTTGTTAAAAATAATGTACTTCCTCCTGTACGTTCGTCATCAGGGGGACATTGAGGAAGATGAGGCCATTCCAGACAATGAGCAAGACATCAGACCGCGCTTCCATCGTTCCCGCACAGTTGCCCAGCAGCACGAGGGCGATGGGATCGAGGAAGAGGAAGATGACGATGATGAACTGGATGATGATGATGATACTATCTCTGATTGGAACCTGCGTGAGTTCAGTGCCTGTGCAAATGGAGCTGTCTAGCTCTCCCTCCAATGTTTGCCTCCCTAACATTATTATCTTTACACTCTTTACTAAGAGCTAGGAAGCGTACCGTGTATTGATTACTTGTCTTGTGTTTGTGTGTACTGTACCTGTGATGTCTGTATGATGTTTGTCCGCACACCTCTATGTTTTTGTATGTTCGTCTCTCTACTTTTCACCGAATATTAGGCAAGTGTTCAGCTGCAGCGTTGGATGTGTTGGCCAATGTGTTCAGGGACGATCTGCTGCTGCACATTCTGCCCCTACTCAAAGAGCTGCTCTTCCATCCAGAGTGGGTTGTTAAAGAGTCTGGCATCCTAGTGCTGGGAGCTATAGCTGAAGGTAAGACGGGAAAGAAAAAGAAGAACAAGAACAAGTTTCCAGAATATGGAATCAGAAGAAATGACCCTGTTATTGTCCCTGTTTCCAGGCTGCATGCAGGGCATGATCCCATACCTGCCTGAGCTCATTCCCCATCTCGTCCAGTGTTTGTCTGATAAAAAGGCCCTGGTGCGTTCCATCACCTGCTGGACACTGAGCCGCTATGCCCACTGGGTTGTCAGCCAGCCCCCAGATACTTACCTGAAGCCTCTAATGACGGAGCTGCTCAAACGTATTCTGGACAGCAACAAGCGTGTGCAGGAGGCTGCTTGCAGGTGAGCAAAGAAGCCCTGATAAAGCCTTGTAATTATATGGCACATTAGAAACCCTGCAAAGCATTTCGATTGGTGCTACCCAGCCATTTTGCCTGCGGGTGTTGAGATGCATCCAGATTCCTTGATGTTGTTGAGAAGTAGTAGTCACACATTGCTTACTGTATCATGTTTCCTTCCCACTCCTCTTTTTAATCCCTCCCAAATAGTGCCTTTGCCACTTTGGAGGAGGAGGCTTGCACAGAGCTGGTGCCCTACCTGGCATTCATCCTGGACACACTGGTGTTCGCTTTCAGCAAGTACCAGCACAAAAATCTTCTCATTCTTTACGACGCCATAGGAACACTTGCAGACTCAGTGGGGCACCATCTCAACAAACCGGTACGCAGAACAGAAACACAGACTCAGTTTCACTTCACATTTTTCTCTGAATATATAATTAGTACATTAGCCTTCTTCCTCATTTGTCTTTTGTAGTGCTAGTAGTGGGAAGTGTACTTACTCATGTTATAGTTATAGACATTGTGCTCAGAAGGTAAACAAGCATTAAAAGATCCCCCATGCTTCCTAGCAAATTCATTAGCATCTGTAATTATCAGCCTCACTCATTAGTTGCATACTGTGTCAGTGCAAAGACTTAATTCAATATATATTATTTGTTAGGAATACATCCAGATGTTGATGCCTCCACTCATCCAGAAGTGGAACCAGCTGAAAGATGAAGACAAAGATCTCTTTCCATTATTAGAAGTGAGTTTCTGATTTCTGCATTTACTGCCTGTGCAGGTTTGAGACTGAGTCAGTCCAAGTTTTTTATAATGATACATTGTATGGACAGGCCACTGACTGTATCTACCTCCCTCCTGCCTTTCTCAGTGTCTGTCATCTGTAGCCACTGCCCTGCAAAGTGGCTTCCTGCCCTACTGTGAGCCTGTGTACCAACGCTGTGTCAACCTGGTCCAGAAGACCCTTGCTCAGGCCATGGTGAGTGTGTAAAGGCCTTAAGTGTGTGCACATACACACACTCTCTCTCACTACACTTACTAGTGTTTTCTTAATATACAAAAAGGACGTTTGAGCTGCTGGACCTTTATCTTCTTGACCCTACCTCCTGTACAGCCTGTAAAGCTGCTACAATCTTTATGTTTGTATTAACAATGGAACAAATTAAGATGTTATTTGAAAGGATTTGCTCATATTGACAAACCAACAGAGGATTATCACCTGACTCACAGTTTGTCTTTCAGCTCATTATTTTGGTTTTATGGCCTGCAACTTTACTATTTTGCTGCAGTCTCACAACTCTCAACAACCTCCTTTACAGACGCAGGAGGCAGCTGTTTTCAGCTGTAAAGCTTGGTAAACCCACTGTACGCTATCTGCCAAGCTCCCAACAGAAGACATAGACAAAGTTAGCAACTAGCTGGTGAACATTGTGGGGCATCTAGCTGCTAAAAAGCCAGATATTTCCCTCAGGAATTGGCAAAAACCAAACAAAGCTAAACGGAGATTTGATATTGGACATACATTTGTCAGGTGGACACAGAAACGATACCAAAACTACGTCAATGTTGTGTTTTTAGCTTTTTACACTGCCCCCAAGTGGCCAAAACAATTAATGCAGCTTTAATGTACAGGTAAAATGTTTTCCTTTAATCGCTAACAGTGTGGACCTCACTCAAATTTAGTTTTGGGATAGAGAAGTAATTTTAATTAAACTCTTCCATCCTTCACTCCTCTAGCTTCATCAGTCACAGCCAGACCAGTATGAGGCCCCTGACAAAGACTTCATGATCGTGGCTTTGGATCTTCTTAGTGGACTGGCTGAGGGTTTAGGAGGCACCATTGAGCAGCTGGTGGCTCGTAGCAACATCCTCACACTCATGTACCAGTGCATGCAGGTAAGGAGCTGTCAGTGTTCCACTTATCTGATGAACTGATAAATCCACTTGCATTGTTCACCTACGTCGTTCTCTCCAACTGTTCAGGACAAAATGCCAGAAGTGCGTCAGAGTTCTTTTGCTCTGCTAGGCGATCTGACCAAGGCTTGTTTCCAGCATGTCAAACCATGTATTGGTATGTATTGTGCTGTTATTGCTGAAACACTGTTTGGCAAAAATGTGTTGTCAGTTGCTAAGTTTGACTTGCTTTCCTTCTTTCAGCTGATTTTATGCCCATACTGGGTACTAATTTAAATCCAGAATTAATATCAGTGTGCAACAATGCAACATGGGCAATTGGAGAGATATCGATACAAATGGGTGAGTTCTTTACTTTCTATAAACATTCACAATAAGTCACCCATTCCACTGTATATTTTGTTATCAAATTACAGAGCAAACAGTCAACAGATATCTTTCCATGGTTTCTTATTGTTCCTACACCCTTAGGGCCTGAAATGCAGCCGTACATTGCCATGGTGCTGCACCAGCTGGTGGAGATCATTAATAGGCCCAATACCCCAAAGACTCTGCTGGAGAACACAGGTACCACTCGGTGGCAGTGCTGAGCCAGCTCGCCACACACAGGGAGGTGCTCACACACTCAGGTCCATTCAGCCAGGATTCACCACACTCATTAGAGTCCCTGCCCTTTAATCTCTATCCAAAAACCCTTCCCAAGCCATGAGCCTTACAGGTTTCGCTGGTTTCACCAAAGTATGCAAAGTATTTCAGCTATTGATTTGCAACCTGGCAGCGTGGCCTGTACATGGAGATAAAAGACAATGAAACCCTGGGCGAGCCCTTGTGTGAAATTCTTGACACTCTTGAATCAAGCGAGCCATGTAAGTGCCCAGTCTTGGAATTAACTAATGTGGACTGACTGTGCACCATCAGTTAGAGAATAAAGCAGAATACTGAAGCAGAACAAAAATGCAAAGTGCAGGCAGTGTGTGAGATAGATAGGTGAGTTCACAGCCTCACATAGTTAGCTGTTACCATGAGACATTTGCTGAACACTTAAACAATAACTACTCATAAATGATTGAGAGAACACCTAAACTGACTAAATGTAGGGCACATAGCATAGCATTAACATTAAAAAAAGGTTACACTGTGCTCTTGTTTTTACCTATTGAATTGGAAATTATAATTTGACGAGTCAAAGACCATCTCGTCAAAAAGAAGCATTGCAAGGGTGAAGTGTAACCTGCCTAAATTAAAGAAAATCTAGGGACTCTGTAGATGTGTTCCTGTTTGTTTGCTGTCAGTTTATTTGTTGCTTTTATTTACTGTTCTTTAAATGTGGATGCATATTTGCCAATAGATGTTAAATGTTGTTAAGAATGGCCAATGTTTGATGCAGGATACATAATCATAACCGTGTCGACCAGTCGAGTTTCATAAGAATCTATTCACGTTTGCATCAATCTTTGATCTACTTTGTTTCATGTTTTCAATATAATCATTGAAAACACGACAGTAAATGATACAAAATGTATTAAGTAATAATCGTAATAATTAACAAAATCAGATGTTTTGTCCAAGTGTATTTGTCATATCTGTCATAGAGATTGAAGAGAACCAGTTTATCACTGGAACTAAATTTAAATAGACGGCCATGTAATACCACAGTCATTTAAAAGGTGGGTGTGGCAGTAAATTCTTGGACAGTGCATGGCAGCACTTGTCTCTGATCAGCTTATCCTGCACTGAACTTTATTCTAATGAGCATACCATCTGCTTTCTGCATGTGTCATTGGACTGTTCATAAATGCCTGTTTGTTAATGAGAATGTTGCATAGTTTTGTGTCTCTTAAACTTAGGTCCTCCCTCCTCTCTGCCTCATAAGAACCTGCTGTGCTGGATACTAGTCTCCCTCCATGTAGTTGGCTTGGAGTAATCTGTCATTTCTTTTCAAAAGAACAAAAAAAAAAAAAACAACCATTTCTGTTTCTTATGTAAAAATTAACATTTGTGAGTTTAAGGGAGAAATCTATGTAAGCCCAAGTGAACTACACATGTTTAGGCCAGTCACATACACATGCTATACTTCAGCTAGCCTGTGTCTTTACATGAGACCCACATTTTAAAATCAAGCTAATGAATTTCCAATCAGTTTCACAATAGATTTGAATAGCTGTTCGATCCATATGATTTCTGAAAGCAGATGCCATTGTTTGCCTTTTTCTATGAATGTCCTGTCAAAGTTGTCAATGTGTTCTCCCTTAAACGTGTTGTATGTTTTTTTTAGAGTGTCATATTTTACATCCCTTCCCCTGACTGAAGGGGCAGTAATAATCAACGCTAGTGAAGTCTTCTATTTATTATCATACACAGATTCTGTTGATTTATGTCTCTGAGTTGTTTGTTTTTTCTTTATTTTTCTCCTCCCCTCCTCATTGCTCATGTCTTGGTTGGCGTTTGGTGGTGTGTAACCGTGATTGCGTTACCTTAGCAATAACAATTGGTCGTCTTGGTTACGTTTGTCCTCAAGAGGTGGCACCCATGCTACAGCAGTTTATAAGACCCTGGTGTGTATTATTCAATCTTTTATTTAATTCATCTTCTCTCTGCTTTCTTCCTATCTTCTCGTCTGTCTCCTGTTGCTCCCTTTTCTCCCCTGTTGCTATCCTCTCCTCACTCCTCACTTTCCTTCTCAAAAGAAGTCTTTTCAGTTGTTTTTTTGGTTTTTCTTATCAGTTTGTAATCATTGCCAACCATGTGACTAACCCTGTCCTCTTTTAGGTCCTACTTGTGATTTTGTTTTTGCCTCAGTAGCACCTTCATGTATTATACATTAATTTGTTTAATTTCTAGTTTTTTGTCATTGTTAATTGTCGCTAACCTAAAATATGCATGGGATCAGATTTGTCACATGCCTGCTGGTTCAACAACCGAGAAAGGATGCAGTCTTTGCTGCAAAAGAGCATTCCTAAATCCCTTTCTCATTTAGTAGTCACCCAGCTGCATGTGCCTGTCCCAAAGTGACCCCAAACCTTCTCTAGTCAATCGAAAAGTAATGTTATTTTCAAGGTGCTATAAGATGAGGTTTTGCTGAACACACTGCTCATAGACAAAAGTGAAATCATAAGAGCTCAAAGTAGTTTTTGTTAAAAGTAAAAATGTTTGATTTGTTTTTATTTTAATCAGTTTTGTGTGCATGCTTCACTTGTTGTGGTTATCCCTTAGGCCATGATAGACACAATTTTCTCCTCACATGGATGTATACATAGTCTAATATGTATTTACTGATAAGGAAGACAAGTTTTGATGATGATAAGAAAACACCTAAACATTGCCATTGTATTAAGGATGGAAATAAGCTATATTTGTTTATTTCTCACAAATATATTGTTAGTGTATTGATCCATATAGGTATTTGCAATAGTCATTCATAGTGGCAGTTGTTATTGCAAGTTTCTAAAATTGTCTCTTTTTTTTTATATGTCTGATGTTAAATTTGGTCGTCCCTGTTGTCAGGTGCACCTCTCTACGGAATATAAGAGACAATGAGGAGAAAGACTCTGCATTCAGAGGAATTTGCACTATGATCAGTGTAAATCCGGGAGGTGTAGTGCAGGTGAGGTCCAGCAGTACAATGGTAGCGTGGTCATTATGTTGTCAGTTGCTCCACAAGTTGAAATGTTGCCTCACATCTCTTCTCTGGAACAGGATTTTATATTCTTCTGTGACGCAGTGGCCTCCTGGGTAAATCCAAAGGATGATCTCAGAGACATGTTCTGCAAGGTAAAAGCTGAAAATTGCCCAGTGTTTAAACACGAATGAGTGAAATTTACTAAATCACAATTCAAACGGTTGAACTAATTGAGTACTGTTTCAGCAAAATAGTATGATTATTTAAACTTATGAACTACAACATCTGTCTTTTGAGAAGATTCACTCACATTTATGTTCATTCGCTCACTCAGTCACCCTGTTTGCCCTCAAGTGGCCAAATAGAGAAGCGGCAGTGTCTACAGTTGACACACTGATAATAACCCTGTCGTGCACGAGATCTATTTTGAAAGGCAGCACTCCATTATAGCTTGGTATGAACTTCTCCCGGTGTTTCATTTCAGATCCTTCACGGGTTTAAGAACCAGGTGGGAGAGGAAAACTGGAGTCGCTTCTCAGATCAGTTCCCCATGCCACTGAAGGAGCGGCTGGCAACCTTTTACGGGGTGTAACTGTTTCCACCGCAGTGTGCCTCATCACTGGGGTCAGTTTACTATTTGATATTGTTGAAAATAAATATGAAGTTGTGCTGATTTCAGTATTTTATATACAGGGTTCGTACAAAGTTTGGAAAATGCTTGATTTTCATTTTGTGAACCGAAGATCTTTCAATATTTTAAATGAAACGATCCCGTCATCATATATACATGTTTGTCTCCTGGCGTGTTCACTCGTAGTTCATAGCTAAATAAGTCCTCTGTTGATCACTTTTTCTGGAAATTAAAGCCTTAAATAATCCTGAATATTTGTAAAATCAACAAAGTGACAAATATAGATAATATATAAACACAGATAAAAGGAATTTATTGACTTATTTCTTCCCAATTGCATTTAGAGTAACGACTGATAAACGCTCCGTCTTGGTTTAAGTACCTTAAACGTGTTTGAAAAGTACTCTTTAAAGCTGTACGAACCCTGAATATAAATGTTGCTGTAGGATTATGTTGCATTCTAATTAAGCCTCTCTTTCTCTGCACAGGTCATTCACTATGGGAGACAATATAGGGAACCTCTTTTACCCAGGGAACATGTTACCCTTTACTAGGGGGGAAGGGTCTGCCTGCTGAGGGGAGGGAAGGGGTGCGGACCCCTCCGCGACCTGGTGGACGGGGTGGGAGGGAGGTGGTAGCTGCAGTGCTCACTGCCCCCATGCACAGGCAAGGGGGGAAAAGGGGCTAGCAGAACAACCTTATCATGGGAGGAAAATTCATCTAATCACATCTCAATCAGAAATAATGAAACCTGTCACCTTTTTCTCTCCGTTTATTACCCAAAACATCTTGTTTTCTGTTACCTGAACTACTGGAAAGAAATGTAAGCAAACATGAAGAAAACTTTGGAGAACCCTGTAAAGCATTTGCTCTTTAATTCTGGTTAGATGAGGAGTTTGCACATATTGAAAGGGGTTTTTTTTTTTTTTTGCAGGAAAAAGTCTTCAGAGCATTTATAATCATGTCAGCCAGGTAAATGGCACGTGGTCATTCACAACACAACTGAATTCTACCAATAGAGTACACTTTTTAAAAAATTAAGTGAAGTTGAAGGTTCATCAAGAGGGATTTTCTCAAAATACAAGGATAGTTTCAAACTAAGGAAGGGCAGCTGATGCTAAGAAGGCATCATATTGGATCCAACTCTGGTGAATATAATTTTAAATGTTTCATATCACCAAGAATAAGTATAGTTATCAGATTATTTGAGCGTTCCCATTCTTTAGCAGGGCAAAGGCTGTTAATTATGTCACTGGAGAGCACAAGATTTACTTTTAAGAGCAGCTTTTCTGGGAATAGGTAGCATGCTTGTATCATTGTGAAAAGCTGTGGAACATTAGTGATGTATGTTGCGTTTGACAGCTGTCTTTGCCCTGTGATAAGGTTCTTCTTTGACCTTGTAATTTATCTATTTACAGTACTTTTTGTTTTGTTTCCTCTACCAGAGAATTACGGCAATCAGCTGTAATGTAGCATGACTGGGTTTATACACCAAAATGTAGGAAATGTGTAAAATCTTGGCTGTGATGTAACGTTGGAGTGAATCTCCCAGTTTGGTCTTGTGGTGTGAATGCTGACACGGACATTCATCAGCAAGCATAGCGACGCTTTAGATGCTAACGGTCCTTAATATTGTCTGAGCCTTGTGAAGGAAAAATGGAGGAGAAACAAGTAGGAGACACCACAACGACACAAATCCTGTCTTAGTGATTTTTGTGACTTTGGCTGTCAGAACCATGCAGTCCATCGAATGAATGTTAAATATGTTTATTTCTCAATGTACTCTCAAGTTTTTTTTCTTTTTTTTTTTCTTGGGTGTTTGGCTTCTTGTGCTAAAAGCATGATCTTGAGGATGACTGTATAATGTTTTGGGTGGTTGTGTTTTGTGGGGTACTTGGATGCTTTCATCTTTTGCATGTTGGTGGCCCCTCACACCCCAACATATAGCGGGAAGGGGATTACGGGAGGGAGGGGAGCTTCAATTAAAGGTTTAACAAGTACATAGTAACAGTTTATGTATTGCGACACTGGGACTTTTATAACTTCACATTTTCTTGCTGGAGTGTTTTCCCTAAACTTTTACCCCATAGCTGGATGTATAGTTTTTAAATACTGTGAAACTACAACAACGTTATCGTCTCTGGTTGTTTTGCGCTGTTATATTTTATAAAGTGTGTAAGTGTTTAAGTTACAGATAGCCTGAATGTATTCCATGATGGGTTGGAGAGATGGGATTTTTTTTTTTAATTGTTCTGTTTTTTAATGCCCAGCCAGTCACTTTTCCTCTGCTGGCCAGAGTAATAACTGCAGTATTTTAACCCTTTGCGATGCACGTGACATGCACTTAAAATTTAAATTGCAAGTGCTTGAAATTAATGATGTAGCCAAACCCTCCAGAATATGACCTTAGTGTTAACACAGATCATTAATTAAGTATTGCTGCTAAAATGTATTTACCTAATGCAATAAGTATCTTGATGCAATGGGATTATCAGATTGTGAAAGTAGTTTAAGGTATTAGATAAACTTTCTCGATATGAAATATGTAACTGATCTCTTAGATTTTAACGTTAATGACGTAAACCGGTGAATACAGGATTTAATGCATCATGGAATACAGAGGCAACGACTTGTATGTGCCACATCATTTTGTGTTTTGAAGTGATTTTGTCTGTCACATTCCAGCTGTTTGGCATGCAAAAAATGGAGTAATCACGGCTTGATGGGGTGTGTGTGTGTGTGTGTATGTAGACAGTCCTGTTTTTCTTTCATTGAAAGAGTGTAGGTCTTTAAAATACACACAAAACAATCCCCACCATTACTGTGCTGTATTTCTGACTTGACTGCTGCTATACATTGTAGTTGTGTTTCACTACTTGAATATGTGTTTTCTATGTGTTAACCTCAGGTTGTCTGTGTTCAGTGTTATTTGTTATCATTTCCCCAATGTGTATGCCTTTATGCATTTCCTCTCAACAACTAAAGATTAGTAAAACTCTCGCCCTTCATATTAGAAATGGATAACTGTGGGTGTTAATTGACATTAATATTATGTGTGCAACACTGTTAACTGTCAAATGTGATTACAGTTGCAACTTAGGAGGGAGAATAAAATGGTAACTTGCACATACTTAATGTGCTTTTTGTCAGAAGTGATTGTTATCAGACTGTGGTAAATATTTAGTGTAATGTATACACAATGCCTTGAGAGCAAATACTTTGAGATTTTGTTGGTGTTTTGCAATAGATATACAGTATACTGTATCTAAAGTAACAGGTAACACCTAATTTAAAAGCAAAGAAATGGGTTGAAAACTTATAAACATATTGTTACAAATATAATGTTTGACTTTCTAAGAAGCTTTATTGAAAATTTGTATTTTATAAAGCACCCACCAATATTAAGGAATGTCTAGTCAAAGAACTCCTGTATTCTCATTTAGCCTTCAAACTTGATTAGACTATTTGCCTTCATCTTTTTTGCTAGTAAAAGCAAAAACATCATTTTGATAGACATGGTTTGATTTTTTTTTTTTTTTTTTTAAATAAGCTGCTGAATTTTAAAAAAGTAATACTTTTGGGGCCACCAAATATTTTGGATCATGCAAAGAATCTATATTGTACTGTAGTAATTTTGTAATATTTGTAAGATGATATAGTGGATGTGACTGGTTACCATTGCTTGAATCTGTACATTGTTCCAATAAATTGTTTACATTATTACGGGCCTTTGTCTTGTCTTTTTCTCAAATTCTGTAGAGCATGTTGTCCTGCTACAGCTGCACACTATTGACGTAAGGAAAAGTGTTCGTGGTAACTGCTGTCTCTGAGGCCTCTTCTATCTTTTATTTGTTCGGACAGTGGCTGAGCCTCAGATTCCAGCATTCGATTTTAGTGTTGCCTTTGCATACACTTTTCACAATGTGAATGCACTGTGTGATTATAATAAAATGTTCCAGTGCAGTGACATACTGTAACTTCAAACAACAATAATCCCCTCCACACATCAAATATTTTTAGGAAAAGCAGGATAAATGTAGATGTATTTGAAAAAATTGTTTTATTTCTTCTTGTTCCTACTGTTGGGTCTTTGGGCTTCACTCTACAGAATGATGTATACAGAGTTTGACACTAGGAGGGGTTTTTTTCCGCATTGATCTGCTTTAAGTTTCTCTGAGAGCTCATTGAAAATCTGATTTCAAGGGGTGGGCCTCCAAGCATGATTTGTGACATTACAAATAGTTCCAAAGTCCATCACAGTCTAATTAGCAGCTTATACAAGTGTGATATAGAAACGTGAAACCACCAGTGAACATACACTGAGAATGGACTTTACAGTGAAGGAGACATCTTGTGTCCTTTTAAAAACTTTAGAAATGCACACAATTAGAACATCCATAGATGTTTAATGAGGTAGAAAGAGTAGATGCCTTTTATTTTATTCTTATTTAAATGATTTCAGTTTTAATTCATGTCTGGAGGGGATCTTTAAAATTACTTTTCCCCTCTTATTGTATTTCTTTACATCAATTGGAGTTTTATGCATACCAGAATTTACTGTACTTAAATTATTTCACATGCATGAAGCTACAAGTGCCTGGGGATTCATTCATGTTTGACTTAACTGGAACAATACTTGGGGAATCTATGTTGCCTTAATGTACCAGATGCCTCTCAGTAAAACTAACAATTCAATAGACATGGTGGACAAAAGTTGTAAGCCTACATATTACTGTAATGGGCCCCTGCATAAAAGAAAATGCTTAGTGAGTGGAGTTTCCAAAGTTGTGTTCACAGCTGGTTTGGAATATAATAACATTTGTTTTCACTTGTATTGGTGTTGTGTATATTGCTGTGGTATGGCGTATGTTCATTAATTTTTTTGTTTTCAATAAATCTAAATGTGATTTTCTCGCCTGATTCCCAGTTTATCCTCCTCAATCTGGCCGCTGCAACGTTATCAGTCTACATGAGTGTAGGAGTTTACGTGGAGCACGTGAAGGCAGCATTTTACCCAGCGACGGCGCGACGTTAACTCTGCTGATATTATCCGCCATTGGTAGCGCTGTTTCGTCCACCGAAAGCCTACATTTCTACGGGAAGAAACCTCAGACTCAGCCGAGTGGAGGTGGAGTCTGAAGGTGGGGAGGGAGAAGAAAGGGGAGGAAAACGGGGAAAGGCAGATACAACAGAAACGGGGGGAGGACGGTGGATGATTTACGCTTTAAAAGTTGCCTTACAACAAATCTTAAGAGTTGCGGCGAAGAGGAATAAAACAAGATGATAACGCCCTTCTTCCTAGAGAATTTCTGGGTAGGTGGTGCTTTTTTTATTCACGGTGTTTACACCGGTGCTATTCCTTATTATTCTCTTGCTGTGTTCCCTCCCTATCATGTCCATGTCAGCCAGTAAATCAAGTATTATTCACGTTGCAGAGGTAGTCGTCTGGTTCATAGGCTTGCTGTCGCTGGAGCGGCGGTGTCCGGTGCCGCCAGACCGACCGGTCAAGCAGCAGCCCACCGGCCACCGTTAATTTTCCTCGGCGATTATTATTTTGCCACCCCGGGGGTTTAGGGCCTCTGTGAAACCCATCTAACATGAAACCCCAAAGAATCCACCCCTGCTCCCGCTAATTGGCCCTCTCAGGCTTGCTTGGAATGTTTATGGTCAGTTCCATTAATGCCATTGGACGCGCCGGCTGTCACTCAACGTCCTCGGCCGTACGCGTCATTTTCTTCCGTCACAAAGTTTCAGTGAGAGGCCAGATGTTTAGTAAGTTAGAGAACAGCTTTTAAAAAAAACACGAAATCAGCCCCATGCAGTGTTGGACATTTAGCTGATATGTGTATGTAGCCGGTGCTGTAATGCGTGGATTACAGTGACTGTGCGTTCACTGCTGTCTGTATACTGCCGAAAGGTCATTTCTCTTCCGATTTGACGTGGCTGTGGGTACAGCAGGTTGGAAAGTAAAAGTTTTCGGTACTGATATTAACATCACCCTCAATTTGTACGTCACCAGTCTGTCTGTGTTTTTTTTTTTTTATATCTTTTATTTATTTATTTATTTTTTTTTTGCATAACTCTAAAGCCATAAAGATAGTGTTATTAAAACGGACTCAGGCCACAGCTACAGTAGCTAAGCTAAGGCTATGTAGTTCACTATTACCACTGTACCAAGTGTTTAATGGTCTTCTGTTGACTCATCTGAGCTGTTTTTCACTGCTGTGGTGTCTCCAGTGGGTCAGAGGGAAGGGGGGGGGTTGAGAATAGCAATAGGTAAATGGGCTGACTGAATATGTGAGTATATGTGCTAATAAATGTGTTATTGCTTTGATCTGTTGTTTTTCAGTGATCAGCTCACAGTTCTTGGAAATTTAGCACTTAAATAACAGCTTATATTGCCAAAACATACGTCTTTTATACAGCATGGCTTTAGTGCTGATATGCTAAAACAGAAGTACACACAGTGCACGTCTGGTTTGTACGCTGTGGTGGTATTTCTGTGTATTTGTCAACTGCTTCTTCAGCTCTCGTTTTTAGCCTCAGTTGACCTCAGCCCCAGGTGTTGAAGGCTATTGGGAATCCTCTTCTGACAAAGCTGGTCAAATGAACTTAGTTAAATTAGTTACAGGTTCGAAATTAATGAAGTAATGAAGAAAGTACAGTACTGTCGCCCCCTTAAAACCTTTTCCTAAAGGAGACTTCATCATTAACTGAATGGAAAAGAGGAGAGCAGAGTCACTCCTGATACTTCAATCTGCCCTTTGTGCCCTGCAGTGGGGCCACAAGAGAATCCAGTGATGGCAAAGATCAGCTGTGTGTTTAACATGCAGGACACACACGCACGCACACTTGGCATTAGGAGACGCATCCATTTCCCTTTGACTTGACTACAAATCATCACCACAGGCTGACACACACACACACACACTCATACACACACACAGACACACACACGGACACACATTAGGCTGTCTGGAAACTTTTGCCCAGCACGCAGGGGTATACACCTGTCTCCATCCTGTGCGCTTTCACTCAGTAGTCTTTGTAGAGACATTTTTGTTCATTCTTTTCCTTGTATGTAATCTTGGCTTGAATCTCTGATGCAGACAAAATCTCCCCTCAGCTGAATAAACAAGTTCTTTAGGAATTAGGAGCCAGACATGTTACCGCCATGTTGTTTTCTCTGTCAAAGCTGCAGCACTTGATTGGTCACTACCCGCAACATTTCCCCTCGCTAGATTTATTTACACGTCTCATAAAGGCATTTCCCTTTTTCTTTTTTTGCACGAGTAAGTTAGTTCACTGTGACCTGTTGTTGACAGTTTGAACGGGTGATTGCCCCCACACGTGGTGAAATGTCTCAGGCAGTGGATTAGTATGTCAGGTTAACAAAGGCAGCAGGTAGTGCTCCTAATGCTCTAGTTTTAGCCCTATATTTATGATAAGCATATGTTTAATGTGGAGTCTGTTATCCTCCAGCATATCATGGGAAAATAAGATGGCAGTGTGATAAACAAACAATGTTGATACAGCCAACAGCCCCAGGATGGCCGCCTTCTCCCTGGTGTCTGTGTTATGTATGTGTGTGTGTGTGTGTGTGTGTGTGTGTGTGTGTGTGTGTGTGTGTGTGTGTGTGTGTGTGGTCTAAGAGGTTCTCACACAACTCACTGTGTGCAAGTTTCACACTCCCACAAGTTACTGTCAGACAACTGAAGTGTCGCAATAATGCAGCGAAGACTGAAGCAAGAGAAGAGATGGACAATGATTACACATTTCCTTTTCAGCTGGCACCTTTTCCCCAACTGAGCTTCAAATACACAAACGCAAGCTAACATACCGCTTTCTGTCTTTTGTGAGGTTACAGCAAAGAGCCATGAGAAAGAATCAATTTTCTGTAACGTTCCCCCAGGGTGAAAAGGTTTTGGTCAACATTGACTTTTGGTTTTGCTTGAAACAGAAGTCCCGCCTCATGGTGGTTGTTGTCTTTTGCTTTTACTGGTTGTTGTCCAGGTCTCATAAACTCCTACATGTAAACTGGGTTTAGAGGTGTCTGACTGGGTCGTAATTTGTGATTAACTAATTTGTTGTGTGATTTTATCCTAAAGCCATATACGTCATGTCACATCCCTAACCGTAAGTTGTGGTCAAGCTCTTCTACATTTATGTTTGCACCACAAACAAAGCTCCACCTGTGTGTGCTTAGCGCATACTACAATATGCTGCATGTGTTGCTGTTGGTCTGATGCGACAGCTCAGTGCACCGCTCCCAGACCTCTCTGGTCACATGACTGGGGGCACAGACACTCTGATGTCATCCTGCTGTCTACCCGCTCTGTGCTCATGGCTCTGGGGTCTGCAGGCCATCGTTTACAGTCTGTCTGGAGAGAGCGACTCTTGTTTAGCTATTCCTAAATTCCTCAGTGAAAGTGTGCAGTCGCACTTCTTCCCCTGCTTCTACCTGAACATACACTCAGAACCTAAAAAGGAGTCATGTCAGCCAGGACGCTTTTAATTCCACCTGATTTTCTCCTGTTTACTGAGTTGCTAGTGGAAAAGACTTCCTACAGCACACTTAGGCTACCTATGATATATTTTGCACCCTTATGTGATGCCTACGCACACTATATACAGCCATTACTCTAGAAAGTTTGTTAGTTCTGCTTATAAGTTAAGAGAAATAGGTTTGTTTTCAAAGTAGTTCCACTTTGCAGCCTGCGTAGTAAACAAGCCATTTGAAGACTTTGTGAGGGGCATATTGAAATTAGTGGACGTTTTGAGAGCTTAGCTCATCTTTGTTATCTTTTATTGTTTGAAGAAGAGGGCAGTATAATATTGAGAGATAACCATAACCTGCTTTTTCCATGTCCTGGGTTGCATTACTGCCTGTCAGACAATAAACACTTGATTCCCTATACACAGGATATTGAAACTGGTGTTACACTCCTCTTCTGCACGGCAGATGTTACGTGATAAACTGCAGCCCTGTGGTTCTGTTTATCTTAAAGGTGGTATTTCAGATTAAGGATTTCAGCCATCTGACAGTTTTTTTTTTGCACGTGGATTTTACTAAATCTAAATTACACTGATGTTACTGTTGTGTGTGAAAACACAATACAATGTAGAAAGTCTGTGGTGTCTTTCCAGGTCACGGCTTCATTGTATACTTGAACAGAGACAAAACTGCCTGCATCTCACACTTAGATCATTAAAATATCTTATTAATTTAGGAGTCTGTATGCTGATGAGTGTATATCAATATAGCATAATCTTATTATGAGAGAGTGTCCTTTGGGATTTTGATTATTTTAATATTGTAATTATGGTTTTGTTTAATATTTATGTATTTATTCATTCTTATTGAAACACAAAACATTAACATTACAAAAAGCGCTGCAACATATGATTATTTTCATTGTCAATTAATCGTTTGGTTCTTAATATATCAGGAAACAGTGAATAATACCCATATATTTTCCTATAGCCCAAGCTGGTCTTTTCAAATTGCTTGTTTTGTGCCACCAGCAGTCCAAAAGAGAAAAATACTAATGTTTAATATCACATAAGATAAAGAAAAGGTGCATATCTACATATTTGAGAGGCTAGAACAAGGGGATGTTTGGTATTTTTAGTAGTGTGTTATAGTGTAAGTGTGTGTTCTGATTTACAGTTGAGTGATACAGTTCTCTGAATTTATCTGTATCTGTAACTGTATCCGACACCATACAGCCAACTGTAGGTTTGGATTCAATTTTCTATGCACTCTCCAGTAGTCAAACCAAAATTACTATCTTGACATGTTCAACAGGGATGATGACAAATGAGAGAGTTCACTCAGGAAACAGGTGGCAGAATCAAGAGGCAAAGCTATTTCACTAATGTTAAGCTCTTGTTGTAATAATGACATAATAATTATAACTTCAGTTGGTTTCACGAACTCTGCAGTTCTCAGAAAGTGTTCAAGGACCTGAGTCGTTTCATAATAGCTTTTTTTTCCAGGAACAGAAAGGACTGGTTTTAGTGTAAACACCACTTTAAAACCTTTATAGTCTATTGCTGTATATTAAATCGTGCATTACATAGTAAGTGAGGTTGCTGCTTTTTCCATCGGAGCTTGCCTTCTCCGTGCTCATGAGTGGAAGTACTCTTCCCAGCAGAAGCATTAGTGCACATTCAGCCATGACGTAAGCTGTCTACTTGCCGGACTATTACCTACATTTCTTTTTGTCCGCCTAAAGCATACAAAGACGCTGGGTCCCCCTAGTCGTCTGTGCAGCGCAGACATAGTGCAGTGCGTCATTCAAGATATAACTTCATGTGGAGATCTGTTTCTGTCCCTGATAAATACTGGCACACGCTGAATATTGGACAGCTGACATAGTTCACTCTTCCTCTTTCATGAACTAGATCCGTCTGTTGGAAGCTGTCTCAGCTGCAAACTGTGCTATTGCTCAAACCAACCGTGATTGACGTGTGTGCGCTAACCTCTCAGTATGTTTTCCTCCGTTCGGGGTGGGGCAGAGAGTCAAGAACTTCTGCATCTAAATCCGAGCATAAAGAGTACTTCTGAATTTCACAATGTGTGGGTGGAATATTAAACACCCAGTACGAGAGCTTTCATCAATGAGTGTCCAGACTTGGACATTGAGAAACTGAGCAGCACTCTGGTATCACTTCTCGCTGCTCTTGTAGATGTAGTTGTACAGTCCTACACTAGCTAGTGGACTGATGAGACATTTTAACTTCAGGTTTGTTTGAAGGTCAAGTCCTTATATTGTTGGCTTTGTTTAAGATGATTTTTTTTCTCCAAATCAATTCCACTATTGTAATCTGCTGAAAAGCTGTTTCCTGTGTTTGTTTTTATTTTACTTGTATTCATTGATATCTCATTCCACATGAGCCCAGTAGTTGCACAGAATGGACTCTCTTCCTGTTGCCGTTCTGCTCTGGTTGGAGTGTGTTTTCGCTCACTTTTGTCACTTCCCTGTTTTGTCAACGCGTCCCTCACTTTGTGTTTCTTATAAGTTTCTGCAGTGTAGTGTTACGTAAGGTTAGCGCTATGGTCCCTGTCTCGTGTATTTGCATGTCATGCTGTGCGCCGCAGGCAGGTTAACTGCTACTAAACCTGTACTGTTTTATAGTTCTCTTGTTTCAACAGGAAGCACATCTCAGTGGTCTGTTCCCCAGGGTAGAATGTAGGCCAGTCAGCTGTAGCCTAGAGAATGATGCTTTCCTTTTAATGTCTGTTTGCTCTGTAAATATAGTCAGATTGGAGCAAACTCCGTGCTTTATTTTGACACAAATTTCCTGACCTTTCATCTTTGTCAATGTGGCTAAATCCATTTGTCGAAGCTGCACTGATGTTGTAGTCCATGTACCAAACTGCTGACAGTGGATGGCTCCAGGAACCAGGAAATATCTGTGACAGTCTTTGAGGTGAAACAAAGTTGGCCCGCAGATTTAGACAAGAATGAAGAAGAACAGCGGTGCACAGACGTGTTATCCTATTGACTTCAGCCTATGTTTGAGTGAAAGTTATGAGTTTCCTTATTTGTCTCAATGTGACTAGATGCTGAGTAGCAGAATCTATGATGATTTGCCATTTTCCTAACAAGCTGTCACAAGCTTTCACAATTAAAGCATTCATTCAGTGGCTGTTATTGTAATCTGTCGGACAGTAGCTGCTGTCTATGGCCTATCTGTTCTCTCAGATAATCTGTGTTTTTTTTAAAAAGGGCATTTCCTTAGCTTTAAGCTATGATTTGTATGTTTCCTCCCTCACTGAAGAAACAGCCTCAAGGAGGGCGATGAGGAAGTAAAGTGATCCTTCTTCTTCTCTTCTAAGAAGTGACAAGAAGGCTTTGCATTGAAGGTGTGTCAAGAATAATGTGTTTAAATAAATTGTAGAGTGCAGTCCATTTATTACCGCAAAACCTAGTGTTGCTCAGATGACCAACAAGCCTGACCTATTAACTGTACTGTTATTCTAGACAGAGGACAATAAATAGTAATTTTTCTCAGTCTTATCTTGAATACAAACCCAGCACTATAAAAGTCAACCAGTAACCTGAGGTCTATCCAATAGTAAAGTTCATAATGAAGTTTATTATCTGATTCTGCAGGTGTCTGGTTGGTTGATTGATTGATTATGCTGCCGACAGTCTACAGCGGCCAACGTTCTTATCAGTCCTACCATTCGATATCAGAGAGTCTCTTATTACATAGGATATAGCTGATACTGGATATTTGAGGTCGATACTTAGGGAGTTTTAAAAAATGTCATTACAGTATATATTACAGCCGATAGTAATAAAACAAAATAAACACATAATGCAATAAAATCTATATATGGATCCCTTAGATTTGTTTTGTTTTGCTGTTTTGTTTTTTTCTATGGAGTTGCAGATTTCTATAACTTATATAAGGTTGCAGATTGCAACCACTGAGCACAGCTCAGCCTTCCAAGCATGTAGGAAACACTACAGTGGCTGTGAAAAAACACAAAAAGCCCTATCTAGAGCCAGTGTTTGGTTTGTCTGTTCTGGGCTACTGTAGAAACATTGCAGCCTCTGTAGAAAATAACAGTTAAGGAATTGAAAACACAACGATTTCCATGTGATTAAACACTAATAAAAACATACCTGTGAATATTCTATTCAATTTCTGCCAGTAGATCCTCACTCAATGTTGTCAACTGGACCTTTAACTCTAATTTATATTGAGAAGGATATTTTACAGTTAAAAATACCCACTGTGAAGCGCTTTCTGGTGGGCAAACTATGTAACACTGTTTCTAAAATTACTTCAAACCCAGTTGGACATTTCTGTTCGGCTGTTTCTTGTTACTTATTGATCGTCCAATACATAGATACCAGTATCTGCAATAAGCTAATATTGCATGACTCTCTCTGAAGCTCTAATACAGGAAGTAGTGTGTGATAGAGTAAGGCAGTTTTTTTTATTTATTGTTATATTCTTGGAATTCATTGTGATTGTTTTGCTTGCTGTAACTTCCCATGTTTTATTCATTGTCTTGTTTATTTTGTATGTAAATGAGTATTTGAATAAGTGGCACAAAAATCATTATTATTAGTAGTAGTAGTAATAGTAGTAGTAGTAGTAGTAGTTTGGTGTTGCTCTATCTGTACTACAAGGGTATGGTCATTTATTATTATCCAACATGTTCCAAATATATACCCAACATTTTTCATCATATTAATTATTCAGAGGTACATTTGCATTTTTAAAGCATCAGTGCAACTGAACACCGTTACCCAGTGGCATGGTTACGGAAACACAGACAGGCGCTTGTCCGGCTATCTCTTACATTAAACGCTCGAACCTTAGACCAGTGTAGCACATTTTTAAACATTTTTTAACATCCGTTAGTCTAAAACATGGCGAAGATGAGTATGGTTGACCAGAGGCTGCTGCAAATGCACCTGGAAGCTATGCAGACAGTGAGAATGCTGCTTATAGAAAAAGCCTTCACGGTAATGTCCGTTTAATAACTCTGGTATTGTGGTTATTTGTTAGACTTGGTGTTTGTTCCTGTGATTAATCTACTTCTCTCTGAAATGCAGGGTGAAAAAAATAATGGCTTTGATGTGCTCTACCATAACATGAAGCATGGCCAAATTTCCTCCAAGGAGCTGACAGACTTCATCAGAGAAAGGTAGGTCTGATGCACATTAACATGCAGCACATTAGTCATTAGCTGGTATAATGTGTCTAGCTCTTTAATACATGTCCTACCTGTCTTCTGGTTTTCTTGGTATCTGAATCTATTTCCATGTCGGCTCCTGCTGTTCCGGTTCCTTGTATTGTGCTTGTAACAACACCCAAATGCTTAGCTGAGGCCTCAACTAAAATCCACTCTGAATTTGCCTCATTGCTATGGCTGTACATCTCAGATCACATTTTTCTAACTAGGGCTGCAACTGTACAAATTCTCACAATCCAAGGTGACATATTTTAATGTCTTGTTTTGTCTCACCAAAAGTCCAAAACTGAAAGATATTCACTATGATAGCACAGTAGTTATTAACCTAGTATAATGTGTCTGGCTCTTCAGTACCTGTCTTCTGGTTGTCTTTGTATCTTAATCTATTCGGCTCATGCAGTTCCATTTCCTTGTATTGTACTTATAACAACACCCAAATGCTTAGCTGAGGCTGCAAATAAAATCCACTGATTGCTACAGATTTACCTCTCAAACCATTTGGGTTTGTTTTAACAAGGGCTGCAACAAATTTTATTTTTTTCATTGTCAATTAATGTCCATTAATGGTCTATGAAATGTCAGAAAATAGTGAATAAATGCCCACCACAACTTCTCAGAATCCAGAAGTCAGAAGAAAATCACTTTAGAGAAGCTATAAGTACAGAATGTGTAGCATTTTTGCACTGCCATTGCTTAAAAATGCTCATGCTTAATTGATTATCAAACCTAGTTGCTGATTATTTCTGCCTAATTGTTTAACTAATTCTAACATCAAGATGAATCTCTCTTCACATTGACCAGGAACATTAACCAGTAAATGTAGTCAGTAGATGAAGGTAGATGTAGATGAGTATGAATGTTATGCAAACTTAATCCCTTTGTGAAAAAAAGCTTAAACCTTAACTCACCAGTAACCTGGCATTATGTTACACACCTTCAGTGTCTGCAGTGTAATAATGCCATAATAATAGCTTCTTTTCAAATTCTTCCAACCTTCATAAAGATTAGCTGCGCTGTGTCAGGTGTATGTTTATAACCTGTCACATGATAGATGGTTTACCACAGGAATTCAACAGTGGATTCCACTGTCTAGCTGGCTTTGAGGAGTACACTCAGTCACTCAGACACTTTAATATAACACCCGAAGTTGGGTGTGAAATGCTTGATCGACTGTGTTTATTGAAAGATATTTGGAAAGTCTTATTAATACTAAATTCTGACAACGTTAAGGTTATTTTACATTAAAATGATGGCACAATGCTTAGGAAAATCATCGTATTTTCATTTTGTTAGTGGTTAAGTTTTACTTTTGTAATAAAATGCAGTAATTTACCATCACACACATCTACAGTTATTCTTTTGGGGGAAGAGGTTTGGCTTATGATTGCCAATGTAATGTCACTGTTTAAACTGTTCACATTAAATTAGTTGTAATAAATCATCCTTTAGCTTGCACTCTGCAGGGATGTTGTAAATACATTACAAATGAATCAATACATCATTCATGAAAGAGAAAGAAGTTCAGGTAGAGATTAATTTATTGTGTCATACCATATTTGCTTATACTTCTTAGGGGTTTCTAGGTTGGCTTGAGCTTTTCAGTTGTAAGACAGGAGTAATATTTCATGAGTTCTTACTTCTGAAAAACTGCACTATGGCTCCCTCTAGTGGAGAAAGAAACTTTGTGCACTGTGTTAATATATTCCCAGCATCTTTGCTACTGTAGTCACTTGATCAGGGACCCTTCTCCTAAAAGCATTTTTAAGCTAAATAGATATTAGTAATTTCCAAGAGGCACACAACATTTCTTGTTGTTGCTTTGTTGCAATTCTCTGCTCTGTTTTCAATATGGATTAATTAATTGAAATTTTAAAAATAATTTAAAGGAAAAGCAGCAATTTTTAATCTTTTGAGAATTTAGAGCCTTGAAAAATATTTTTTACATGAAAAATTAGGTTATCAATTAATTTACTGTCACTCAGCTAATTGATTAATCGACTAATCATTTAAGCTGTACTTGTATAAACTGATGTGTAGTTTAATTTCTAACAAAACATCAGATTTGATAAGCACTTCACATGTTAGGTCTTCTGCAAAGCACAACACAGTTTAAACATCTACTTTTGTAAGTTCCGGTTTAGAAGTTGGCCGACGTTACTCTTGGGACTTCAGCAGTATTTACAACACGATAAAGTATAAAAATAACCCGCCATTCTGCACTCACACGAAGATGTGGAAGCAGGAGTGTGACCTATAATGCATTTCTAGCTTCTCCCATCTTCTGTGTTGTTGGGCTGCGTGGGAATTTGCTTGGTCCTCCATTGGATGTTTGTGTCTGTGTGTGTTTATGATAGATGTGTGTGTCCGTGTGAGTGCACGTCTGTCCCGTTTCCCCCTGGCTGACCTCATTCCTGTGAAGAAACTAGAGAGAGAGAGAGAGAGAGAGAGGGAGAGAGAGAGAGATGCATAATTCAGGCTTTCACTATACCACTGCTGTACTTCTTTTGTTGTTTTTTTTCTACTCCTGTCACTGTGCTGCAGAATGAAGGAATAAAATAGGAAATTGAGAGAAGCAGGGAATTCAAACACTAGATTTCATACTCTGTCAGCTTCAACATGAGGTTTATGAACAAATCACAAGCCAAGCCACACTTATTTGCCCACACACAGTGCATGTGGTCAAACATTTATGTTGCAAGTTCTAAGTGGGTGTTTCTGGCTACACTTGTTTAGTGACATGCCCTATTTGAGCCATAACCTAGTTGCAAATACTTTGGAAAAACTTTGTGGTACTATACATTAAAGGGGTTTTTAAAGGTTAACTTTGGGTTAATCGAGCTGTTGTTCGGGATCATTTATAATGATTTAACAATCTCTATGTATTTTTACTCTGTCCCAGGAGTACTATTGAAGAGGCCTATGCCAGATCCATGACCAAACTTGCCAAATCAGCTGGCAACTTTTCTCAGCTTGGGTGAGTGTAAACAGCTTTCTAGTTTTTTCTTTTCTAGTAAAAACTAATTTGAATTAATGAAGAGACTGCAGAAGAAATGTGCCTGTATGCTTTAAATCCGGCCCATCTACATGATGGACCCAAGTGTTCATATTAAATAATGTGCATTGAAAAAAAACAAAAAACAAATGTAAGAAGGTTTTGCCATGTTCTAGTTCTGAAGTGTCATTTTTCCTCCCAGGACTTTTGCTCCAGTGTGGGATGTGTTCAAGACCTCAACAGAGAAGCTGGCCAGCTGTCATATGGAGCTTGTGAGGAAACTACAGGAACTTATAAAAGAGGTTCAGAAGTATGTGGAAGAGCAGGCCAAAGCACACAAAAAGGTAAAGAGGTGGAAAATTGGGGGAAATTGTAGCATTCAGGCAGTTAGGGCTCAGTACATTTGATTTTTTTTATTATCAAGTTTCGGTACCAGTACCAGTACCAGCACATTTATTATCGGTACCTCAAGTTCTGAAATCTTCAATGTTGTCTCAACACAAGCCGCTGTACAAAAACACATAGTCAAAGTACAATATTTAAATCAGAAACTGTCTCAGTGAAAAAGTAAAGAAGAAAACAAATTTGAGCAAAAATTCATACCAGGCTTTGGTATTTGCCAATTTGTAATACTCCACGGTGTGGAAAACATGTGTGGGTCAGTACCAAAGAAAAGATACTCTGATACCCAAAAGAGTCCTCACAAGTCTCTGTCACTCCTTCCCTTCAACTATTTTTCTTGAGTTTGCTGCTCCAGTGTTTTCTTCATTGAGGGAAATGAACTGTTTAAAAATCCCCTCCATGTAGTAAGACATATATAATAATAGTTTGCTTAGAACAATAACATGTATGTGATATGTTTTTCCTGCAAAAAAGAAAAAAAGGATTCCAGAAATTGTGATCATTTATTAAGTTTTTCTGATGGACACAAGATGTCTTACACTGTAAAATCCGTTCTCTGTTTATGTGCACTGTCGGCTTCAGGTTTCTACATCACACTTGTATAAGTTGCAAATTGGACCAGGTTTGACTTCCAAACTATTTGTGATGTCAGAAATGTCCGTAGGCCCGGCCCTTAAAATCAGATTTTCAATGAGAACAGAGAAACTTTCCACTTACAGCAGATGAATGTGAAAACATCTAATAGTGACAAACTCTGCACGTACATCATTCTCACAGTGAAACTCAAAAATCCAACTATAGGAAGAAGAAAACAAAAGAGGGGGATTTTAAACATAGATCTATTCTCACCTCTTTGTTTTCCGTAGATTTTTAACGCTCTACTCATCGTCCCTAGAGTAAAAGAAGAAGAAAACGTAGCGTGCAGTGTGTTATTCTACGAAGCGTTTTTTTTTACACCTCACCCCTCCATCTCTCCTCCCTTCTGAAACACACCATCAGCTCATAACTCATGCATGAAGCCACAGAACAGTGTAAAATAGGAGCTTGGAATTGGTGGAACTGCGTTTGTGCTTTCAGCACGACAAAAAGGTTGTCACAGTTTCTCTCAGTCACTTCCCTACACTCCCTGTTCCTCCCTGCACTGTGTTTCTTGGCTAACTTGCAGATAATGGTACATACTGTAGTTAGGCAGTGTGAATAAAGAAAAATAAACACCCATCTTGGAGTAGGTGCTCAAAATTTGTACGTAATGTAGGACTTTGCTAGTGTTGTTTTCTTTTGCTCCCTCCAGTGATGTTTATATTATACCATAACTGTGTCAAAATGAGCAGTGTAGAGGGTTCAGTGTTGATGATGATGAATAAAACAAACGATGAAGCTCATTGTGTGGCCACTGTAATTTAAAGTCATTACCCCTTGATTATATTTTTCTTTTTACGTCTTTCCAGTAAGTCAGTGTTAAGAGCTACACTGTACAGATGGAACAAATGCAGAGTATTATACATTTATTAATAGCGTCTATATGGCTTTAACTGCTTCCCGCTGCACTGTGCAACATCACATGCTGGAGAATGAAACAGAGGAACTGTAATAGTGTTTAACTAGAGCAATAAAGGACCTCTGTCTACGCTGAAATTGTGTCATATAAACAAAGGAATTCCAGGACAAGTGTTGACTGTGTATTATGTTGACGTCAAACTATACAAGAATTAACTCCCTAGTTAGCAGAGCAATGGTGAGACTTGCACTTCTTGTTCAGCGTGTTGTTCTCTGAGTTACTGTACAAAACATTTGTGTGTTGCTAGACAAAAGAGGAGGTGGCGTCCACCCTGGAGGCCGTACAGAACATCCAGACCACCTCTCAGGCTCTGCAGAAGTCCAAGGAGATCTATAATGCCAAAACTGTGGAGCAGGAGCGCCTCCGCAAAGAGGGGGCCACCCAGAGAGATGTGGACAAGGTGGGAGGTCACATTTGCACATACACACACCCACATAATCATGGTATGGTAATAAGGCATGATGAAGTGCCTTAACACTCCACTCTATACAGAAACTTTAACCCCAAAAGCTTCTTGCCTTCAGATGTTAAGCAGGGCTCGGTTTCCTCGCTGATTCTTCAGTTGATCTTGGGAAACAGAGGCCCATTGTGTATTGTATATAAACTGATGATAGCCATTTATCTGTCTGTTTATATTTTGCAGGCTGGAGTGAAAGCCAAAAAAGCCACAGAGACCTACAAGTCATATGTGGAGAAATATGCCACAGCTAAGTCAGAGTTTGAACAGAAGATGGCAGAAACTGCACAGGTATTGTCATGAACTGATTTTGCCAGTTCTGTGTGCGTGTGCTTTAATGAAATAATGTGCTCGCAAACTCTGTCTATTGTCTGTCTCTGTGGTATGCAACACTTTCGTTGTGTAATCTATCAGCCCTCTGTGTGTGTGTGTGTGTGTGTGTGTGTGTGTTCCACGTTTCGTGCCCTGTATCATCTCCAGATTGTGTTTTTTCCTCTGTAACGGAATCGCTGTGGAAAGCCCTGATTGGATCCATCTGAAGGACTGATTAGATAAACTCCAAATTAAAATCAGATCAACAGAATTTGGCCTCCATATCCTCCTGCACCGCAGCAGCTCCGCCACCAGAAATGGTTCCAGTTAGCGTAGCGCTTTTTTTTTTGTTTTGTTCTCCCCCTAGAGAAAGCGGCGTTGCAGCTCTGCTTCCCCGGGATCACAGTCTACGGCTCATCTCAAACGCAGCACATGTGGACATGAGTTATAAACACTGAACACATGTGCTCTCTGACATCACTGGGGCTCCTACATGTGTGTTCTCTTTGTCTGAGTGTGTGTATGTGGGTGGGTGTGTCTGTGTGTGAGCGTATGCTAGCTGTTATCGTGGTGAAATGACAAAAGTGCAGTTTTATTTATGTGCGTGTCTCTGTTGTGTAGATGTAAGAGTAAGTGGCTCTTCATCTGTGTGTTTGTGGTTGGAAAGGCTCATCTATTTCTCCACTCACACTGTGATTTTCCAGTTTATGATTATTTATACTCATTCTCCTTGGTTAACCCCAGAAGCCCAGAGTCAGACTCAAATGGAAGTAAATACTAGCATTTAAGGTTGTGATGTACACCATACTACTGCTTAAACCCAAAAACGAACTCCCGTCAGTGTATCTTATGAACAGAATAATTGACATCTTATGGGAGGAGCTATATATACTGTATGTGTATGTGTGTGTGTGTGTGTGTGTGTGTGTGTGTGTGTGTGTGTGTGAAAGCCAGAGACCACCCAAACAGACACACAGGAAGTGGCAGGGGCAGAATAAGGGACGTTTCGTGGGCTGCATTTTGTCCTTAACTTATTTTTGTTTTCAGGCCTGTTTAACGAGTCTGACACCATGATGCACATTAAAGCGACTAGATGATTTGTAGCATCGCCGTGCCGTAACTATCCCTCGACCTGTGTTCCAGAAATTCCAAGACATTGAAGAAAACCACATTCTCCACATGAAGGAGATCATTCAGTCATACTCGCAGTCTGTCGACGAAACGCACATCCAAATAGGAGAGGTGAGTGTGTACACACATACATACTCTCAAACATTCCTGTGGGTGGAGTAGGTGTCTTGTTGACCTGAGGCTGTGCTCATTGGGTTCACTGTGTGTCATATCAATTAGTGTCGTCTTTGATCTCGCTAATCGTTTAACTGAGAACCAGGAAATGGTCCATTCAGCCTTTTATGCCAAGCAATTAAAAACTGATCAAAACTCCCTCTCAGCCTATCTAAAACACCTCCAGAAGTCCAAACACTTGCCAAATACTGTGTCTGATAGTTAAAAGTGCTGCACAGGCCTGTTTGTCTCTGGAAGAGTGTGTTTAGGTTTGAGAAAGCTGCATCAGGTTCGATCAAGTCCAATTGTCAAGGCTTTCAAACATCATTTAGAACCATATTAATCAGTATTTAACGTCAACCAGAGATTTATTTATTCAGCAATCATACTTACCAGTGCCACACAGAATAACTCAAGGCGAACTACAATCTGCTGCTCTGCTCTCATTAATCTGAAGCTGCTCTGTGCTGCTGCTGCTGCTGCTGCTGCTGCTGTAGTTCTCTTATTGTCCATAGAGGGCAACACAGCTCCACCAACAGTATCTGAGTCCAGCTCACAGCTCGTGCGGCAAGTTGGAAAGAATGTGGAGCGACAGGCTACCGCAGGTTATTCAGCCTCACAGTTCCTGCTTCCGAGCAGGAGATGGGCAGCGCCGCTGCCTGTTGCTGAGCCAAATTAAAATACTGCCTGAAGACAGGTGCTCAGTAACTTCTAGCAGTCTAAGACATAGTGATTTGGTGATAAAACACTCTTCAAACCAGGTTATGGGGTACCTTGGGAATATTATTCTCACATAAGGGTGAGGCGAGAGGGAGGGAGGGGGAGGGCAAAGGAGGCTGGGACTAGTTTCAACTCTGTAACATTGTGCTTAGCCATTGAGCCCACAGGCATTCATGCTGACAAGCAAACTGACACACAGACAAAATAATTCATTTGCACATACTTGCATTTAAAATACCAAATCTTGTGAGTGGAGAAGCTGAAGACATACAGCCCTTATACTGTGTTGTTGGAGTCATCTTATTAATGTTTGTACTACCTTTTTAACCTCCAAAACATTTTGTCTAAAAGGATATTTCTTCATTAATATTGTTATACCCAAATTCATATTTTAATGACATAAGGTCTGTTGTAGAATATTCAGTGAAACTGGCCATACAGTTTAATGAGCCAAGCAATAAGTGAAAACTGGCACACAAATGTTTCAACTGTACCCCGATTATTACTTCATCAAAAGAGTGAAGAATTACAACATTATTTTTGCCACACAAGAGACAGACAAAAGTAAACAAAACCTCCCCCTCTGTTGTTTTCAGTGGCTGAATATGATATTTGTGCTAAATGAGTGCAAATAAGCGGAAGGTAAATAAGTATATTACAGTTATGAAAGGAGGTCACCAAACTATTATTACTTATATTCACTCTAACAATACAATATTATGATTTATTTGAACAATTTAAGCATAATCCTGTATGTTCAAACAGATTTATTTATATATATAATATAACATGTTATATGTATTGTTTTTTATTCTTTCCAGTAAGGACTTACTGTAAGATCCTGGATTAAAAAAAACAAGCAGCCTTGATTTGTACTCAGAGGAGGACTCCGCCAATTTCACACATCAAATCTGTTTACAGGTTTTGTTGAGTACAGCTGTACATGTGAAAAAGTTGTGCGTCCACATGGAGCTGCGTACAATCTGATAAATTGCCTCCTGTGATGTCATCTCTGCATGAGACTAATTTTGCCACTACTAGCATTTGTTTGAATTGAGGGTGCTGTAGGTGCCAGGTTTTGACAGGGAAGAATAATGTGTGGAGTAGAAAATCCGATATCTCTGCTTCTGCTGCATTTTATTTATTTTTTTAAACTGTCCATCATTAGTCTGACATTGTTGCAGGTGGGTCATGCTAAATTGATTGAGAAATCTTTTAAGACAATCACAGTTTATGAATTTTTGAACTGTTAATAATATCATAATAATAATAATCAGCAATTTCTTAGTAGCTCTTCTTAGTAAGAGAAGAAAGGCCATAAGAAATACATATTTTTCTTAATAAAACATCAAATATAGGGGATTTAAAACATGTATATATCGATAGATATTCCTTTATTTGTCCCACAATGGGAAAATTCCACTATAAATTATCACTATCTCTATAGACATTAACCATTCAAATATCTGTTATTGCCCCCATCTTAGAAAGTTGACAGCTGCGGTGATTCCAACTTAGCTGGTCATCATTTAACACGACTGGCCGTGTTCATTGGGGAGAGGCTGGCGAGGGACAATGTTCTTCTAATGGATGGTCAGAGTGCATGCAAAGAGGCCTGCACATGTGGGGTGCGTTAGCATGAATCTCGGTGTGTGTTACATCCTCCCAGTGAAGCTCCTCGCTGAAAGGTGAACAGGAACAGCTGGGGACTCCATTTGTAACGGTTTATCAGAGGAGACATGGCAGTTTACACTCCCACCAGGTCAACAGAGGAGTTAGTAGTGACTTTGACTGTTTTACAAGGGGAATTTTTTGGGGGAAATGCCACAACATCAGTTGTAATTGCCTTATAGTTTTCCCAATAGAGTCCAGTGTTGGAGCTGCTGTCAGCCCAGTTATATTAAACTACCACAGACAAGGGAGCAGAGAAGTGCAGTGCATGAAACGAAAGCAAAGGGAACCTGGAACCGAAGGTGTCACTAAAATCAAGAAGTAATCGTGTCAACCTTGCAGGTATTTTCAGACGGGGCTCAGCCAGTATCAGCTCAGTGGGCATGAAAGATAAGAGGGTTAGAGTGAACGGGTGAGAGGGAGGAAGTGAGCAGTGTAAAGAAAGGAAAATACCTTATATAGGTACAGTATATTAGGTAGGAAGAAGGGCAGAGTGGTGTTCCCTGTGTAGAGACCTTTAAACTCACAGAAGTGCAGGTGTGTCTGTTAGTTTGCGTGCTGTGTTTGTTTTTGTAAGTGAGCATTTGTGTGTGTGTGTGTGTGTGTGTGTGTGTGTGTGTGTGTGGAACCCTTGAAGGCAGATGCATGTTTTTGAGCATGTGGTCGAAAGTCTCTGCGGGACGAAGTTTTTGTGTACGTGTGTGTGAGAGAGAGACGAACAGGGCACGCAGGTTGATGACCTCCGTCGTGGCAGCAGCACCTGACAGATCGCGTGTGCTGCACTGAGCATACTTCCTCGCCGCAACAACCCCCCCCCATCCTCTCCTGCCAGGGCACAGAAGGCTAATGCACTCCACCTCGCCACAGGGGCCCGGGGGGCAGACACATATGTGTGTGTATGCGTGTGTGTTTGTTTGATAGTGGAGCCACTCTGCGCTTACAGTATCACGCACATCTAAATGGTTTTGGTGAGATGGCAGTCAGCCGCTGTTCTTCATCCCCATGCCTATACATCGCTTTCACTTCCCCCTCAGTAGACACACAAGCACACATGCACATCCAAAACAAACAAGCAAACAAACACTATCCTTCCTCTGATACTGCCCAAAGGGCATCAGCAGGCCACAGTGCCAACAACAATGATTCAACCTGACACAATAGAATGACAGTAAAGTACAGTATGTCTCCACAGGCCAGTTAGAAAGAAAAATGTTATAAATAACAACTAAAGGCACAGCAGCGCAAGTTACAGGGGGAACTTACAGCGGCAGACTGCATTTGTCTCCCATCATGTGTATCATGAAACAAATTACACCAAGCACTCAACATGTGACACAGATCGTATGTTTTACATAGGATCCTATGTGTTCTTTGAAATGAACTGAAAATGTAAAAGTCAAAAGAAATCACTGAACAATAAGCTTCATGTTGATGTTCAAATTCAGTTTCATCAGTAATGAGAATTCAATTCTTGTGTGCCAAAAAAAGTGAATGTATTATCAAATGAATATATTAGTGTACAGAAATACTTGGCTTACCTGACTACAGTAGATGGCTGTTAAACTTTGATTAAAAAAAAGCAACATAATGGCGTGATTCTCCTCCAGCCCAAAGAATTTCACTTAGCGTGGCTCCAAATTGTCCATAAACACAGTATATAATGTATGTTGCTGACAGGATACAGTCTATGCCTGTATTTATAGATTTAAAACTTTTTTTATCGTACTTTTATGCAACACACGACTAAATCTAACCAACAAGCAATGAAAGAATGAGCAGCAATGGCCTGAAAATAGTCAGTGGCACAGAAGTCTCGCTCTGTAGTTGGGCTCAGAGCATGGCAAGCCACAATACAATATTTACTATGTGTTGTTCAATCTTTGTTTGAGTTTGAATGTGGCTGTTCTGCCGTGACTATAATATAATATAGTTAATCCCACTTGGTTTAACACCTCTGTCAAGTCAGCGTACTGGTAATCATTAAATTTTATGTAAGAGAATTGGTCCCCAATAAATGAAATAAATAAACCTTTTCATTAACTGATTGCAATGAATGTAATTGATGAACAACAACAATTAACTGTGTAAATTATTCAGCACTAAATTGATCAAACATCTGGCAGCAGATGTGGATTTTAGATGAGTTTCTGCTGCAGTTGAACTTGTTTTCCCATGTGCTCTCTCCAGCAACTCTCTCGAATTCTCAGTTAAAGGTAACTCTCAGTAAATGTGATTTTTTTTGTTCTGGATTTTGTAGTTCCACAACGAATTTGTGAGAAACATTGAGAACACCTCGGTGGAAAGCTTAATACAGAAACTGGCCGAGAGCAAAGGAACGGGCAAGGAGAGACCAGGTAAGCCACCAGAGTCTTATATGCTTCATTCTAATAATACATGTTTGTCAGTGTCTGGCCTGTGTGTGAATAAATCTGTGGTCAGGGGAACTTTGGCCTTCTGCCTGTTCCTGTCTCATGGGGAGGGTAGGGGTGTATGGAGAGGGGCAATTAGAAGTAGGAGAGGGCCATCAGAGTCAATCATAGTAATCTGCTGTAAAGGTAGGCAGGCTTGGCATTCCAGTAAGCATGTGACACACAGGGGGCTTTGCTGTGCTCGCAGACTAAGCAGGCAGAACCAACCTTTTCAGGAGGTCAGAGCTCAACAATGACTCTTGTGTAAACTTTGCCATGCCACAATAATCAAGGGAATACTCCTCAGACTCCTTTGGCTCTACCCCCTCACCTCCCTCTTTTTCACACACGCACAGCTCATTCATTGATAGTTGGTCACTTACTCTTGCAGTTATTGTGCGATGCTTGATTTTTTCATACCGCCAACTAGTCTGTGAAATCTGATGCATGTGAAACACTTTAAAGCCCTAAATATCCAATTACTTCACTACTCCCTGTACTTGTACTACATTACGTCAGGTCACAGGCACAAAGGGTTCACCTCTGCTGTGTTTGTGTGTACACAAATGGTGACCCCTGTGTCCAGACGCTGTGTCCAAGGAGTGGTGGCCTTCATTTGTTTGGACAGCAGAATTAATTGAGGCTAAAGAAACGGTCAGAAAATTCCTCTTGTATCAAGCTGTTCATTAGGGATTGCACAGCAGCCCCGGCCCTGTCAGAAAAATAACCTGTCTGTCCCCTGATTAAATAGCTGAACGGATGGCCGGTCCAGTGCCTTTAGAGAGAGAGAGGTTGAATAAACTTTCTATTGCGGAAACAATCCCAAAGTGACACGCTGCGAGGCAGGGGGGTTCGGAGTGTTCAACGATATCCAGCTGAGCTGTCAACTGGCGGTGGGCCAGACACGCAAACCCCCTCCGCCCCTCTCCGACTCCCAGTGCCATGTGAAGCATATGCAATTTAAAAAACCATTCTCCGCTCATGCGTGACTGCATGCTTCCCTCACAGAGAGTAGAAAGAAAAGAAACATCTTCTCCTGTATAAACAAAGTCGTCTGTCTGTTTAGGAGATGTTTAAACAGTTCCTAATGTCTGCCCAGATTTAGGTAATATTCAAGTGTCTGGTGTTTAGACTTTTTTTGCAGTTGGTGTGCATAAATATTGTCAGATGCAATCGCAGGATGCTGGCGGCAAAGAGTTCCTGCTCTGCCTAGGCCTTACGTAGATCCTTAGCATTTGTTCAACATCCCACAGCTTGAATAAAGAATGCAATTTGAAATTTTCCAGTAATTTCCCCCTTTCTGGGCCCTTCTTTATTTCTTTTGTTTGACAATATCTACAACTGATGCATTTAATGAAAGATGATGTCAAATGAGATAATGCTTATGAGCTTCCTCTCCAGGACAAGATACACCTGATGAGTTCAGATAGTCTTACCTGCTTTATGTCAGTGACAGTGACCCAATAAAGGGCCCGGGGACCAGGAAATTACCATCTCTCTCACTTCCTCCCATGAGAGAAAGTTCTGGAATTAGCATGCCAATTTTGTTTTGATTGGCATGAAACTCACACACACAGAGTCGTTCGTGCTGTCATTGTGTATTCGCCGGCGGTGAAGAGGCCTGATATTGCACAGTAGAGTAGATCAGTCATTGGTGTACTTTATCCACTTCACTTGGCGTGATGCATGCCTCTCGTGACTCGCCGCTTCCCTGCGCTTCACTCAGCATTGCACACGCCAAACAATGCGTCAGTTCTGCTCGCGACTGGCATCCTTTGGGGAGGCTGCGTTGGACTGCTGCTTCTGTATACATTTTCAGTTAAAATATCATTAGCTTTGTTGTTTTCAGGTCAAGGCATGTTAGTGTATCGGAAATCTTGCCAGAGGGTCCTGCCCCATCTTTCTCACTCTCTCTCTGTCCAGCTCATCTTGCAAGCTATTAGGCTTTCTAGTTATATCGAGTATTATCTGTGTCTATCTGGTCTGATAGCAGACTAGGACTGCATGTCTTCTAGGTCATTCATTTTTAAGAAAAAATTGTTTCAGATACTTCAGAAACAGCATTTGAGCTTTGACGTGTTGTTAAGCAGCCAGTTCTAGTCACATAACTGCTATTGAGTGTAAGAATAAAATACACTGCAGCATGCGTTTAAATGTATAGTTTAACATATAGATTACATTGGCTAATAGATAATAACATCTCACAGACACCAACAGCCCAACCTCCCAGACTTTTCTGATTGACACATACACTCATCGCATTTCTTGCCTCTGGTTTTCCTACAGCTTTTAGTGTATGTGTGTGTGTATGTTATAGCGCTGTCTCTTTGAAAAGCCTCCATAAATGTTTCTGGAGGCACACTTGAAAGCGTGACAATCCAAGTGCAAGGGCCTGGGAGGTAAATGTGTATAATTGATGAGCATTAAATTAAGTGTAAACTTTGTTGTTTTTCGCTGTTTTTCTGAATGATGCATCCAAATAACCAAAAGCAATGTTATTTTTTGTTCAAGTAAATCCACAACTGGTTGTGCTCCAAGTGATATTGTGGTCGTCAGCTGGAATAGATATACATAGATAGATAATTTCCTAAGTGCAATATATTAATCAAGGTCGCCATGAATATTAGTGTCTTTGTATGTTCCTGTGTGCTTGATTATGTTTGTTTGTTTTATATGTGGTCATTTTTTTGCATGCCAGAGAGAAGTAGAGAAGGGCATCTCTTAAGCCTGAGAGCAGATTTGTCCATGTGGCTTTAAACACTTCACTGAATGTAATCTTGGACTTGTTTGTCTTATTGTAATAGGGTTAGTGTGTTGTTGCGTGCTCCATGTGGGCAGATTTAGTTTCAGCTCAGTTTAGTCTTTATACCTGCCGTTTGCTGTGAATACCAAGGCTCACGCGTTGATGTAGAATTGGTTTATAATTGTGGTGATTTAGTTGTTCCTGGTGGGGTTTTGTATATCTCTGTGAGGAAGACTCCGCTGTGGAGCAGCGCTTTGTGTTCCCAGGAGGGAGTCACATCTCTGTGAGGGCCACCAGACACACAGTTGACTCCGCTATTGACCCTGTCTGCCCTCTGGGACCAGCCTAGCCCTGTTTGTATACACTCTCTGTATGGCACGCCAGACTGCATGTTGTATATTTGCCAAAGTGTTGTGTGTGTGTGTGTGTGTGTGTGTGTGTGTGTGTGTGTGTGTGTGTGTGTGTGTGTGTGTGTGTGTGTGTGTGTGTGTGTGTGTGTGTGTGTGTGTGTGTGTGTGTGTGTGTGTGTGTGTGTGTGTGTGTGATTATTGCGTGATGTACATTCACAGCATTCACAGCAGTGGGTCATTGACCCTTTCTGTGCCAAATGAACCTAAAATATTTTTTTGTCTCATTAGGACCCATTGAGTTTGAGGAGTGCAATGCAGCTATTGCTACTGAAGGTAAGTCTTCTTATAAATTTAAAGATATACAAGAAAGATTTCATCAAATACACTGCAAGTGGCATTTCACTAAAGTAAAGCATTGAATCTTTAAAGACAGTTAAAACTCATATTTTAGATATCAGGATCAGGAACAGATTTAATGACTTAGTGATTTTGTAATCTGTGTTAAAAAAAAAAATTTTTTATGAAGGTGCCAAACCAAGAAAGAGAAAACCATTTGGCATCCCAGGTCGTAGGAAAGACAAGGACACAGACTCCACGTAAGTGACAACTTCTGCATCTTTAATCCACTAACAGAATTTATGCGACTCATTTATGTTTTCCCTCTTATAAAAATAGAATAAAATAAAACCCTCTTATCATAATGTGATGATTTTGTCTTCCAGGGAGTCGACAGAAGTTGAAGCTGCTGTGAGTATAATCTTCACCAGTTATTCTTTAACTTTGAGTCCATACTTCAGCTGGTATGTCAGCTTTGCATGTTCAAACAGGAAGAAGGAAATCGTTTTATTCTGCTGTGTATTTTACTACTTAAACATGTGACTCTCTCACTCTCTCTGTCGCTCTGCGCCTCTCTCTCTCTCTCTCTCTCTCTCTCTCTCTCTCTCTCTCCCGCTCTCTCCCTATCCCTTTCCCCCTCTCTCTGCTCCCTCTTGTTTGTTTTGTAGATTTGCTCGTTCATTTATTCATTCATTCATTTCTCTCTGTTTGTGCTTGTAGAACACTGCCAATGGCGCTCCCCCTGGATACTATGGTGCCATAGACATCCAGAATGCTGTAAGCAAGATAATACACACACAAACACACAAAGTAAATATTAATATAATAGTAAATATCCTCTTTATTTGTAAGCAAAACATCTAATTAGCAAATACAGTTCATAAACATAAGGAAAATAGGAGAACTTATTTTTCCAAACATTTTTGCTATCCTATATTAATTAATGTATCCTCACATCTATATCCAAGTCGCATATATAAATGTTTAATGTGATGATCCAAATAGTAAAAATGTAAGCTCATGGTGCACATGATAACAATCTTTGTTCAGAAGTGTTTTAGCAAAATATTGTGTGGAAGTGTCAAGGGACATTTTCCAGTGCTTTCTTTTTGGGGAGATACTGGAATTAGATTATTCTCAGTGGGTTTCAGTTGTTACAAATGTAATATACCCATTTCCATATGCATTATAATTGAAGATATACAGATGAGGGAGTGATTTATTTCCTGTCTGTGTAAAACCTTGGAAGACTGCCATTGATGAATGTGGAACTTTCCATGTATTGATAAATTACACTAACTAATTGGCTTTGATGCCAAGACAAATTTAAATTAAAATAAAAAATGCTAAATTTGGACTAGGTCATAAAGTTTTGACTTGAATTTAGTATAAGAAGGGAGATTAATATGCAAACAGAGAAAATAGGTTGAAACCATTCAACAGGTACTAGTGACTAACTAGAGTTAATTGTTAATTGTTTGTCCTATTTTGAGTTGTGTAATATTACATATATTGACCAATTTACAGTAGTTTGAAAGAATTTTTTGTCAAAAATGTCACTTTAAATTAGAGCTGCAACGATTAGTCAACTAACCGATTAGTCGATCTATTGAAAAGTAATTGCTACAGCTATTTTGATAATCAAATTATTGTTAAAGTCATTTTTCATGCAAAAATGGCAGAAAATGCTGTTTGGAGCCTGTCAAAAAAGATTTCCTGTTTTTAATATCTTTGAGTTTTGAACAGACAAAATAAGAAACTGGGACCAACATTTTTCACTATTTATTTACAATTTATTGACCAATGATTAATCGATTAATCTAGAAAATAAACAGCAGATGAATCAATAATGAAAATAATGCATTCCATATTAACATGTAATTCAACAATAAAATATAACATTTTTATGCACAATAAGATGTGCAGAATTGTACAATTGCTTTAAAATGTATAGGATACACATGCAATGATATTTTTTGTTTAACTCTGTTGAATTGAATAGTGCAACAAAATTTGAGTTTAAAAATAACTTTTTTTCTGTTTGTGTTTTGTAGAACGTTCCCCAAGTTGATGCAGAGGGCTTCTGTATCAGACCAGAAGTAAATGAAAATGATATCCTTTTAATTTGTCTTGATGCTGTTCTCACTCTCAGTCCAGCTTAAAGACAACAAGGGTTGATTGCTATTTGTTTTTCTGTTCCCACACATCTGCAGTCTGAGACCAAGGCTAAATAAAAATGATCTCTCTCGTATCATTCTTTTTCTGTTCTGTGCCTGTTGTTGTCCTTAACTTTTTTTTTGCTCACATGCCAAAGAGAATACCTTCTATTCGTCCAGCGATTCAGAGGATGAAGATGAACCCAGGAAGTTCCACGTAGAAATCAAGCCCGTTCAGCCAAACAACGGCACGCATCAGAACCGAGCCACCATCGACGAGCTTAAAGCCTCCATTGGAAACATCATCCTGTCACCCTCGACCTCGGTACGGCTCCATGATATGCCAAATACTAAAAATCCTAAACACAGACCTGTTGCTGTCCTCTCCTGCTGCAGTGGAACACTCTGCCTCTGCAACACTAGAGGGCAACAGGAGAATATCTAACCCCTGTTAGGGTAGTTTGGAAGCCATGAAACCGTACTATGCCTCTTGTAGATGTTTGCCATTAGTCACTCTTTCTTGAAGCTTATTTTATTTAAATTGGAAAGGCGTATGTGTTATGTCTAATTTATTTCATATGCCAGATTTGCTTCTGATTCAGTAAGGTGCCTGATCAAACATTTCATGTTTGGTTTTTACTTCAAATTCAGTTTCATGTCAAATGTTTTTTGGGTTACTTTTTTTTTAAAGAAAAAATATCAAAAACTCAGAAACAATCATTTCTGAATAAAGTATCTGATGTTGTTGGCCCTAGTGCAGACTCGCACACATGCACACTGCCCTCCTTGTAGGCACTTAAGGGAAAGCTTTGCGGCAGTGGCCAGGCTATACACACACACACACACACACACACACACACACACACACACACACACACACACACACACACACACACACACACACACACAGAGAGAGCCCAGTCTGATCCGTGACCTCAGTCATGGAGCCCTTCATTCAGCTCCTTGTCCCTCAACATCACTCAATCTCTGAATCACTCTCCGCTGCTCCATGAAAATAGCCGCTGCCATTAAAATTTAAAACCACTACTGCTTGTGTGCAAACATGCACCGTGTGTGCACTGAGCTGCTGTTGTTGTTAATGTTGTTGTGGAGCGGCTGAGAGGGCACGCTCAGTGTCGCAAAGGGGGTCTAGTGGGTTTCACCCGCCGCACTCTCCCGGCTGAACATTAAACGAATGTCACGGCATCTTCTTCCCGGCTTATGCTCACTCCCCTCAGCCTCTCCTTTCTTCTGCTGTTTCTCCTCACTGTTTGTGTTGTACCTCACTCTTTTTTCCCCTTGTTTCTTTGTTTGCTTTCACTCTATCGGTTTTATTGGAGCCCACTTGTTCTAGACAGGACTCTGTTGTGGTTATTTATGAATACTTTACGGGGTTAGTTGCCTAGTTTTTACAAATGTTTTCTTTTTTTCCCACCCATGGAATTAATGATAAAGATAAGTTACAAGTTTATAGAGGATGTTTTTTCTATTTAATGTAACAAGATTCAGGAGGAAAGATGTTCTCTTTTAAACCTTTGACTTTGTTCATTGCAGTTGGTTTCGGTTGTTGTCGAGACTCAAACCCACAATTACTTTCTCATCCTAAAAGTACAAAAAAACCCCGACCGCTGTTTGTGTGTGTTGACTCTGATTTGCATTTAAATACCAGAGTAGTCATTACATTATATTTGCCTTCCTCTCTGTCTGTTCACATTGCTGCTTCGCACCCTGTTCCTATTTTATATTTACCAAAAAGTTCTGGATTAAAGTTAAAACATACATCCAAGGTGATGACGAACGTTGCATCATCTGGTGTGAATTATTGAGAGATTTTCTTTTCTTTTTTCCCCTCAGTGCTCATTTTTCTGTCTTTTTCATTTCTCCTCCTGTTCGGTTCCCCCTCTGCGGTGTTCCCTTTATTGAAATAGCAATGGAAGTCGTGTGTGTGTGGCCAGCAAGAGCCGTAATTGAACCCATTTGCCGCTTAGCGCCTGTGGGACTAAACCCTGGCCTCACAGCTCTACGGTGGTTAAACGCTTTTGCTATGTTCCTTAAACCCATTTTGTTTCTTTTTCTCCCCTCCTCCCTTGACAACCCCCCCCTTTCCAACCTTTCTCCTTGTGTGAATAAATTCTTTATTGAAATTGATGCTCTAAGTTTCCATTGGGTTGGTGACCCTCAAGAGTGTATCTTGCATATCTTGTGTTACGCAGCATGACATGGCCGATTTATGTCCCGAAAAAAAGGCTCTGTAAAGGAAGTTGGTGAAGTGTTGGGGGCACGCTCTCTGTTGTCCCTGACTGATCGGTGTATGGGCTTCCATGCACGGTTTTGGGCTGCTGAATTTTTCACCCTAGGTTTAACGTCTGGTATGTGTGAGTTGAGAGTAGTCCTGTGATTTACTGTCTTTAACTCTGAAGTGGAAAATTCCCTTGGCCACTGGGAATAATTAATAATACAGTTTTGGACCCTCCTATTTTCTTTTTAGTTTATATGTTTGAAATCGTATATATTGTTACATTAACACTATCAAAGGCATAAGGTTTCGAGCCTTGTAAAAAAGCCGAGAAAAACAAGATGACCCTTACAATACTTTCATTTTGTAAAATGCATGTTTGTCTGTTTAGAGAATAATCATTTCTGCTTAGCAGTTTGGTCTCATTTGTGATTTTTTATCCAACAAATTGAGCAAACCTCTGGCAGGGAAAGGTTGAAAATTCGTGGTGGGTCGCCTGCATCTTTGATTAATTAATTTCTGTTTTTGTTTTCAGGGACAGATGCGGAGGAACCAGTCCAGTGAGTATTTTCTCTGTCTGACCTTTCTGTATCTGTGTGTTGCTGGATGACTGTGAAGGGGGTCGACTGTACAACTTCTCAACTACATTTTTCTTGGCATGAGTTGTTTTTAAAGAGGTTGTCTTTAAAAAGGAAAATCCAGAAACCTAGCCAAAACCAACATATCCAGAGAAAAAGTAAATAACTGTTCTTTGCTGTAAATGTGAGCTTGAGGGATATTTCCCTCCCATGGTACAAATAAGATTAATTGCTTAATTAGCTGTTTAAGTTTTGACATGTCAGAAATTATCTTTTCCATTCTGCAAACTGGCACAGTTTGTAGAAGGGTAGTTTTGTGTGTGTTTGATTTCTTGCCCAAGTTCTTGAGAAATGCTGGAAGAATAGTTATACCTACAGGTCATGTATCATGTTCCATGGGGTGTTAATGCAGGTGTGAAAAAGCACGGAATATAAATCCAAAACGTCCTTTTTATGAGTTAAAAATTTCAGTTTTTCTCTATTTAAAAGCTGCTTTCACATACTGTGTTTGTATGTAACTAAATGGTAATAATACTCACAGTCTGCAGCTCAAACACTGATAGAGTTAAGATCAATTTACACAAGGTACTGCATTGACAGATGTATACTCTACATACGCTTAGGGGTCACAGGAGTATCTACATTAAGCTCTAAGGCCAAGGGGCCTGGTGAGTATGTTTTCACTACAGTAGTTAGCCTAAAACCCTGCCTTCCCTTCCCCTCAAAATATCTGCCACAGCCCTCATCTCTGTCCCCTCATCGGAGCTTTTCACACAGCCAGCTGACACAAGCTAACACCACTGACACTGCGTTCTCTCACTGCAAACTTTCTGTTTATCTTTTAAGGATTTACATACATTTATGGTTTTATATTCAGGTCCTCTCAATTTTGTCCTCTTGCCTCTGGTGCTTAAGTGCTGCTTCAGGTTGCTTATATGGATCTTTGCAATGTATTGTAACACTTTAGAAAGGGGCACAAAATAACACAGCAATGCCTGACCTTTTTTTTTTTAAGTTACAAAACCACTCCATCCCCTGTTGTAAAGTGTTACCATCACATTAAAAACACATTTGAAGTTAACCCTTTGCAGTATTTGGGTAACATATTAAGGTTTCACTGTGTAAGGCAGAAATAAAAAATATATATTGTATCTAACCTGAATCAAGTATATTTCTGTGACTTTTCATGGCATAGGTGGTTCTCACTTGTTGAGTCAAAACCTCAGGTTATATACCTCAGGTTATATTTCTGTTTTAAGGTGTGATGTAATTCAAACATGACTTTTGGCAAATCTCTTCAAATACTAGCCGGTGAAAACGTCTTTGTTGGGTTTTTGTTTAATTTTTCAGTTTCTCTGAGAGTATATTTTCTGTCGTCACTCTGTGCAGGTCTGTGGGTCCTGATTTTCTGTTTGTTTTTCTTTCACTGTAGGTGATGAGCTGGCAAAAACCAGAGTGCCAACATCATATGAGTATGTATAAAAGTGCTCAGGACTGCCACCACTTTCACCATGTTTACACTATCTATGCTTTGTAAATGGTCTGTTTTGTATGTGTTTGTGCATGTCTTTGACTTGACTCTCTCTCACTCTGTCCTCTTACAGACTGGCTAACAACGACCTTCTGTCTCTGGACCCGTTCAGCCCGACTCTCGCAGCTGGGTCCTCTCTCTCTGTGTCATCAACAACAGGTAAAGCCTTATTTTTACATTTGTAATCCTTAAGATTTCAGTCCTGGTTGATTTGGCGACACCCATGGTTACTCGTGGCAACAGAAAATATGGCAAACGCTTGTTGAGCAGGTACTTTGTCAGAGATACAACAGAAGAACAACAGGTGTATCTGTTTACAGTGCAGCCAAACAAACTCACATTCTATTTAAGCCATCGCCCTATCATGGCGCGAGATTTTCAACATCAAGACGCAGTAAAAGGAATTGGTTGTCTTGCTGAGAAGTTGAGGGTGTGCAGCCTGCAACTCTTCATCTAACAGCTCACTGCGGCTGTTCCTTATTGTTAAATTTCCCAAAATGGTCCACTGGCAAAAAAATATGACTGCTGTCTTGTTTTATATTTTGATGATGATCAGTTACCGCAGTGACAATATACCACATTGATGACTGCTTCACTGTTTCACAGCAGCAGCAGGAAATGTTGGGTTTGCATTAGCAGTGACTTAACACAGCTCTGCCAAGGAGTAAAGGGAGTTAAATAAAATGCACAGGATTACACGTATGCATCGTTTCCTGTGAATCCCTCCCCCGATTACAGAATATAAATACATTGAATTTCTACACAGACCATAGATCGTATCAAAACTGGAGTTTGATTTCATGAAAATCTGACACAAGAAGTCTGTTTTTTTACTCACTCGGTCGACCCAATGATCCAGTCCTTTTTGCTCTTTCTGTTCCTTCATCTCACCATCTCTCTATGCACTATGTAGTCTCTCCCCTTTCTTCTCTTTCTTTTTCTGAGCTGCTCAGTTGGAAACCTTTCCTCTCAGGGCAGTCCCAGATGGAGGAACTGACCCCTAAGGTCAACAGAATATTTGACTTTATGGAGTTAAAATAGCAGGCTTTTTCTCCCCCAGTTTGCCTTTTCAATCATTTTCCAGATTTGTACAGCTCTTAACTATCTCGCCCTTTTCTCTATGCTTACATAGTATCTGTATATTTTAAAGTGATTGCAGTTCTATATTACATTTTTGTTTCATATAAATATTCTCTAAATAGGTCACCACAGTTCTCCAGAAAACATTTTAGTGTTTGTTTTACTTTCAAGGTTTTTGAAGCACACAGTGTTGATAGTGTGACTCTCATGGCTTTACATGCATTACACCAGTGTTTAAACAGAGTGACATTAGCACTGACCCATTACCTAGGTTAAGCGTAATCCACAGTTAATTGGCACCTAGTTGAGGTCAGAGGGTCGGCTATAAAGCCAACTGGCACATATGTTGTCAAACAGTGTCTCGTTACTGTCAAAGGTCTCGGCTTAAAAGTCAAAAGAGCATCACAGAGTGCCCTGATTAAGATATGGTGAATGGAATTAAGTCCCCGCTTACAGCCTGTTAAATCTCTCTGCGTACAGTGTAGCAGTATTAACAGAAATGCACACATGACACATTAAACAAGTCTAGTCTCTGAGGTATTAAAAAGATTAAACCCTTACTGAATGAGCCAGAGATTGTAATTTTGGGGGGGGATTTTTTCATTTATTGTATATCACATATTGTATTTCTGTTTGTTTTGTGTCAATTTTCTTTTTCTTTTGTTTTCCTATTTCATCTGGTTTACGTATTGTTTTTTTGTTTGCTTTTTGTTTTGTTACAATGCCATTGTCTGCAATTAAATTACCTGATGTTTTATTGGTTTTATATATTTTGTTGAACTTCTCTTGTTAGACCTTGCCTCTATCTTCCTTTCAATCCCTCCATCTCCATCTTTTCTGATGAATGACTCAGACGTCTTTCTGCCAGAGGCATCAGGTAAAATGTGTGTGCTCTGTTTATCAGACAGTGATTTAACAGAAAGAACTTGAAGCATTCATCAACTACTGTTGTGCCTGGTATTTCTGTTCAATTTTAGTTTTTCTTTATGTAAACAGCGCATGCATTCTTCACTGTGTCTAAAAATCAGGGTCATCGCTTCGCACATTTATTGCTGATATTTTCAAATATGCATGATATTTCTGTTAGGATAGGACACCAAAATGATGGTTACACAGAGTTAACATATGTTTTGATCTTACTGTGAGCTACAGTAGATAGTAATTGTTCATGTTACAACAAGAAAAATGTGTAACAGTAAATAACTAAAGATTTAATAATGTGTATATAGGTTTAATTAAGGAGTTCTACCAACGGTAATATTTCAAAGCTTAGATAAAATGTAACTGCTGCTGCTATATTCTGAGCTATGTGTGTGTGTGTGTGTGTGTGTGTGTGTGTGTGTGTGTGTGTGTGTGTGTGTGTGTGTGTGTGTGTGTGTGTGTGTGTGTGTGACTGTGTGAATTGAAAACACATGCTTTATTGCTATTACCTATTGACATTTCTCTTTATTTTAGTAGTCAGTAATGAATTGAGTAGTTGGCTTTTTTCAATATTCCTTTAGCATTTTGAGATAATGATAAGGTGCTGCTGCTTTTGTGATTTTCTTGTGGTACTAAAAGTCCGATCGGGTTACCTTCTATACTTTTGTCATGTTTATCGCTTCTGTCAATCACATCACCCCCTTCAGCTGAGACGGTGCCTCAACGGGAGCGCTCTCCTCCACTGGCAGAAAGCCAACAATCCACATCCTCATCCACATCCTCTCCCTGGGACTCACCAGAAAACCCTTTCCAAGCACTCAAGCCTGTACCAGCGAGGGCCCAGAGCGCCCCCATCACCCTGCCGACTGAGCCAGTCGACCCCATCAAAAGCCTGGCTGCTGCCAGCCCTCCAAAGAGCGTTGACGCCTTCTCTTCCGTGTCCTGGTCCCAGAGCCAGTGGATCGCCTTCAGTGATAATCTCGCTCCACCTCGCCGTCAGGGCTCAGGGCCGTCTGCGAATGAGCTCCAGAGGACTCAGTCCGGCTCCGGCAGGTCAAGTCGCTTCCTCTCTGATGACTCTGCTGACGCCTACTGCAAAGCAGTGGGCAGCAGAGAAGACAGCAACTCCTGTTTCTCTGATGTCTTCTCTGGGATTACAGATAGGGCGATGGCAGCAGCTCCATCAAGCAAAATATTCAATGGTAACATTATTACCGATGCTAGAGACATGTTTTACGCCTGAGGTTTGGAGTTTTGTTTTATATTTTGTTTTATTTTAACTGTATGTTCTCATATTGTGCATTTGTTTTATATTTGGACTTGACAATTTAATTTTCTAATGTTTTCTGTTTTTTTATTTTTTATTATTATTTTATTTTACAGAATGCTTTTCTAACTCAATGCCTGGTTTGCAAAGTCTTTGAGTTTCTTTTTGTGATATTAATTTTGGAATGTGTGTTTATGATTTTCATGTTTGTACACATGTTTTGCTATTATCGTTTTTGTACCAGAGGTCTTAAAGCATGATGGTTTTGCATCTACTTGAATGAAGCACATGCACGTGTATACATGTTTGTGCCAGAGTCCCATGCTGTTTAACTGTCATTAACCATTCAAACTTACATGTGTTTCTCTACGTAGTGCCAGTACCAAACCGACCTACAACCCCACTTACAGCTGGAGCCCTGGTTCCGCCACCACGACCTTCCTCCAGGCCCAAACTCCCCACTGGAAAACTAACAGGAATCAATGAGATTGTGAGTAATTATTCCCTAAAAGTGCATCATTAATTGCTATTAAAATTCCATTCTGACATTGTAAAGGATGTATTACAATCGATCAACTCCTGTCACTCAGGTACGGCCGTTCAGCCCACCCAAGACATCTAACGCCAGCCCTCCTCCTACTGCACCACTCGCCCGGGCGGAGAGCTCCTCCTCCTTGTCCTCGAATGCCTCACTCAGCGCTGGTAACACCCCCACTGTTGGTAAGCTCCCTCATCCTTCTCCGTCTGTAGAGCATCTCCCTTTACTTTGACTATTTATTCTCCTTTTCTTCAGCTCCTCACCAACCTGCCACATACCTTTTGTCTCTGCAACACAATGTCCTGTTTTCCTCTTTTCTCACTCCTCTCTCTCCTTCCTCACTTCCTTCCTTCCCTGACTCCTCTCCTCACAGGAGCTGAGCACACCTTTGCTCCCCCCCTCTCCTCCCCAGATCCAGAGCTGCTCTCCCTCTCCCCTTTCTTTCTACTAAGCCAAAGTGAGTCTGCCTTGTTTCCCTTAGAGACACTCCTTTCTGTGGTGCTTACAGTCAAACATCTCTACTCTGCATACATTGTACTGATGCTAAGAATGTCATCATTAGGGCCTGTTAGCTCATCTCTGTGTAATCATATCAGAGTTGTCAGCTTAGGACTCACCTGTCACCATCATCATTTAGGACCTGGCTTACAACTGTGCTCAGCATCATCTTTCCTCACATTTGTGCCCTCTGGGTTTGTTTATCTCCTCTTTTCTTCTTTATGCCTTTTAATTTGGCGTAAAGAGGATGATGTGTTCATAGCGAAGCTGCCTACCTTTGAGAAGCGGTGTGAAACACCAGCAGGTATGGTTGAAGTTCATACAAGAAGACTTTCCTCTGTGTTTAACTAAAACTAACACCAGTCTGCTGGAGGATGGGCTGGATGGACTGAACTGGATATTTTGCTTTGCAGTGATTGCATTTTTTTCTGTTCTGTGTGCTCTCCATATTCACCCTTTCCTCACATTTGTCTTACTGTCAACAGCATCAACTCCTAACATTATAAAGATTTAATTAGTAGAATAATTAAGTCGTGAATGATTTGACTGGTACATTTTTAATATGCTGTGTGAGGTCTTTCTGTCTAATAGTTCTTAATTTAAACTCAAGCAGCTGTAGCATGATTTACTCTAAAAACGTACCTTACTTCTGTTTATTTGAAAAATAACAGAATGTACTGATATGCAATGTGAGACATATGAATGAATGACTTTGTGAAATGCAATAAAACAAGTATTGTAAATGATATAATGCATCTTTGCATGATCAAACCTTCCTGATTCTGACGTGAGCTTTGGAGCCCGCCGTTACAGAAGTCTGATCTGCAGCTGAGTCAACAGACCTTAAACTTTGTGCCTTTCTCATTCTTAGGGACGTCTCGCGGTCCCAGCCCTGTGACCCTGGCATCCCAAGATGCTTTGCCCATTGCCGTGGCCTTCACAGAGTCGGTTAATGCTTACTTCAAAGGAGCTGATCCTACTAAGTGAGTCTCACATGACCTCTTGCTGCTCAAAGGCCCCGATATGGACATGCACACATACACATTTTTGTCCACATTTGAACTTTAACTACACATATGACGTTATAAGTTACACAGTACATGGTGTTGTGCTGGTCCCTAGCCCAGTGTGCACTATACTCTGTAGACATTTGGTTGTGCATTTTGCAGAGTGTATCTCCCTCTCACTGTGCATGTGTGGAATGTTTTGCATTAGTCTGACACCATTCTTTCAGAGTGGATAACCTACATGGGGCAGATTATAGTCTGGGGCAGTGAAAACATACAGCCTTTTATTGGTTAACTGCTGCTAAATTGCTGCTGTGCAAAAGGCTTATTTTTGCAGAGATTAGCAAATGGAACATTTCATAAGCAATGCAGCGGAGACACGGTGCGAGGTTGAGACCCGCTGTGGGCCTTTACCACCACAGCACAGGCCGACCGCAACTGAAGGAAGACTCCTCTCGCCCCAGGACTTGTTCAGAAACTGGTTCTGTATCAGGCTGTAGAAGCATACAGATGTATATTAAGAAAGGTGGAGATGGAGATGAGTTTTACATGGGATTCAAAGACAATGTATCTACTCTAAAAAGGGTCTTGGTTAGATCTTAATATAAAAAGTGGATTACGGTAGTGGGATAATGTACTGATTCATAATTAGACCCGATACCTTCAATGAAACTTTGTAGTCAGGTACTCAGTTGAAAAGATTAACAATAATTTTTTGAATAAAGTTTTTTGACATTTGATAAATATTTTGAGAAACAACTCTTGATTAGTTGGTTAAAATGCTATCTAAGACGCCATTCATATTCATGTGGCTACATTCCACAGGTGCATTGTGAAGATCACAGGAGACATGACCTTGTCGTTCCCTGTGGGCATCATCAAGGTGTTCACCACCAACCCCTCCCCCGCCGTGCTCACCTTCAAACTGAAGAACACCAGCAGGTTGGAGCAGATCCTACCCAACCAACAGCTACTATACAGGTGAGGTGATCTGCAAAAAACAGTGAAAATACAAAAGAAAATGCCACTTTGCATTGCTAGGCAAGTACTTTGCAGAGCCAATGAGTTGATAACTTGTCAGACTCGTGGTTAAGTGAAAGAGGGATTTGGACTCGATGATTCGAGTGAGGATCAAGGAAATGTAGTCTGCGTCAGTGAGAGGAAATTCAATTAGTAATCTGACATAAACCTATCATTAAGCTGTCAGGGAAGTATTTTCCACCAGACTTTAACAGCCAGGTTCTCAACAGCCCATGTCTCTTCTGAAATACTTCACACCCTAAAATAGCAAAGAACAGCATACTTCACACAACAGCTGCTTCATTTAACGTACATTATATTATCTTTCACCTCTTTAGTCAAAGGTGTTTAATGTATATTTTTACCTCACATGCAGTGCAAGATTTAAAATGCCTCTCAATTTGTTGGTTCTATTTTAAAACTGTGACTTTTTAAAACAAATTTGATGTGAACAGTTCATATCCTTTTTCAAAAAGTAAAGAAAAAAAACATCTTTGTCTGGGTTTTTTAAATGTGTCTTGCTCTGGTTCCTCCCAGTTATCCCAAGACCACATGGCTGTACTAATTGAATCAAATGGAATTCATGATTTAGTAGCTGGTTGGATATAACAGGGTCATTTTTTCCAAGCTATTGGAGCTTTACACACAAAGCCAAGAAGAGCGATGAATAATTGAGCCTCTGATTATTTCTTGTGTGTGTGTGTCTGTGTGTATCTTTCTTACTGTTTGTCTTTTATCTAGTGATCCTTCCCAAAATGACTCAAATTCCAAGGACTTCTGGTTCAACATGCAAGCGCTGACGTCCTACCTCAGAAAAGCCTCAGATCAGAATCCTTCAGCTTCCTACTATAATGTGGACATCCTAAAATACCAGGTCGGTCAGCCAACGTCAAGCCTAGAACCTTATCCAGAAAAAATAACTGTAGTTAAAGAATGCTTTCTAAAAACATATTTCCCTAAGTGCTTCACCATCCAGACAAGTCTGAGAAAATAGCAAAAAAGGAACACGAGTGTTGTTGAGTGAGCAGAAATATAAGCAGACTGACTTGCCATGTTCGAAAGTTAAAGAGAAACTATCAAACACTACTTTACTTTTACTAATAAAGTTTTAGTTTATTTGTGGTGGATCAAGAAATCTAGGAGTATAATTAAATATACGCTTGTCGAGGTGTAAAACAAACAATGCATGAATTGGCTAGGTCAGATCAACAAACAACTTTTTTGTTGATGGGAGAAGAATTAGTCCTTGTCCTGGTTTCTCCGTTTGAGTTTTCCAGGACATTTTGAAAGAACATTGGTTTTGTTTTTATCTTGAATTTGTCCTTTTAGCAAACCAACTAAATCTGTTTTTGCCAAAATTATAACATTCTAACTGACCTTCTAAGTTGACATTCAGACTTCTGTATTACACATCAAACATGGTCTCATACAGTCTCACTGCAGCAGAGGATATTAGGAATATCAAAACTCAAACTTAAAGCAGCTTTGCTCATGTTTTTAAGTATATCATAACTTTTACATTTACACTGTATTGCTGTGTTCAGGTGCTGTCTGATGGGATCCATTCCACTCCGCTCAACCTGGCCGTATACTGGAAGTGCACACCGAGTACAGCAGACCTGCGGGTAGACTACCGATACAACCCGGACTCCATGGCCTCCCCCGGTCCGCTCACGAACGTACAGATCTTAGTGCCTGTTGACGGAGGAGTCACCAACATGCAGTCTCTGCCCAACTCCATCTGGTAAGTTGTGGCGCTTGTTATATCAGCAGGAGATCTAAAGGGCTCTGAAAACAGTTCTATCTTAATTCAAAAGCGGCAGTTTAAGGTGTTATTTCTTTCTGTCATTTTAGGAATGCAGAGCAGAATAAGTGTCTGTGGAAGCTGAGTGACATCTCAGAAAAGTCTGAAAATGAAGGTAAATCATGTTTGTCTTCTTTGTTTGCAATAAGAGGCAGCTTGTTCTAAATCCTCCCTGTAGAGAATGTGTACAATGAGGGAGAGAGCTGGATCAGTTGCTGGAAAGTAAGTGTATTTGTTTGTGTTTGACCCCCCCAGGCTCCGGGTCCCTGCGGGCTAAGTTTGAACTGTCGAGCGGTCCATCGAGCCCCTCCACTCTGGCAGTGCAGTTTATGAGTGAGGGGGGCACCCTGTCAGGAGTGGACATGGAGCTGCAGGGGACCGGATACAGACTTTCTCTCAACAAGAAGAGATTTGCCACAGGTATGTAGTACGCTTGATCGTCCATACATACCTGATACTCGTATGTTTAATGCATCAACAACTCAAACTGCACGTCTTTTGATCTTCTTTAGGACGTTATATGGCAGATTGCTGAGGTGACTCACCACTCTGGTTCTCAAGAAAAAAAAAAAAAATCTCGCTTGACACAAAAGTTGGCAACTTCGCGAGGCTTCCTGAACCTCTGGAATCATCTGTGCACAGTCAGGCTTTTGCCCGGGAAGCGAGAATCTCACTACAATAAAACAGCACTGAGTATTGAACACTGTTAAAAAAAAAAAAAAAACAAATAAAAGAAAAAGAAGATGAGCTTTCAGGAAATGTGTAGATATGAAGTTTAATAATGCTTTCTGATCAATTCACTTTTGTATAGTCAGAAACAGTTTATGGATTAGATATAAATCTATATTGTATTTGAAATCATAAAAAAAGAAAAAAAAGTGCACTAACAATCTTTCAGATGCTCTTTTTCCTCTTATATTCATTTTTCAAGAGCCTATAAGGAATTTAAAACAAAATCATGAATTCTGCGTGGAAGAGAAGAAAAGGTTTCTCCCTCAGAACTGTAAATATTAACACTGAATATTCTGCTCGACCAGCTCTGACTCAACTCTCGAATCAGCTTTCTTTACTGATTTTTCTCTTTTCCTCCTCCTCCTCACCATTTGTCTTTTTTGATCATGTGCAATGAAGCAATGAAGGTAGATTCTGTCTTAAACAGTACTCACACACTCGTGGCACAAGCTTGACATTTAAAATAACACGCTTTCAAACAAATGCAAAAAAAGAATCTGACCTCAGTGCCTCCTCTTATACTGTGGATCAGTAGGCAACAAATGTCAATGTTTTACCCAGATTTGGGTTTTCCAGATTTAAGCTACGTTTCTCTGTGGTAAAATGCATGGAGTTTTTAATCAATCACCCCTAATGGGGTCTGTGATCAGTGTGGTCTTTTTAGATTTTCTTTCCTTGTAAATCCCCCTTTCAGTCATGTCTTTTCTTACATTTTTAAGCCCTTAATTTTTATTCTTAATATAAAATATCAGCGATCTTGACTGTAAAACATTTTGTCAAATGTTAGATGCTTTAAAAAAAATATCAAGGGACATGACCCCAAATTTAACTTGTAGCCTTTTTTCAAAAACTGGCAGTGTTTTCTTTTTAAATCACACTTGTGCCCTCTTAATGGAGAAATGTGCCTGAATCCTAACTTTTCTCTAATACTTTTTGTATACTACAGCACAGTTAATGAGAATAGCACCAACAATGTGCCAGTTGTGTTATGTTTTTTTTTAATCCTTTATTTGGATGTTGAAGGGAAACTGTTTTTACAACCCAACTGTCTTCCAGCAATGTCTGCCTCCTGTGATTTGAGTTTGATCATTTAACTCTTTTTATATCTCGTCTTTTTCTATTCAGTGCTCGTCAATTGACCTTCACCTCTCATACACTCACTGTGCAGTAGACGATGTAAGTGAGCAGTAGCACACTAAAGCCAAATTAATGATCGAAATGCCTTATCACAACTACTCGACACTGAGTAATCCAGTGTTGTTGACTGTGGTTAGATATTGTGACACAGTACTGCCATTGCCCTGTGATAGATTACTGACTTGTCCTGCCTCTCACCCGTTGCTTGCTGGGAAAAGCTTTATCCTCTTGCAACTACTAAACAGCACAAGTGGGTACAGAAAATAGATGGTTTGGTGGATGGATGGGAAATTGCCACGTTTGACTCTTGGTGTTTCATTCTTGTCTTTTACTAATGAAGGCTGCTGCTGTAGATGCTGGTGTACTTCTTGATGGAGTATGTTTATGTTGTGTAGGATGTTTTTCATTGACCTCAACCATGTAATGGTCCTCAAATTGGTTAATGTGTTGGTATGGGACATGTCTGGAGATGCAATTAGTTGCTGGAAGCTGTGATTGTGAACTGATGAAACGTTTTAGGGCAGGAGTTTCATACACTGTGCATCACTTGGCCAAATGACCTCGCAGATAGGACTTTAGGAAATAACTTTTCACATCAGGCTTACTGTTTACTGTCCGCTGTGCTATAAAATATGGCTCATTGTAGTTTTTAACTGACAGTGACTGCAGGTGATTTAAACTCATATCCATACTTGATTCATCTGATGTCTCTCTTGGAAACTGATCTTTTTTTTTTTATTTATCTCATCATATCGGGCCACAGTGATTATGTGTAATGACCAGTTTTTAATGTTTTATATGACTCATACGGTAGTACACTACCTGGTGTAAGACTCAAGCCTTTATTAATAATTTAGATGCAGACGTCTTAAATAGATGATGGAAATGTCCATTTAAGTCATGTCTGTTGAAATTCAATTTTGTATTTCATTCTGAATTTTAATCAGTCAAATGTTTGAAGGTAGCTGTAAGAAATGAGTTTACATAAAATCTTAAAATTGTAGCATCAGACATTTGTACAGTGTTAATTATATCAGTGGTTTTGGTCAGATGAGCCGAATAGAGAAAAAAAAAAAAAAAAAGAGTACACAGATGTAATTGTATTCTGTATTAGCAAGCTGGTTCTTGCTGTCCCTACAAAAACCTTCAAAATAAACTTACAGGGCTCCTTTTTTCAGTCACTTTCACATTCTTTCTTTCTTTATATGTTGTATTAAACAGAGTTTAAAGAGAGCAAAAACTGTGTAAATGATTCTCATAAATTGTAAATTTTTACCAATATCTCAGCCACTTTGTGTCTCTACTTTATGATTTCTCATTGTGCCTGTATTAAATGTGTAATATATGAATATATACAAATATATTAAAATGACTAAGTGCGTTCTGTGTGATTATTTTTTTTAGCCTCACTGAAAACGTCAGTCATTTGGTCAGTCTGCCACTTTGATCCAGGCTGAAATGCATGATAATTATGGGATGGATTGCATAAACAAATATGAATGCTGTTTAAAAATAAGCAAATAATGCTGATGCTTGAGCTTAAAGATTAATCTGTGAAAATAGGAGAGCAGTTTTCCTCAAACATGAGGCAGGTGAAAAGCTCTTACAGAGGCCATAATGTCCACCTGAGTAGCTCCTCTGCATTCTCAAGTCGTCATGGGAAGCACAATAAGTCCAATAAGTCATGATGACCTATTCGACAGGTCACTCAAAGGGCAATAAAACGTATTGTATTTTTCTTTAAGCTACAATATTTCTCCATTTAGTCACTTTCTGTGTGATTACATGAGTTTTAGAGATAATTGTATGGAGTTCACTGCAGTACAGTGTCAGACAAAGCAACACAAGTTTCATTTGAAAGACTCAGCAGTAACATCTCTCTCAGAATAAAATGACTCCACGCTCTAATCATCACAGCTTGTTTGAACTGTATTCCTTTTGTGTGGAGACAGATGGCAGATGTACTTTGGCAGAATTTGTGCTCACTGGAAAGGTTGAAACATTCGAAAATCACACTGAAATGACCTGAATGGAAAGATCAGGGATAGAGAAAAAAAACATTTACGTCTTGGGGTGAACTGGACCTTTAAAGCCCTCGAAATCCATTCAGACTTTACTGATTAAATGTTGTGGACTGAAAAATCTGAAGTTGCAATACTACAAGATAAAAACAACAAATCTATTGTCAGTTTTTTTTAGGACTACAATCCATGTAAAAAAGTCTGTATTAAACCCTCTATCGACGTGCAGGATGAAAACAAATCTTGAAGACACCACCACACATGTGTTCCTGATATAATGTTTGCACTACGAGCACCTCATGCAGTGCTTTGCTTAGGAGGATGTATGCATGACTGTGCGTATACGCTCAGCACTACATCAACACCTTGTGCATATTTACACACTCACTCATGCCTTGTGTCCCACTGCCTGAAGACCTCCTCCTTGCTGTTTGAAATACAAAGTCTGAGCTGCCTTTTCACAGCCACATGTGTGAGCCATCAGTGTTGACTCTACTTTTCCCTGTCTGCCTCACTCAGACGAAGAGGAAGAGATCTTAGGGTCTCTTGTGTATAATGTTATTCTCCGAAAGGCCAAAGTGAGATATGTGAGCTGAAGTCATATCCAAAAACTGTGTTGGTCCATATGTAGACTCTTGTGTGTGGCCAGACATTTTATACAACTTGAGAGGATCACTGAGTTGGAGTGTGGGCTGTATAGGTAGCAAGATAATAAAGAGAAATGTGTGTTGAGAGAGTTTAAAGGAATACTTCGACATTTTGGGAACTATGCTTATTTGCTTTCTTTTTTGCTTTTTTGCTTTGATACCACTCTCATTTGTATGCTTAATATGAATCTACAGGCGGTTAGCTTAGCAAACAGCTAACTCAACTCTGTACAAAGGTAACATTATCCACCTAAAAGCACGTCTAAAGTTCACCAATTTACATGTTTTATTTTTGCGCAAAAACTCAAGCGTAAAAAATGTTGTGGTTTTACATGAGATCATGTGCAGGACGTTTTCTTGGCCTGGAGCAGTGCAGCCAGACAAAAAATAGTCCAGCACATAACCTAAATGTATGTTAAATATGAAGCAACAGACAGCAGTTGGTGAGTTTAGCTTAGCATAAAGACTGGGGAAATGGCTAGCCTGGCTCTGTCCAAAAAACAGTGTTGTTTTGTACAACAAGAAATAGGCCGGCATTTTAATTAGGGAGCTTTAGAGGTGCAGGTAATCTGATTTTGTTACCTTTTAGCTTTCATGGTAACTAAACTAACCACCTGCTGAATGGGGTCAGTCTTCTCATCTAACTCTTTGCATTAAAATAAAAACATGCTATTTAAAAACAGGGAATTATAGGTTCTGGTTGAATCTGGTGCTGATTCAGAGAGAAAGTCTCAACGTCAAAATCAGGTCTGTGAAACAGTCGGAGCCGAGGGAGCATTTAGTCTTTGTTGTCCACTATCACAGTTATGTTTGTCCAAAGGCCCACTGGAGCCATAGAGTTGAGTTATTCTACAATCCAGAGAGCAAGCCCTACATCAGTAACATTTATGGACAATTTATAATTGATGTGCCCATTTGATCTCCCTCTTCACCACGAGAAAAAACATCTGAACAAACAAGGATGGTGTAAGTTTATTGCATTAATATGGATTCTTCTCCTCTGGTCCTCTTGCTCACTCCAAAACCCAGAAGACCTCTTTAGAATAACTCAAACCCTGAACATGTCAAACTCACATCCAAAGGCATCTGTCACATTTTCCACTCAGCAAGCAGAACTCTGTCAACTGTTTCCCCCTGGCAATACAAATATGAACACAATTCACTGTTAACAAAACTGACAGGGAATTTACAACTGCGAAAGGACTTAGACAAACTGCTGTTATCTGGCTGACACTGGCAGATCACCAGCTTTACAATCAATCAATCACATGTTTTAAATAGATTATTTGGGGATTTTTGCCTTTATTTGATATTGACAATCAGGAGATATATTTTCAAACTCACATCCCACCACATTGGCTCTTGCTTTGCTGTATTGTCAAAATAATACAATGAAAAAGAACATGAATTACCAGCTGATGTTGTAAGCTCTGCTCATTCTTTAGCTATGACTCAGGGACCGTCTTATGGACACGTCAGCTTTTTAAGTCAATAGAGTCACAATCTGGCATGAGAAATTCTTTTGCAGATATGTTGGAACAGTGGACATAATTTAAACTGAGAGTGCCCGGTCAAACATCTGGTCACCTTACCAAAAATCCAGGCAAAGCACCAGAAGAGCTGATGATTGTCTCATCATCGGTTTCTGTTTTAGTAAGTCATCAGAAGCCTTGAGGCAGACGCACACGTCCATAAATTCTTTGCAGCTGCTGGGTAACAAGGATGGAGAAATACTTGTTATCTCATTCCCAATTGCCCTTTTATTCTACATGGACATGACAATACACGTTACACATGACAGATTATCATTACAGCTCAGGTGTATCACGTTGAGAAGACCGTGTGGTCGAAACCTTGGCATCTATCAATGAAATGTCCTGAACATATCTCAACGGTCAGTAAGTGATTAAACAAAACACATATTTCCCACCAGATTCTTTCTTTTTTAACTAATAATCACTGATCCGTTATATTTGTTGATAAGCCAGAAGGTAGCAAGAATTTAGCCTGAAAAAAGAGTGCATTTCGTCTTTAAACATCCCCTGGAAAGGTTATTACTTTTACTTGACCTTTGCGCTAAAATTCTTACACTCCTTGCATCATTTCCATAGGTCTGCTGTCATTAAAATAAAGGGTCTTCCTGTCTTCTTTTCAACACAACCATTAATTTGTATTTATCCCTTCGCCTCTGTGCTTCTTTTGCACATTGAAGACACTGAGTCAGGCGATATGCAAATCCTAACGGTTAGACAAAGATCATGAGCTGCAATAATTGTATTGCAGTTACCTGGCAACTGCAAAAATACAGAAACAGAAATGCTACTGTTGTGATTTCAGTGTAGGAGTTTCCCTAGCCGCTGCTAGACAGGTGAAATGTTTCACTGGAAGTCAAATCCAGTGAGGAGACACTCCAGAATCCCGTCCAGTGGCAGACTCCACCGCCTTATCAGCCCTTGGGAGAGGGAGTGGACCCTTCCGTGCCATGTTCACAGAGGCACGTCACAGGCTATTTGTCATGGTAAGCATGTGTGTGTGTGTGTGTGTGTGTGTTTGGGGGAGGGGGTGACTGAGAAATGGTCACATCTTAATTCCTACAGTGATCTTTTGGCCCTTCTTTATTGGCCCAGCAGAATCTGCCATTGAGATTGTATTACTTCTCTGCAGATATGATCCTTATAATTCAAGGATAATAGACTATTATCATCTTGACTGTTTTCTAGTCATATTATTTTTTCATATAGCCCAATATCACAAATCACACATTTGCTTGAAAGGACTTAACAATCTGTTTAGCATATAACATCCTCTATCCTTAGACCATAGATTTGGATAAAAGAGAAAATAGGGCAAAAAAATAGGCAAAATAGGGCAAGCAGGAAGAAACCTCAGGAAGAGCAACAGAGGAGGGATCCCTCCTTTGGCACAGACAGACAGACAGACAGACATGCAATAGATAGCAAGTTAAATTAGCCTTTATTGATATATATAATAGTAAAATTACAATATGGAAAATTAGGATTATTTTAGGTAGATTATGAATATATATGAAGAATATACATCCCATTGAATGTTGAGCAGGTTCCAGGTACCGCCAAAACAGGTAGGACATGGCTTCCTCTCCACCAAGGAAAGGCAAAAGCCAAGAACAGCATTCACACAGAAGGAGAGAGACAAGGACTTTCACCTTTCTACCCAACTAAGCTTCAGACTCCGCCAGGTAAAAATAGGGGTGAATCTGGGGGCACAATGTGTTTTATTCCCTTGGTGCATGAAGGAAATGGAGGGTGGAGTTAGGATTCTCCAAGTCAGAATCTTATCCTTTAATGGACATCATCTGTGTAGTGGCATCATTGCTTTATGCTGAACAGTGGTCATCTAGCCTCATGTACTCGGTATTTTGTGACGATTTCCGATTTAAAAAGACAGTATACCTTATAGATGTTGGACAGATGTGCTTTTGAAGGATGGTGCCAGAGCTCAAGTGCAATGAAGCATGAGCCCAGGGGATCAATACAACCCAGTGTGAGTCAACAGGAGACACACACACACATAGAACTCTCCTTCCTTCCAGAGAGGAAATGTTCAGTCCATAAATATTTGGAGTTTGCTAATTGAAAGAATCTGTGCAGCTTCAATTCTGGGGGGTTCTTTAAACACTGCACTCATATGGATTCTCTGTCCTTTTGTTCATTAGTGCCAAGTGAAATGAGCTGAGGCTATGGTAAACATAAAGACAGACACACACA